>NC_133826.1:3322500-3638750 GCF_047830755.1 Zonotrichia albicollis | reverse complement strand
AGTCCAGAGTGTAACTCTGACTCTTGCATCCTTCCCTTCATCCTCACAACCCTCCCCATTCTCCACTGTGCTGTCTCACTGTCACTGCAGGATAAGATTTAGAGGCAAAGGGAACTCTCACCCTGGGTGTAACTTCACAAGTTATAAAAAGGAAATATCTCTTTGAATTGGACTCCTTGAATATTTTTCTTTCCTCTTTTCTTTTTCATTTCTTCATTTCTTCGTTTATTCTTTCTTCTGTTCTTTCAGTTGTCCTTTATTCTTTCTTTTCTTTTTACTTTCCCATGAGTTGGATTCCTACAGTCCTTTCTAATCTGGATATTCTAGAACTCTATAAAACTCACTGCATCCAGCACTACTGGGTGTAGGTGTTCACAGCCCTGAGGAGTGTTGTTTTAGTAGTTTTCTGAATGGTCATGAGTGACAAAACAGCAAATCTGTGTTCTTCCACTCACTGGTTGACTCCCAACTTCAGAGTCTTCAGTGAGAAGTACAGGCCTGAAATTATTCTGAAGTTACAGCACCTACAAGGATTTTACCAGATGGAAACCTGAAAAAAGATTGCTGATTACTTCTCAGATGCATTGCTCATTTGTTCAGAGTAATTACTAGATGCAAAACCAAAAATAGACCCTTTTCCTTTGATCCTCTCCAGTTGGAGTCTGCACATGACAACACAGAGCACGTATCTGGATGTTCTGTACTGAAGCTGCCACAGTTTTCATTCAAAACCCAGCCAGTGTTTCTCATCTCACCTATGAAAATGCAAATGAAGATAAAACCTGTCAAAGGACACTGGCAAGCATCAACCTGTCCCAGCTCCTCACAGTTTGCATCCTCCTGGGAAGGAAGAAATCACTTACAGAATTTGGAGCAGCTCAGTGATGACAGTGTGCTGTTCTCCTCTGGTTATTTAATCATTTGTTAAAAAGTCCACCCTGAAGCCAGCAGCCAAGGTCTTTGTAGGTCCAGCTTTGGGATTAGACCTTTATATACAGCCTAGGGCAAAGGGTGAGGAGGAAGAGTGGCACCAGGAGGTGTGGACTGAGAGCAGAGCAGATGAGGCCAGGGCAGAGCTTGGCATCCCTCTGTCTGTGTGAGAGCCAGGGAGAGCTGGCAGCAGGAGCTCAGGGGTGCTCAGGAATACTCAGTGCTACCAAAGTGACCCAAGAGACACAGGCCAGCTTATTGCTCCAGAAAAGGAGATGATTCTCTCACAGTGCAAAGCTGAGCACACACAGCCATCCTGCTCCAACATTGCCAAGTGCAGGAGCTGCCTCACTTCCCTCTGAGGAGCTCCAGCACCTTGACATGGGCACCTGACTCCCAGGGAGGGGCTGGGAGGGGGTAAACAGGGCCTGAAGTTTTCCCTGCAGGTTTTCTAGCAAGGTTATATTAAAGGAAGATTATATAGATCTGTTACTCATCAATGCCTGTAGAGACTTTTCCTCCTTGGATGACTTTAGTAATGTGGCACCAAGAGCTAAACTGGCTACATGGCCAGGAGTGAAATGGAGGGTGGAGAAGCTGGAACTCACACTGCTGTAGCATTCTTTTGGCTTGTAGCAAAGCTTCAGCACAATGATACAGTCCCAAATTCAACCATCAGCAAATGATTCCTCTCCCTCAACAGCAGCACTGAGGCCAGTGGGACTGTGGTCAATTTTCCAGCTGTACATTCAACAAACCTCATTCTTTATGCTGAGCATTAGCCTTGATATCCTGAATTAGAGATTAGGCAATACTATACATTATTTCCAGCCAGGGATTAATTAAATCTCAACATTTCTGAGAGGCAGCTGGTATAAAGGAAGCCATTCATTCCAGCAAGGTCCAAATGAACAAGCTCCTCATTTGTTTCTAGGCTCGCTCCATGGTGGAGTGAAAAGTAAGCTGGGAACTACCTCTTGCAAATGCTTTTAAATGCCTGATAATAATGTATATTAGGTACCCTCTAGAGGTTCTTTGTGCCAACCACTGCTCCTTCTTCTTGAGGTCCTGAAACTGCCTTTTCTCTGCCCTAAGAGTAGGTCCCAAATGTGGCAGCAATGTCCCTTTCAGTACACTGCCCAAATGAGCTCTGTAGTTCCTTGGGCTGGAAAAGACCTAAAACCGTGTTTGTGTCTTAACATGGTGAGGGCAGACAAGGGAGGACAGGGCTGTGTGTTTTGCTCCAACTGGCTGCAAACAGGGGCTGTGAAGGAGACAGCAGGGATGAAGATGGGGCAGCAGAGCTGATGTCTCTGGGGATTGAAGTGGGAGTCCACCAGCAAACGTCTTCAGGGGGATTCTCCCCAGAAAAATGGGAAACCTGCCATCAAAAAGCCCCAAAGCTGAGCAAAACACTGACTTCATTAGAACTCTTCACTGGTAAAACTGCTCACAGATTTACTCATTGTCCTCCCTTGCCCATGGTGCTCATGCCCTCATGCACATGGCTATGGAGAGACCTGGGGATGTCCGTGCCATTCCCCACATCAGGGCATTTTCCATGGTTTCTTGGCTTTTTCTGGGGCAGTGAAACAGCTGGGGCTGCCCACAGCTGCTCACTTTGCTTTCTCAAAATCTGCTGTTACTTGTTTGGGCTTATTTAAACTCGCTTTCTTCCTGTTCACTTTTATTCTGCTTTTCTTCATCAAAGTCCTGCTTGGGCTGAGAAGGGACTTTGAGACCTGGAGGGTTTCCACGGGTCTGGCTTGTATTAGAGGGGGCAATTTCCCAACCACCGGCTGAGTTTCAACATTCCCTCCCTGCCTTACTGAGGAAAACCAGGGGCACACTTGCAGCCTCCTGCAAAGACTCCTTTTCCAGCAGGATGAAATCAAGGTGAGGGAATTTTGACAAGTTCAGCAGAGTGGACTGGGCTGGAGACCTGCTGCTGGCATGCCTGGAGTTGAGATTTTTCAGACTGATGTTAATTACTGCAGCTCTTCCTCTATCTTCTTCCCTCTCTGCAATCACAGCCCCACAATCACAGCAATCTTCATTTGCAATCTGCACAGGAGGCTGTTGCACAGGTTGAAGTAAGTGACATTCCCAAAACAGTGCCAGTGCCACAATAATATAAAAAACCATCATAAATCTGGAGTTTGCTCTTCATTATTTCAGTGCAGCTCAAGCTAGTCAAAGAAGTAAGATGTTGTAAAAATCAATGAAATAAAAAAAAAAAAAAAAAAAAAATTTCTTAGACATAAGATACTCCACCCCTGGAAACATTTAAGGTCAGGTTGGATGAGGCTTGGGGCAGCCAGGTCTAGTTAAAAATGTCCCTGTTCACTGCAGGGGGATTGGACTAGAGGAAGTCCCTTCCAAAACAAATTTTCTATGATAAGCATGCCAGATATTCCACAATAAATAACACCTTTGTTGTCTTTCATAATTTGGAGGAGAATTTTCTCCTAGTTCTTCTCATGGATTAAGTTTCATCCCATATCCACCAAAAAACCCGAAATCCACTGAGTAATGATCTTGGTAACACAGGCTGCTGAAAGCCACGAGTTCCTGAGTGTTGGAACTGCAGCCCCCATTTCCCCCTCCAAACTGCCCTGTTGCAGGCCCAGCTGCACAATATTAATTTGCGTGCCTCATGTCCAGTGGATGTTGCATTTTAAAAGGTGCCTTCGTGCAATTCAGCATCAGCAACGCGACACTGGTTCTGCAGAGCCAGCAGTTTTTGCAGGGAACCACGAGATGGCGATGGAATAGAAATTTCCATCCAGAGGAAAAGCAGTTCCGTGTTAGGGAGAAAGGACTGAACCTCCTGCATGTTGAGCCCTCTGCCAGAAAGTAAAAAGCAAGGAGGTGTTGAAATTTTACATTATTTTACAGCTTTTTTTTTGGGCAGAGCACGTACTGGTTCTGTATTTATAGATTATCAAATACCTGAAGCATAGCCCAGTTTTCCTTTTTTTTTTTCCTTTTAATTATTATATGCTTTAAAATCTCCTGGATTAGAGCAGAAACTTAATCCCGCTATGACCAATTAAGTCACCATAAAGGGGCAGTAAACTGCAGCCTTTTAGAGTTTGCTGCATAAGAATAATTAAAAAAGGTATATTGCATTTCTTCAGTTGCATTTCCCAAGAGATATGTCCATCATTGATCAGCCCACTGAAGGGAATTTTGACACAAAGTGAAAAATTAATTAATTAAAATTTTTAATTAAAACACAGGCATGGGAAATGGGAAGCTGATAGTTGCAATCCCTTCACGCTCTGAGCTCACCCCTACTCACAGGATGGTGTGAATGAGATTTGGAAGGTGGGATGAATAAATGTTACTGGAGATTACAGCCTGGATGTTCAGAAGGGTCTGAATATTGTTGCTTAAACCCCTCCCCTACTTTATCGCCTTATTTTTGCTTATAGTCTTTCCCCTCTGCTGGAAATGTATCCATATGCAAAGGTGCAGTCCTTTTTATTTAATGAATGAATATTCATAAAATTATTTGGGTTGGAGGGAACCTTAAAGCTCATCCAGTTCCACCTGTCATGGGCAGCGACACCTTCCACTACCCCAAGTTGCTCCAAGCCTTGTCCAGCCCAGCCTTCGACATTTCCAGGGATTCAGGGGCAGCCACAGCTTTTCTGAGCAATGTTTCCCAGTCTGTGACCACCCTCACAAGGCCCCATGGTAATTTCTGTGATTATTCTCAGCATCAAGGAGTAATGTTGGCAGTTTTATACATGAGGAACCAAATCAACTGTAACTGAACTGTTTTCAAATGCTTGCAAAGCAGAAAAGCATCCACGTCCAGCATCTCCATCCTCCCTCTAAAAACGCTCAGTGAGGAAGTACTCAAATCCTAAAGCCATCAAAAATTTTTTTTAATGTGACTTTTAAAGACAATCCCATTAAAAAACAGTGTGCCTTTTTTCTGGGTCTCTGTCCCCCCAGCTGCCACAGTGCAGGACATGGGAGCAGCACCCACTTCCCGCCAGCCCCTTCCACACCACAGCAGTTTTCACCTTCCTTCTCTAGAGTAACAATATTTCTACTGCCAACCCCAAATCTGAGGACCCGTTAAACTGAATGAGGATAAAGGTCCAGGTTTTGAACCCATAATTCAATTAGGAATTGCACAAATGCAGCTTCAAAGTGCCCTCATGAAGATTTGCCCTGCAAATTTAAACTTCACTTTTCAAATCTGCCCTTTAGGTTCCTGCTTGAGAAGGAGAGGGGAGACAGCTTGAGGAGATTCATTTTTCCTTTAGTTTATATATAACTTGCTAAGCTTTTTATTTTTTCAAATGAGCTTACTATGTCCAATTTAAGTCAAAATTTAATGATCCCTGCAGTAATTCATTTAAGGATACAGCTTCCATAAACGGCGTAGCATAAGTCAGGGAATAACTGTCCTTGTCCTCAGCGCAATCATTAATCAACTTTATTAAAATCAGGATTGGCTGAGGAGGTTTGCATAATAAAAGAAGACTCAAAGCCTTTTCCAGAACTAAAATGGACCTGAGTCCAAACTTTGGATATTTCCTCCCCATTTCCCCAGGACTTTGCTCCATGTAACTTGGGAGCATCCAAGTCCAGAGTTCGTGGCTGCGCTCACATGTGGAATTGGATGGGGTGATAGTGGTCCTAAAAAGGGTTAAAAAAGACCAATAGTCCCTAACATAGACAGGCATGTTGCTTTGCACTTAGGGCAGGAAGGGGATGTGGGAAACATCCTATTTCTGGCAATTTTAGTGGGGTTCTCAATGCTTTGGTGTAGGGATGCTTTCTGGATGAGGCATTAGCCTCAGAGCAAGCACCTGGAGTTATTTTGTATTATGTTATTTTGTATTATTATATATTATTTTACATCTTCATCTTCCCCTTAGGTTGGGCAATGCCTGCTCTGCTTAATGATGGTGCTGTGAGTGGCTGAGCCCCTTGGCAGGTCAGGGGAGGCAGGAGCAGCCCAGGGTGCCACCACGAGGGACCAATTAGATCTCTGGATCCAATTAGCAGTAGCTGTGATTTGTGTGCAGCCCCTCTGTACATATGGCTACGCTGAACTTTCCCTCGGCTTCAAACGTCCTCATGGAGCGCGGGCGAAACGAGAGGAAGGAACATTTGTCTGGGGCTTTTTTTGAAAGCCTTTATCATGATGGACGAGGAACCTTTTACATCATTCTCCAACTTGCAAACAAATGAGGTACCTTCATCACCCTCCCCTGATAGTGGAGCTGGCAAGCGACAGCGCGATGAGCTGCTGGGGAGAGGGTAAGGGGTGTGCAAGGGTTTCATTGGACATCATCAACCAAGTTTGCTGGAAATAAAATATAAGTGAAGTCAGATGCTGAGGGCTTAAGTGTCCATGCATTAACCAAGATGGTTTCCATCTCGTGGAGCAATTTGGGCTCCGGCCATTTAGGGCAGGACAGGAATTGTTACTCATTTTAATGGATGCTGGGCATCCAAATCCCTTTGGTGGCATTGAAACATCTCATCCCTAATTTCTATGTGTTTCAGTCCCTCACATGCAGCCAACTCCTGCAGGGCACTCCAGGAAGCCTGATGAAAGCGTTGCTGGTATTACCCAAAATGATCTTCAGTTTCATTGAAGAGATCAGACCAAGAAGAAGAGAAAGAAAGGTCCAGGTCTGTTGACAAAACGTCAGGGAGATGAATAAAGCTGGTTCCTTCTTCCCCATCAGTGGTTTCAGCCCAGAAATAGAAGATGCCATCACCTGCAGCCCACCAGCAGACCCCAGCTCAGGGTTTCAGAGGCTTCAATGAGGCTGCAGCTGGGCTGGCAGCAGAAAGGGACAATGCAGGGCAGGGCAGGTCCTGCTGCTGCTAACCATCCTGGTAAGGGATGCTGCCAGCACTGGGGAGCAAGGCTGTGATGAATGACTGGGAGCTCTGCAGCACAGCCCAGGGGTGGTCAGGTCAGCCCCTCTATCCTCCATACAGAGGGATTTTAATGGCAGGATGTCCTTCCTGGCAGGAGGTGCTGAAAATGGCTTGGATCACCAACTCCAGCCCAAAAGGAGGAGATAAAAACACTTTACAGGATGCTTTAAAAAAATAGTCATCTAGCTGGAAAGTCTCTGTTAGAAAAAAAAAAGGCAGTGTTGGAGAAGAAACCCCTGCAGACATTCATAGCCTTGACAGAATTGTTTAGGGTAGAATAACAGGAAAAAGGACCCAGATTTTTTCCTAAATGAACTCTTTTACACTGCAACTGGCTGGCAGTCAGCTCCTAGAGATGAGTGTGGGGAGAGGTTGTAAGTTAGGGGAGCAGCAAAGGGGGCTGAAGGTTGCAGGACATCACTTCAGGTCAGAGTGCCTGAAAAAACCCAAAATAGTTTCTCCCTTTTTGACTGAAAACTGAAGGGGGCAGTTCCCCATCCCTTCTCTTACAGGTGGCTCAGTTTGTCTTTCCTTGGTGGGGAGCAGGCAAAGTTGGGCAACATTATCTCTAGAGGGGAAGGATAAAGTGGGTGATGTTTTCCAGAAGTGGAAAATCCAGCAGAATTAAATTTGATCATTGGAAAAAGATAAACATCTTTAAATGCCCAGCCCAAATGCTGAAGTCACCGTAGCTGACCCACAGAGAGGAAGAATGGTTTTGTGGTTAAGGCACTTCACTGCAATCTGAAAAATCTGGGTTTGATTCCATCAGCCACAACCTCCTTGTGGGCTCACAGACAAATCTCTTGCTATCTTTTTGCCCAGATCACTGTTTATAAAATGGGGTTGAGAACTCTTCTTTTCTTACTGACAGTGCTGTCCATGAGGAGTTTGCAGCCATGATGAAGTTCACACACTGTGGACTGAAGCAACAAGTTTCAGGAATGCGTCTCCTTGATAATGATTTTATCTATTTCCTTCATGGAAGGAGCTGAATTCCCCACTTGAAAGCAGAATATTATTGCCACAATCCACTCCTATTCACGGGTCAGGATTTGAAACCAATTCTTGTATTAAAAAGATGAATCACAGCACAAAAATGACTTAATTAGCTGTGCAGACAGCCAGTGTGAGCACAGAATACCCCGAGCGAGGGTCCTCTCCAGCCAAACATCGTCCTTTAGGGAACTTGGCATTCCTTCCAGGCTGTGTGTCAAGGAGACTGAGCAACTTTACATCAACACAACATGGATTTTCCTTCTACCAAACTACTCTGCAATCTGTAATTTTTAACCTCACAAGTTTGAGATTGTACCTTAACATTTGCAGGAAGCAGATGGCTTCTGCATACTGCCAACCTGTTGTTACAAAAGCATCTTCCAAGAATTGTTTTCTACCCACAGTCGCTAACCATAATTAACCTTTCATATGATTTAATAAACAGCAAAAAATATTTGCCATCTCATATTAATAAAGAGAGCTTTTCAGGACATTTTTCCCCCCTTTTCAAGAACGTAGAAGCTGCGGTAATTTTTGTGTGTGCTTGTTTTTATTGCCCTTCAAATTATTTAGGGATGCAGTTTACCTACACTGATTAAAGCTGAGAAGGACAGCAGAACAGTGGATGAGCATGGCACAAAGTGACCTTTTATTTCAGGAAAAAAATGAAGTCTGGGTGAGAAGCATGTCTGCTAAGCGTGGGGCAGCGAGGGAGTGCAGAACCCATTGACAGACACAGTTATATCAAGTTGTGTTTTCCAGCTTTGCCACACTCATGATTTTAATGCTTCATGGAGTTTTAAGTGATAATAATAGTCCTGTAATACTTTGACCTTTTTTATATTGAGAAACCTCACTGACTGGTCATTTTTGGGCAGAGTGCTCTCTCCATATATACACACATACCAGGGTGACAGACACCTCCAAAGTGCCTGGGAGACAGCTAAGTGAAAAGTGGGATATTACCATGATTTCATTAATGAATGAAAATGAAGATGTTGGCTAAGACTTACCCCCATATTACAGGGGAAAGGAAATGGCAGACATAAATAAAAAGCTGGCATGGGGGACCAAAGTACATCTTTCTGTTTCTGATGGGCAGTAGCTTTGGCTTAGGATATTAAAGGCTTTTTGAAGAGCTGAAACTACAAAGGAAATATTCTCTTGGTTTAACCAATTTCCATAATGGGGGTTAGGGAACACTGTCCCTGTTAGGACAGGAGAACTTCTTCAATAAATATTTCTTGTGACTGTTGAGTGCTCATCATCCATTAGTATGATAATGTACCTTTGAAATTACAAATACAATTATGATGATAAATGCTTGGCTATAAAAAAAATAAAATAAAATCATATACATACAAAGATTGAGTTGCAGCCCAGGAACTGATTCCAGGAGATGGCCCCAGGTTTTCTGCCTTCTCCCTGGTTTTGCTGGTAGATTGGAATTTGCCAAATGGTGTTTGGTTCCTGGTAATTATCAACGTGCTGCCAAGACTGAAATGGATCAGCTTCAATTAAGATGGATGCACATCAAATTAATGTAAGTTCAAGGAAGCCGACTTTGTAGCTGAAAACAAAATATATTAAAACAATTAGAAAAGAATTTGCTTTTTGAATCTAGAAATTAGGCAAGGGAAATCAAAGATCTCAAGGAGAGAACCGTGGGGTTTTTTTAATATTAAGGATAAAACTTCTGGTTTTTATAAACATAATATGCTCCTGAAACCAACCAAGCAGTTGCAATGTTTTCTTTGCATCACATTTCAGATGTTGACTCATATATTTGCTTGCCTGGAATACAGCAGAAAAGCATCATCTTGTTAAAGATGCCATTTCTTTAAATATTTCTGGTATCCTTTTCCAGTAATTAATGCTTCAGTTATGCCAGACTGTGGGTACACTCCTTATTCCGCTCCATTTTGAGATAATTTTGTCCTAGTCTTGCTCTAGAGATTTTTTTATAGTGTTAGATTTTATCTAGTTAGAACGATTTAAAAAAAAAAAATTATCCTCACTAAAAAAATATTTTCCTGTGGAGACAAAATATTTATCATGATACAGACACAAGTTTGAAACATGCAAATGTGTTTTTTACTGTTGTAGAGCTCAGTGAAATACAGGATAGAAGAATCAGTAATTTTTTATACAATCCTTTTTGTCTTTGCCTGGTACCCCAAGGTACCCTCTCTGACTATGAAAATTCAGAGTTTGTTGATGCTGTTGTCCTTGGAAACTTTTATTTAAGCACAGTTTACAAGGTCTGATCAACTGAATTTAATTTTCTTTCCTTTCCAATTTAGTTTAAAATTCAGGTGGAGTTTTAGCCTTTGACCTTCTGAATTTTCTTTTTCCTGTCCAATGTCCCATTACTACTATTATTATTATTATTATTATTATTATTATTATTATTATTATTATTATTATTATTATTATTATTGTGTTTTCTTGCTGTTGTTTCTTGTTTTGGTTTTTTTGTTTATTTAGCCTATTGGGGTTTTTTTTCCCCCTTTTTTTCCAACAGGATGGGTTAAAGAGTCACTCCCAGCACTTTTTGGATTCATTGGGTCCAGCTCAAATCCACGGGACAAACATTTTGTTGCCACAAGAGCCCAGAGGATTTATAATCTGCAGTTCCTTTCAGTCCCCTGGCAGCCGTTTCCAGCCAGGACGTGTTTTTTGGTTTTTTGGAAGAACACGTTTTCATTCAAGAGATGTTACAGCAAAATTCAAGCAGGGTCTGCAGTGGTCTGTGTCCGAAGGCAACAAAGCCAGCTTTCTCCTCGGGTTTGGGTTTCTTTTCAGCACTTACCAACTTTGTCTCACAACACCCTTGAGGAGGCAAAAGCGCTTTTTGTTCCTTTATTAACAGGCAAGGGAAGCGGGACATTAAAATCCCGGTGGTGCAGGAGGAGGCAGCCCTGGGGACGCCTTGGTGGGGCAAAGAGGGGGTGTGGGTGATGCTTTGGGTACCCCCTGGCCCCTGCTCACCTTACCCACACTAACCTCCTCTTACAAATTTAATCCCTCAAAATTCAGAGCCACAAATTTCTGGGATAGCTGCTTCGCTGAGAAGGCAGAGGATTTATTTGCCGCTAACCTCTTTGGAGAGTTATTTTTTGTCCCTCTCCAGCCTGCACATGGCCCTGCCATCCCTGCTGCCCCTCGCCAGTTTTAAGGCATTTGTACACAGATCCCTGTGGAGGAAATGGGCTCTTTTTGTCCCGTATTGCAGATGGCAGCTATGAGAGAAGAAGATTTATGTCACTTGCCCAACTTCGCCCTGGAAGTCTTTGGCAGAGATTTGCACCCCCGTCTCCAACCTCACGCTACAATTTGTGACCATCGCTCCTGGCTCCACTTCAGCCTCTTCTCTCTCAAAGCAGAGATAAGGACAATTTCCATTTTTCACCCTTTTATAACAAATCTCATGATAATTTAATAATATATTTTTTTTTAAATCCTCTCTTTGAAGTGGTTTGAGACTGTGGAAAACTCCACTTTCATTAAAAGGAAAATTAAAGTTGTGGACAAAAAGGCTGAAGCTTTTTGTTTCAAGAAAGACTAGAAACTGTAATCTAACAGAAAAATTAAACACTAAAACAACAATCTGCTGCTCCAAGGGTCATCCTGTGATTTACATGGAGTAATTCATGATTTTCCAGCAAGTTGCCGGGCAGACCTCAAAGATCGATGCCTCTGAGGGAATACTAATTTTAAAAAGTATTCAGCTCCTCATCAGATTTTGAGGAGTATGGCACACTTTCATTTCTCCCTGCACATTAGCCAAATTAAATCAAAATAAATATCAATGAAAATATTGCACAGGACATAAAAGCCCATCCATTTGTGCTCTATCCATATGCTGCTTTACGAGACGCTGGGTTTCGCTCCTGCTCCGCTCTCTGCTGCCAGCCCCGAGCGCGCAGCAAGGCGCGGAGTCCCCGATGTGCTTTAGGCATTCATCCCTCCAATACTGCACCCCGGGGCCTGCCTGCAGTTTTGTTCTCACCCTGTATCTTCGCCAGGCTTGTTTGTGCCCACGGGCAGCAGCAGTGGCCTGGCCAACGCCTGCCAGGCCGGCTCCAGTCCCGGCCACCGGCTCAGGCTGCGCCGCCGTCACTGCGGGACCAGCCGCAAGGTGCATTCCTGCCAGCAAAAAGTACAGCTGCTAAAAGGTGCTTTGTTCATTAATTATCTTAGGGAGGTTTGGACAAAGCAAATATTTCCATGTCCAGGAAGTTGTTTCTGAGGGATGCTGGTGCATTTGCACCCTGCGGGGTCCCTCGCTGTGCATCTGCACCGACGCGCCGTGCAACCTGCAAAGCACGGAGTGCCCGCGGCAGAAATCATAAACCGCAGCTCAGGGTTTGGAAATGCAACCAATTTGTGCCGGCTCAGGAGCAAGAGCAGCGATTTCTGCATTTAAAACCGGTGCAGTTTTTAGGGTAATGTGATTAGAGATTCAACATTTCCCCCTCTCATTATTATTTAGCTCCCTCATTTGAATGCTCAGGTTTGAGGGAAGGGGGATTGCTTGGAAATTACAGACGCAGCCAAATTTCTTCCTTCCCCTTTGACAGGGCAGCACTGATGGTTATTGTTCTTTTCTAGCTGCATTACGCTGTCCTTGATTTTTGTTTCAAGCAGTCTAATGGCATGATGTCAAATCCTGCTAATTGGTTTAGGATTAAAATGCAGGGCCACATCACTCTCTTGATTAACCAGCAGCAAAACTGCTTTTGTCTAACGATCGTTTCAGAGGAGAAAGAAAATAAAGCATATAAAGGAAGCGTCAGGCTTTTGTCAGTAAAAATACGTAGGAAAATGCTTTTTTTTTTTTAAGGAAAAAAATTGCCACTGTGAGGCCCACTAAGTTTTGACTTGTAGCAGTTCAAAAGCAGCCCTGTGGGGAAAGATCGCTTCCTGAGGAGCAGGGACTGTTCTTTTATCCAGCATCCAGCCACTCGCTGCGCCGCACTGGAGCATCCGTGGCTGGACCTGCTCGTATTTTACACACCAGCAACAAAAAAATACCAGGAACATCTCAGCCCCATTTCTGGCCTCTCTGACACCCAAATAATCCCAGTCCCAGCCGAGTTTGTACCGGGATAAATAATCCAGGAGTGAGCAAAGGCTGTGGTGGGCAGTGCAGCACCAGGAAGGTGGTGGGAGCTGCAGGCTCTAGCAGGGATCTGAGCAGGATATGGGATGCCTGGGGCCATGGGAACCGGCTCTGCAGCTGCAGCATCGCAATTTACTCACCCTAAGGACTCAGAAATTAGTTCTGCATCCTGGAACAGGGTTGTGCTTGCTGGGACAGAGCTCACCTGTTGGTTAATGAGCATAAAGAGGTAGTTTTTCATGGGGATTATTGGGAAAAGAAAAAGGAAATTCATGGTTCAAATTAAAATAGTGGAAGCAACACCAAACCACTACTTTGCTACCCCTCTGCTATTAAAAATAATACTCCAACAGACCCACAAGAACACCCCCAACAACCCTCAAAGATTCTCCCTACTGCACTGTTTAATCTCTTTGGCTCCTGTTTTCCCTGACCAGCTGAGGGATTTAATTTCCAGGGAATTAGACGTCCAATTCAGGACATTGTTTTGGGAAATGTGCACACGATTTACCACACACAGTCCTGAAAGTCACCGTCAGACCCAGCACTCCCAGCACGCTCCAGTCCCATCCCTGCTCTGCCGGGAGGTGAAAGGGGCTTTATTGGGAAGGTTTTGATGCATTTGGCATGTCTTTGAACCTGGCTCCCCCAAAGGGAGAGAATGAACTCAGGCGGAGAAAGAAAAAAGGAAATAAAAGGGCCCTTCCCATCTGCCCGGCTGCATTCAATGGGGAGCTTTTTAAAAGGTATAATAGAGGTTTGTGTGTTCCTGCTGAGATTTGTTCTGGTCAACTTCTCCAGGGCGCTCAGACAGGGCGGTGTGGTGTGTCTGCCCTCCCCCAGCACCCTCAGAAAGAAATTACAGTCGGTTTCTTTTTTTTTTTAAAACTAATTTTTTTTGCTGCAAAAAGTGTATGCTCTGCACACACATTGCTCTTGCACAAAAGCAACTCGAGCCAGCCCTGCCAAAAACCAATGTGGGTGTTTCTCTGGGTTTTCAGCAGCAGTACAGTAAAGCCTGGTGTTCCCAAGCACGGCATTGAGGCATCCAACCCCCAAATATCCCTACAGGATCCAGCCCACGTTTTCCTAGAGAGTTTCTCTGGGACAGTGGGGACGGGGAGCACCTGAGGGCTCAGCCTAGTTTTCCAGCATCTTATTGTGGAGGTAAATTAACAGCACATTGGCCATCCTCCAGAAGTTATCCTGCTCTTTATTGTGCTCTGTGACTTGTTGGTGTGATTATTAAAAGCCAGGTCGGCTGCAAAGCTGATTTTTTTAATGCACTCCTGGCCCCAGAGCAGACGGGATGACATTTAACAACACCAAGCACTCAAGAAGGGGCCCTGTGTCAGCACCCAACAGGTACAGAAATGCCTGAGAAGTTCTTGGCTGTCGTGAGCAGCTTTCTGCTTTGCAAACTATGATAGAAAGAGTGGAAATACGCTTTGTGTGCTTTTCCCTGACTCTGGGACTCCAAAGCAGGAAGATGAGAACATCCTGCGCACATGTTAATTAGTCATTCCTTAAAACCAAATGTCACAGCGCTCATATTTAATTCCAAGAACAGACTGATGAATATGTACGTATAGTTATATTTCATTTACATACTCTGGGATTTGTTAAGAGACGCCTAATAAAACCATCTAAAATGAATTAGATGTTCTCTTAACAACATTTATTTTGAATTCATGTCTATCAGAGAAACATTCCCAATACAGTAATAGGGAATTTTCATAGATATAAAATACATATATTGCATTTCATAAATGAAGATAGGGAGTTAAAGCAGCCACCTTCTAAATGGGATTTGATTCTTGGAGTAGCAAACACACGAAACGGGGCTTGAGGGTCGGGGAAGGCAGTGATTTGGTTTGTAGGAGCCCAAAGAGGATGAAGCTCAGCACCCAGACTGCTGTAAGAAAGTGTCCACATGAAGAAAATATTAAAGGAAATTAATTCATTCCTCAAAGCCAGCAAGAAAAGAAAATCTCCTTAAGACATTTGCATCCTCTTATTTTCAATTTCCCAGTTCTGTATCTAATACTTTTTGAAATTTATTTTTTTCTTTACTCAGAGCCCCTACCCTTGAAGTGGGGTCCATCCAGGTAGCTGCTCTCAAAAAAGCCATTCCAGCCTAAGAGACTCTTGTGGGACTTTTTTTCCCTTTTCAAACCAAACCAGTTTATAGGAAAACCCCTGTGGTTTTGGTTTTGTGTTTTGTTCTTCCCCCTCTAAGTGCCCTGCACCCCGTGAGCTCCCAGGGAGCACAAAAGCGTGTCCTGGCGGGCACATCACCGGCTGGGCAGGTCGTGCCACGGGAATTCAGCTCACACTCCCGCGGATGTGTGAGTCTGGAACAAATCTGGCTCACCCGCCTGCCTTGGCCGGCCTCCGTAGGGCTAAGAGGGGTGGAAGGCAGTAAAATCTCCTTTCAGTCTATAAAAATCTGCAGAGATATTTGGAATGTGCAGAGGGAGCAGATCTCCTGGGTAAAGCGGAGCAATGATTAAAATAGTCACTTTTCTGACCGAAATCACAATTTAAATACTGCAGCTTTTGTTTGCAGAATGGCTTTGGTTTATATTCTAGTGACAGTCACACAACTCTAGGGGTTGTTTTTGGAGTTAGTGGCAAAAACATGTGGTTTGAATTTAAAGTCTTAAAGTTAGAGGATCAACGTTTCTCCAGCAAAGATATTGCCAGTGTCTCTATGAGTCATAATTTTAAATCATCAAGAACCTGAACACTCCTCATTAAATGATTAAAGGGAACAGTAATGAAAAAGCTGAAAGAAAGGATAAATATACAGCCATAGAAACAGGAACATCTATTTTCAAAGCAGAAAAAAATACTACCATCCTGACAAAGGACAATAAACTTATCAAACTAACTCACTTCTTTTTTTTTTCTTTCAGTCGAGAATGTAATCTTAATAAAGAAACAAATTTCAGATGGCAGGGTAAGATTACAGCTCTTCTAGACTAGGACTAGAGTTTTCCCATAAACAGGTTATTACTGTAGGTTCTGGTAATAATTAACTCTGTATTTATGGGCCACTTTCTGAGAATAAAATGATCCCTGAGACCAAGTGCTTGATGGTTAAGTTTCCTGTTGGGGCATCAAGCTTGTTTCTCTCTACAAGCTCCATGTTAATGTTTTTTCCAATAATCATGGCCTCAACTCAGTCCTCCCCCACCTGAGCTCATTCCCTTCTCCCCTCCCAAAACAGAGAGTGGGATATGCAGATCAGAGCAGGGCTGGGTTTTGCAGACCAGCATCTGTATGCAAGACACAGGAGCAAAGGTAACCTCACTCTGTGTCAAAACAGACCTCAGCTGAGCTCCTTTTTCCTTCCTCAGAAAGATCAGGGGCTGTCCAATTCTCCAAAACCATTCTGACCAGTTTCAGTAAGGCATGGAATGGCAATGATTGTTGTTGCCAGAGCTGGTGCTTGTTGGAAACCTTGGCACATTGTGTTTACAGGAATTGCATTGGGTGGGTTGCAGTTTTACTCCTTCAGTGCCTGTTTTGAAGAAAATATGTGAAAAAAACAAATAAACAAAATAGAAAAAAAAATAGGTAAGTGTATTGACTGAGGCATTATGTAGCATAAATAAATATAAATACATGAGGCTCACTGCCTGACTGTATCGATACATTGGCAAGAATTCAAGGGTTATATTTGAAATGCAGAAAATAATCCAGTGAGTCATCTTCCCCACGCTTTGGCTTGCCATCCTCTTCCATTTTCGCTTTGACCCGGGAGGGCACAGCACACAGCCTGAAAATAGGCAGTGGGATGATGTGGCGTGGCTGCGCTGCTCCGCTCCACGCGGGGAGCGCCCAATCCCATCCGCAGGCAAGCGGGAGGGATGCTCAGGAAAAGTCTGAAAAATGCTGCTGTCACAGGCATTCTCATGCTTTTCTCTGGTCTGCATTCCACCAGCCAAGAGAAAAGAGCATATAAGAAGAATCCCCCCAAAATAAGTGATAATAATAATAATAGTGATGATGACGAGGATGATAATAATAAAATAATGACACATAGAAACACAACGCCCAAAGTCACTGCATTTTTAGTCCACAGGTCCATGGCTTTAAAACTGAATCACAAACAAAATCAGAACAGGAAACTGAAGCCACACAGTTTAAATACAAAAATGAAATTTTGGATTGTAACATTTGCAAATGTAAAAATAGGATTCAGCCTTAGGCTTCATTATAGATGACTCTACCGTGACAGCTTGGCAAACTGAATCAGTGACTTACCTCCCCAAAACAGCTCTTTTCTAGCAGATTTCCAGGGCCAGGCAAGTGGTTTTGGTCTGGCTGAAAGAGTCAATGCAAATGGCCAAGGTAGGCTCTTGAGAGCAGAGAGAGGGCCCCAACAGTTGGTCACCAAACTCTTCCCTGATGATATTCCAGGGCCCTGCTCTCCCACTTGGATTAGATGCTGCTTTTAGAAGGGACGGGACTTTTCCACAGCATCCCCCTGATCACTGAGTGGTGTGGCAGGTGCTGCACCACTCCCCAAATCTGGCCCTGGGCACTTAACTCCTCTGCAGTGACCTTGTGCAATCCAGCTGGAGGTGCCCTCCCCTCCCTCATGTCCCTAAACATGGAATGCAATCCCCAGGAGAGAGCCTGTGCTCATGCCTAATCTGCTGCTTTCCTGGAGAAGGAATCTGACAGTCCTGATCCACCCTGTTTTGCTCCTCCACTGATGAGCACCAAATCCTGACTCACATGAGCAGGAGCTGTTGATCAGGTTAAAGGAACTTTGAACGTACATATATAAAAAAATAATAACAACAAATATATACATGTACACACATATAATATACAGACACAGATGCACAAGATTGTAAGCAAAAGTTACCTAAATCTCTGTGATTCTAATCACAATAATACACAGTAGTAATAATACATTGGTATTTCATTTCTAAGGACCCAAGGCATAATTTAGAGAAAGGATTCTTCAGAGTACAGCACCTGGCCTATAAACAGGTAATTTCCTTTCATTCCACCATTCTCCTGTCCTTACCCAAGCCTTGCTACTTCATATAAGCTGTAGAACCCTTCACAAACTACCAACATACTGTGTTCCTATTTAAGATATTGGCTACACTCAGTTTTTATGCAGCTTTTGATCCCCAATCCTAAAGCATCCATATGAAGGGCCTTAAAAACAGGTGGGTATGTTTTCAAGAGCAAGTTTTCTCCCCCATCCTGCCATCTCTCATCTTGCCATCTTTCATCTTGCTTCATGGATTTTTCCATTAAAAGAATCGAGCATTTAAAAAAAATGATTGAAGTCTTAAAACCTATGTATTGAGATACTTCTTTTTTTTTTCTTTTGCACATTGGAAGGAGATATCTCAGAGATGCATCAAAATGTGGCTGTCTCTTATTTTATCTTCTCAGTCCAACAGCCTGGCAGAGTCACACATGGGACACAGTGACCGAGGGCTTGTTAAGGATGTAGGAGAACGTTCCCTTTTCTCTCTGCATCCCTCCACACACAAATCATATGTACAACATGGGTGCCTGCTAAGCAACGGATTCAACACATTCTCTAAAGAGATTGTTTTCTTAATAATTCCTCCAAGTGTGGGAAAACAACCAAGTGCTCAGTCCAGAGGGATCCCCAGGGCCAGTGTGGTTTTGTTCTGTCCTGTCCTTGGAATATTTGTGCTTTGCAAGTCCCTGGAAAGAGGGATGCTCGTGCAGCAGCATAAACCCCTTTGGTGTGCTACCACGTGCCTTCCCTTGGACAATTTGTATTACAGAGGAGCTACAAAGAGGCAATATGTTTGGAATGGCTGATAGAGGAATTGCTCATATAGGCAAAACATAACATTTTTAATCCCATCCTCATTTAATTTTTTAAGCAAAATAAATGATCCCTGTATCTTGGCATATGCATCACGTTGAAATGGAGCCATTACTCTGGGCAGCTTTTTCACAATGTCTTGCATAATGTGGTATGAAAATCATGTACAGCTCCTGTGTTTGTATCTCAGAAGGAAAATAAAAGGCAGTTAAATTACAATGCAAGAATTAAGCTATGAATGGATGTTGCACTCAAGAAGTCTAATGCTTAAGAGGGGGAAATGACAAGATTTTTTTTTTCTCTTCTAGATATTTTATCCTTGCAACAAGCTCAACCATCAAATGTTTCGGGAGAGGTCAAAACTAGTCTATCTGTCTTTTTTATGTGAGTTTGTGAAAGGAATCTCTCCGCGTGGAGTTGTACAGGAATTGACACGATAAACCTAAATGGCTCCTTTACAACTGTTAGGGTTTTCTGTAAACACATGCTGTCCTGCCAGCCAACCAGCTTCAAACCCGGGTGCTGAGCACAGCAGATGGTCTATCCTGCCGATACACACACTACTAATTCATATTTCAATACACAGCTTTGCTGCCTAAGCAAAGCCACTGCCTCTTGAAAAGTTTTAAAACTCCCCATAACTGGTAATCTTGGGGAGATTAATTGTGAAGACAGGGAAAGGCTGCAAAGAGGAGGCCACTGGCTCTCAAGGGAATGGACATTTTGGAGGTGCTTGTTGCAGAGTTGCAGGCATGATTTCTGCCATGCAGTGCCTCCTGCCAAAGGGAAACCATGGCATGACTGTGCTGCATTAATAGATGAATAAATAAACCCAGAGAAATCAGCCCTGCAGAACAGAAAAAGTAAGTGGCAATGAAAAATAGTGCTACTGGCAGCATAGTGGTCACAACACCCTGCTACTGGCATGGCCATGTCAGAGGAGGATTTTTAGGGGAAGGCAGGTTTTTGGGAGGGATGCAGGATAATGCACCAATTTAAACAGCTGCCTTGACCCTTACTGCACCAGCTCTGCTACTGCTGCTATGTGCAGCAACATATTTTGGCAACAACACTTGATGTAAAAACCCTTGAGTAAATCAGTTTCCTTTCTCATCTTCTGCAACAACCAGCTCTCACCTCACATGTTGGGGTACAACGGTGCAGTACAAGATCATTGTCTTTCCACTGGGCTGCCAGAGCAGGATGTAAAGGGGAAATTGTTATTTCACCTTGAAAACGAAAGGAACAGGGGATAATGCACGTTCTTTGGGTTTTATGACTTTATGATGCAGGGTAACAGGTTTATGAAGCTGAAGGTACCGTGGACATGGTAGTGTGCAGAATCTTGGGCACATCAGCTCAAGGCTTGTCACTGTGTCCTGTCACCAGGGCATTCTAGTGTCACCAACCAGTGACTCTGAGGGTGAACTGGGAGCATCCACTGGTGACCCATGGACCACTGCTGCTCCTGGTGGAGGAGGACACAGGAGACACATCCTAAACACTAAACACAAGTGCCTGAAGACAGATGTTCCATACAGGTGGCCTGGAGCCCCCACACTGTTGTATTAACTTCTCTCCATTGCTGACAACTATTTACACCAGAAAGAAAAAACCCCCAAAGGAGCAATGATCCTCAGCATTAATAACCCCTCTCCTTGCAAGGGAATTGCTGCTTGAATTTCCTTTGCTGAGGTTTTATCAAATGCTGTGCCTCCTCCACTGAGCTGTGATCAGCTGGGCGACTTCATCAAGTTCAACACTAAGTAGGAGCAGAACCTCCTTCTAGAATTCATTTAATCTTTCTCCCAAAGGAGAAATGCAAATTAATATTAATTTTCTCTTTTTATTTCAATTTACCTACTTCTCTTCCAGAGACAAAACTATAGAGGTGTTCCCAAATCCACAGTTTTTTTCTATGGCTGTAACAGAGAATGAGCAGTTCTGATAAATTGGTTAGATGGGAAAACAGAACAAAAGTGTCCCTAAGCAGGGGAGAACAGCCATTGTTTTCATACACTACTTTGGCTTTCCTTGGTTAAAGAGTTTCAGACATATAATTGGGTTTATTCTTAAAATGAAACCCCCGAAACCAACTCAATTTTGAAATATCGTGTATTGTTAAAGAATAGAAAATTAAAATCAGGAATTGCTGCAGAAGTCACTCACACTGTAAATAAGCATAAATCAGCAGAGAGACATAAATCAGCAGAGAGACAGAGTCTTACAACTTAATGACTAATTAAAAAATACTAGTATGCAATTAAGGAGTGTCCTTTGATAAACATGCTGTACTACATGAGTTAGCTTTATGCAGACACACAGCATTGCAATAATTTATTATTTTTATATCCTAGGCATAAATGCATGGCATGTGTGCGTGGGTATTATATTGATGCAAGGTAATGCGCAGGGCTCTGTGTGTTGCTGTTTGAAATGAAAAATCTACTTACTGTAAATCAGATAACCCCCTTCCATTTAGATTTAAACCTTATCCTTAGCACACCTATGGCCAAGCTGCAGGCAAAAGGCACAGGAAGCAGATCCAGAGGGAAAAGTGGAAGCTAATGAGAAACAGCCACGTGTCTGTGCCTTTTTGTGAGGTACTGCAGGGCTCCTGTCCATGGGATGGGAGTCATTGCAAAGGGCAGTGGCACTGTTTCTGATGGATATGGGGGTCTTGCTTTTCCAACTTTTTTTTGGTCACCTGAACCACCTTCTAAATCCTCTAAATGAGATTTACTCCCACCACACACATCCAACTGCAAACCAAATTATGCCACTTGCAGCTCCAGAAGTCTTTCCCCACATTTATCTCCCCATTCTCTCTGTGCCTTGACTGAAGGCAGTCATTGACAGACACAGCACTACTCACATTTTGGGTTCCTGAGACCAGGATACTCAACCCCATGAATGGCATGAACCATGGTGCTGAAGAAGACATAGAACAGATCAGGTGGATGATAATAAGATGGTTTGAGCAGACAAAAGATGAGCAGCAAAGCAACACAAGCTCAACATGCCATCCCTCAGAATTTATCTCATTTCTCCTGCAGCCAGGCTGTTTAGATCAGGAATACATTTTCTAAAATTTTCCTCCTTTCTTACTTTCTGGAAGATCCTCCCATAAATTCTTGGCTCTTGAAAGCCATGGGGGGGTCTCGGGGTGCTGCTCGGGTGGACAAGTGGCTGCGCTCCCGCCTGGAGGCAGAAACCACAGCAGCAAAAAAACAGATTTCACGAGAAGAGCAGGGGAGGGAGGGGATGAACAAAAAAAAAAGGGAATGTGTTAGTTAACTTCGTGTGGTTGTTCGAGCCACTTCCTGACACCCGAGCGAGTCATCTGAATTTAACACATTTCTCTTTTGCATTTTGCAGCTCACCTTTAAGAGAGCACAAGGCGGAGGAGGTGGGAATATATGGACTTCAGCCCTTCCCATCCGTTTCCCCCTGTTACTTTCAAAGATTTTCTATTTAGAAAGGAAGGCTTTTTTTTTTCCTGCTGTTCATACATTACACATACTTCCCAGCCAAAATATCTTGCTTGTATATTTTTTTAATTTAACCTACATTACTCAAAATTGCTCTAAGAATAATTAAGGAGAATGACTTTCCCCATGTCTTTGATTTACCTGAGATTTTATTTCTGAAGAGTGTTTTAAGAAAAACCATTAAAAAATGGAGAGATTAACAATTACAGAAAAAAACAATCCCACATCCTCCTTCTTGTTTGAATCTAATGAAAATGTTTAAACTGCATGGATATTTATCCTTATGAAAAACATATGAACAAAACAAAACCCCCAGTATTCTGGTGAGATTCTGTAAACAGGACAAAACGTTAACTGCGGAAATATATCATTTAAGACCTTTATTTCCTTCTAGCTCTTTCCAGGCACCAAACGAGCTTTGCATGCAGATTTCGTTTCAGCTGGGTGGAATCATTCTCATAACTATTCTCCAAAGCCCAAGCTCTGAGGTCAGCCCTGCTCTTTCTGCAATGGGATAAATATTAACAAGTGTGACTAACCCATTCCTTGCGCCCTTCTTAAATTTTCCAGAGTGTGTCAGCAAGCATGAAAGCCAGAGATCAAAAAAGGCAAGGGTTTTATTGTTGGAACCGGATGGGAGCAGGGATGCAATATAGGCGAAGTCCCAGCACCTCGGAGAAGTTGGTTTATAACAACACCAATAAAAAATGAAGGAATTACTGGGCTACAAGAAAATGACCTTGTTCTCCTGCTCAAAAATGAGTCAGTTTTCACTTGACCCCTGCAATAACGTTTTACAAGAGCTGGACCAGCACCCCAGGAGCAAACCTGGCCTTTCCCTGTGGGTCCCAAAGGACCCAGGAGGGGACAGAGGTGGTGGAGAAGGTGTAATATAGCTCAGTGCCTCCTGGGCAGAGGTGATGGGGCTGTGGTGGCCTCAACGGCTCAAGCTTGCTCCTGTTTTTCTCTGCACAGCTTCTGCTTATGAAGTTTCATGGATAATCTTCCTACCTCTCGTGCAATGCATCCTGCTGTGACCCAATCTGCCCCCCAAGATGGAGTTTGTGAGACTAGACACATCTGGTTATATCACCCAGATGTTTCTAGGGGGAAACTCTTAGTTTAACAAATCTGGGGTTCAATAAAGTACCTCAAGATGCTTATTACAAGTGCAGTTTGATCCGTGCAGCAGTAGCAATGCAAAGCCCAGTTTGGAGAGGAATCGGGACACAGGAGCCAACCAGTTTTGTACATAATCAGTTAAGTGACAAGAAAGATGAGGATTGCACTTCTGGTGAGCAGGGCATTGGGAAGAGAGGGAAAGAAACCAGGGAGGGTTGGGAATTTAAAGGCATATATCACACAGCTTCCCAAAACAGGCCAAATCCTGTGGACATGAGGAGATCACGGGGCCTCTCTACACACTGCTCATACCAAAAATTTGTCAAAACCAGATTACAGCCTTGAGAATATCCCTGCTCAAAGTCAGACCTAGTCCTAACAAAGCCAAGGAAAATTAAAAGCCAACTGAAAAAAACCCAAACCACCAGAAATGATGAGCAGAGGTATTAAATCCTGAAGGAGGTTTTATTCGTGTGATCAACCAAAACCTGGGCCCATATGATTCAGAGCTGTTCCCTCATAATGCACAGGGCTCTTGCTTTCCAGAACGTGTTTAATTCTCCTACGCATTCCCTCAAACGAAAGGTATGCCCCACATTTCAGCACCTCTGTTCATCTACTCCACTGACCCCGCAAGAAATCATCTCACTCACTTTGTTTCCACACCTGGCTTTCCTCTCCTCCAGGATGTCAAACGGCAGAGCCGAACACACCCAAGAATATACACTTTTCTCCCTCCATCTCCTGAAACACTTTAGCTTGAAAACCAGCAATTTTTGAGGTTACTGGGTTTGCAGATTATAAGAAGAAAAAGAAGGGACCTGAATTGGGATCCTGACTTAGATAGTTCCTGTTCCACAGTCTTGTTCCACCCTGGTGCAGTGATAGCCAGAGCTTCCAAAGGCATGAAGGGAGCTCGAAAAGAAAGGAGGAAAAGGCAACATTTAGTGACCCCTTATCTCATAGCCTGTGATATATGTCATGGCTTGACAGAACATGTGAAAACCTCCTGCAGACACTGTACAGGAGAGGTGGACCTGTCCAGAGGTGACAATAATGAAAGCAAGCCGCATACCCAAACCCCAGTTTGAAAGAAAGCCTTTATGTTTTTCCAGCATAGGAAATATTTGGGTTCTTTTTTACTCAGTGGCTCCTGATGTCCTAAAATTTCCTGTGTGTAAATGCCAGACACCCAGCTGAGTCCAAGGAGAGTCATGAAGGAGCCACCTGCAAATCAGTGCCCACTGCTCTGCCGAGGTCACCATCTCCACGGCATGGCAGTGACATTCCCTGCAGCAACACCAATGGAGCCGTGTGGGAGAGGCCGTAAGGAAAAGTCCCAGGAAACTTTGTAACTTGCATAACTTCTAAACTTCGCCCAATTAAACTGTGGTTCCATTAAACTTTCCTTTAGCTGGCAAAGGACTGGCTGAGTTATTATGGGGAACAGCCCCAGGCAATTAAAGCAAGAGCAACATTACAAATCTACGATTTGGTAGACAAAAATCCCTTGCAAAAGACACAGCCTTATAGAGTTATAGCTTACCCAAATGGGGAAAACCAAATTAAATGAAAAAACATATTGTATATTATCTTAATTTATATATGAGATTTTAGACAGTTCCAGATTTCTGGATTAAATACAATACCATGTGGCTCCATTAAGCCTCACTGGCCTTTTAGAATATTATTGAAAGAAATAATATATAACAGTTTGAAAGGTTTTTGGATGCTTGGTGGCATCATTATGCAATTTATTAATATGTGGGCAGAGTGACTAATGCCTCTGAGGATGTATTTTTAGTTTCAAAAATAAAATATATAAAAAAGAAAAGTGTGCTGGGGGGGCCAAGAAGGAAAAGCAGCTACAACTGGGTTTGTGCTGGAGGCATGTGATGGCATCCCTCATTCTGTCTGTCCCTCCACACACCCAGTGCCCAGAATAGCACTTCTCCTTTCACTTATGCCATTCCCAAAGGGGCCCAGAGGCTCCAGCTATTGCAATTTGGTAGAATTTGGATATTTAGCTATTTTTCTGGCATCTTTCCTCCATTTTTAAGGCTGAAAGGGACAATTCAGATCATCTAGTTTAACGCTCAATATAAATCCCCAAGAAAATAATTTCACACATTCACTCGCTAATTGAGCCTACTACTATATGTTTCACCAGTCATCTGGGCTGGCCTCCAGTTCTGATTTCAAGATGCAAAAGGATGACAAATCCCCTGCCCCCTTCAACAGTCTGCCCCCTCTCCCTTCCCAATCTCTCAATTTTGCCTGTCTTAAATTTCCAGCCATTGCATCTCATTATGTTTTCCCCCATTAGACTATAAAGCCCTTTTGTACATGGTATTTTTAACTCCAGAAGCATTTTCTGCCCAGACTCAGGGCACTGCCTGATCTGCTTTTTTTTGCTAAGTTCACTAAAATGGAGCACCTTAAGCCTCTCTCCACAAGATTTCTTTTTCCAACCCTCAAATCATCCCTGTAAAGCTGAACCATAGGCTGAGAGTTTACAGCCTTCATCATGAAGCTGAGTCCCTGAATCTCAGGTTAATAAACTCTATTTTTTAATAAGGCTTCTGTGAAATGACCAGAAATAGTCCCACAGGATGTGTTATTTGGAGGTAACTATTTCCACATGGGCTGGAGGTATAGCTCTGGGAGCAAAGCCTGGGGAGAGCAGTAGGAGAACTCTTTACCTTTTTCTGTAGCCGTTTTTAGCACTCTTCCAAATTGCATTTCAAAACTCAGGATTTTTCTGGAAAGGCCCATCCTGGTGGATGTTTCCTAGACCACTAGGAAGAAGCTGATGATTTTACCTCCCCATGCACACACAGAAACCAGCTCCTGAGAAAACTGCTTCTCCCAGCACAAAGCCTTCCCTGTGCTCAACAGCACTGGGAGCCCCATCTCCACCACAGGCAGAGGCCTTGGCACATGTCACTTCCCAAACCATTCCTTCCCTAGGCCCAAAGAGATATCTAGAAAATCTCTGAGAATCACCAGAGTCCCTCCTTCCCCAAAATTAATAGTATAAATTAATTAATAAAGAATAAACCCTGGGGTTTTTCTTTGCCATTTTTTTCCAGCATTGGTGTCCATGCTTTGGAGCTGCTTCTTCCCATCATTAATTGGTTTATTTGCTGCTTGTTAAATGACAGTGGAGGTTCACAGGAAGCTTGGCTCTAGATCATTGGAGAAAACTTCCCAATATTGCCAAAAATACAGTGAAATGACAAGACATGGTGAGTTCTAGACAGTCTCCTCAGGCGCCGGGGCTACAGCTCACTGTTCCACAGAATCTGGATGACATAATACTCCACTTTTTCATCCATCCTGTTTGACTTGGATGTGACATTACACACCAAATG
This sequence comes from Zonotrichia albicollis, assembly GCF_047830755.1. Lineage (NCBI taxonomy): Eukaryota > Metazoa > Chordata > Aves > Passeriformes > Passerellidae > Zonotrichia > Zonotrichia albicollis. The sequence goes on along the minus strand of NC_133826.1, from coordinate 3,611,954 downwards.
AGGAGTTTGAAAGAAGTGCCAGCTCAGTTCCATTTGGCCTGGCTTTTATATATCCCACAGGGACAAACTTGCTGTTCTGAACTGAGACCAAAAATTTTGGAGTCAATCATAAGTGATAAAATATCTGAGCGAGGTCAGTGCCACTTTTAAACTTGTTTTCCTCGCTTGATTTGTTTGACTCTCTGTTGCCCAGCTTTACTCCCAGCGCCAGTGATTAAAATCCTTCCAGACAGGCCATTCACTTCACTTCAGGCCATTTTCTACTTCCCAAAGTTGCCTTTCACACATATTGTGAAATCTTCCTGTGACTTAAGAGCTCCCCTAACCTACTTTAACTATTTGGTTTCAAACAAACCTTTTGTGCCCCTCTTTGATGAAAGACCACCAGTTTAAATGCAAATGTGAGTAAGCATTATAACTACAGCAAGCCAACTAATAAACCCTCCAAACCAGTTAATATGACCCTCCTTCCCAGCTGTGAAGTGTCCACAAAGAACATATGGAACATCTGGATTAGAAATACATGCCATTGATTAGTGACTCGGCATCCAAGTACTGGTGTTACACCCAAAAAGTAATGCAGGTTTGTGCAAGCAGTCTGCAAAATCTATTAGATTTACAGGAGATTTTGGATTCTGGTGTAAAATTAAAAATTTCCACATGGCAAGCAGAATTGCTCAAGTATTCTCAGAAATATCTGTGCTAGGGAAACTTAAAAGCCTGGTTTTATTGTGCAAGCAGACAGGAATGGGTCAAAAATGCAAATAGGTTTGCATGCAAAGCAAATAAAAATAATCTTTGAAAAGAAAGAACATTAGTGGATGTTTCCTAATGGTCACCATTCACCCTGGTCATTTTTTGCACTCCACTTGCCAAAGGCATAAGGTTTTAATTCATAGTCAATGTAATGTTTGTAGTTTCATCTCCTTGAACGATTCTTTGGGGAATGGTTGCAATAGCTATATTCTGGGTTTAAATGGCATTTATTTTTTTTTTTAAACTAGAACAGAATCTTACCAAGGAGTGAAACTGGAAAGGATAAAATTAGATTCCTGAACCTTCATCTCTTTTTAGAAACAGACATGAAAAAAACTGCATCCAGTTTTGTTAAATATTTTTTCCACATCTGGTGTTCAGTCAAAACCATAAGAAAAGTGCTGGAAATCTCACAAGAAGGCTCGTACTCTTGTGATTTCCAGTCCAATTTTTGCAGCCACAGGAGATCTGTATAGTTCAGATAAGAATCTGAAGCAGAAGCCAAACCCAAACTGTGAACCTCCTGAGGCTCACCCCACCCACAACAGCTTATGTCTTTACCCATCATTTGCAGCAGATGTTCTCCCAAATTCTCTAGTGAGATAAATTCCATTAAAAGTTTCAGGAGAAAGATTATAAGATACATACAATACCAAATAAAAGTGTCCAGAGGAGCTCATCATGGCCCATTAAACTATTGTTAAAGACCTTCATCCAGCAACATCTATTGATTAGAGCAGTTTGCTTCTCCTTAGGACTCATTTTTCCATGCTGAGCTTTGGGGGCTTTTTGATCTAAAGGCCACTGACGTCAATGAGAGCATTTCCATTGTCTTCAGCGGGCTCCAGATCAAGCCCTTGACAAGCTGGTTCCCCCATAGGTCAGTCTGGAGAGTGGGTTTCTGCCAGCAGATTGTCCCTAGAACATTTCACTGTAGATTTACAATCTTTATAAAATTTTTAAATGAAGTTCTATAGTTAGATTCATATGGTAAATCATAAATTACAGCAGACTCTGCAAGCTTGGGTTTGAGGGTTGGGATTTTTTTTTTTTTTTTTCATTTTGCTCTCGGGAAACATATAGCTTTTTTTCCATAGGAACTTTTCTCCAAATGCTAATTTTACCTGTTTTCTTTCTGTCTTTCTTTCTTTTTTTCCTCTCAACATGTGCATTTTCACTGCCAAACTCCTCTGAGGAAGGTTGTGCCTGTGGCAGTGTTGGTGATGTGGGCAGGCAGGGACTCACCATCCTCTGTCTTGATGTTTGTTGGAAGGGCAGGAGGTGTTTTTGGGCTCTGCCTAGTACCAGACTAGTGAAAAAGGAAAGCAAGCCAAGAGTTTCAGAGTACTTTTCCCTCTTAAGGTGTATTTAAAGTTGGAGGAACATCTTCTGTCCAACTCCTCCATCAAACCTTTGAGGCATAAATCCCTGGAGCAAGGGATGATCCTGTGCAGAGCCTTGCACACATGAACAGTGGTGCCAGCTGGGTCCTCAAGGATCTCAACACTTCCTGCAGTCACCTGGCCATGTGAGAGCAGGACACAAGGGACAGTCCTCGGACATTCAAGTCCTAATTCAAATTCCCCCTCTCCAGAGCCTAAATTTAAGAATTCAAGCAGCATTACCAGGCCCATCTGCAAAGTGAGAGCAATAATCCCACAATACCTTCACAGAAACACTGCGAGGCCACGAACTCTCTCTACACAGACTAGTACTGTTCAGTAGTAAATGAAATCTGTTTTCACTTCCAAGGCTATGGCATAAATTACTATAGGCAGAAATCCAGCCTAGCAGGCAATGAACTGGATGGGGCCCACTCAGTTCCTTCCATCTTTAGCTTTGATTTTCATTGTTCTGTTTCATTAATAGAATTTCCTTTTTTTTTTCTTTTTTCCCTCCCCCCCGCTATAATTTTTCTAAGCTGTTAATTTGCCAGCAGAAAGAACAGCCTCAAAATTGTATACCAGCTCCTCCAAAGCGCCCACAAGAATCTGAACAGTTTTTAGCAGACTCAGCGTTTTCCTCTTTACTTCACAGCCCTGGTATATATAGAAAAAGAGGCTGAAGAAAGTCTGTTGTTGTGTTTTCACTGGGGGACCATAATCTGGCCACTTGTTTTCTGCTTAAAATACATTGCATTCTGCGGAGATTGTCCTTAAAATCAGGGTTATCCTCCCAAGTCAGTGGGGCTGTTACAATTGACACCAAAGGTTTTGAAGGACATAAACATCACCCCAAACCAGGCGTCAGCTGAAAATGCCTTAATTCATTCTATTGTCTCATTTATTCTTTTTATTTTTAAGGAGGGAAATTCTGCTCAGATCATCTCTGCAGGAAGGAGAATGGGGGACATTCTCAGGAAAACTGAGAACAAAAAGGAACAACAAAATTGTCCAGAGATTTTTCCAACTCTCTCCTTTGCTTTCCCATGTTCCCAGCCCCTAAATCCTACCAGGGACCAGCTCCACTGCTGGCCCCTTCTCTGATCAGTGGTGTCAAAGGCTGTGGATGAACAGGCATTTCATCACCTCTAGCTGCCCCTTCTGATTCATGATGTCTCTGAAAGGAATTAACAGCAATAAATTTGATTCAAATCCTATTTTTTCCCCAATAGCAGAGTTTGTGAGTGCATACAAGTGCTCCCCCTGGAAAGAGGACTGGAAAGCTAAAAATAAATAAGATGAATGAGGGATTACAGGATAAAATGATGGCCACTTGCAGCCAAACAGGATTCGCTGCTGGAGACTGATAAGTCTCTTCTGATGTTGAGAGCAGTAGAGAATCTGCTCCATAATTTTTGTTCAACCAAGCTCTCCTGGAAGTTCAGCCTGACCATCTACTATTTGCCTGGGGCACTGGCAGGGAGGATTTTTGATGTCAACCTCTCAGGAGGAGCATGTCCTGATTGATGAGCTCAGTCAGAGTGCTGGGGTCTGTAGGGTTGGACGACCCAAGTTTTAGGGACTGAGGTGAGAAAAGTGGTGTGGAAACCATCACCTAATGCAACCTTGCCAAACTTACCTCCTCCCAAACATGATTAAATCCTCGTCAAGGAGGTTTCTGCAGGCAATTAGGAAAGGGCACATAGCAGGACATTACCCGCCCATATCGGAACTTGGGATTTCCACTGTAGTTTGGCTTTGCCTATCACAAAGCCTTTGCTTTACCTCCACTTTTGAGATACAAACTCTCAGGCACAGAAAGGTTAAGAATGAGCCCAAGTCTCAGAGCCAGAAATAAAACTCATTAGTTCTTCATCCGCAGGGAGCCCTTTGCTTCCGTCTCATCCGAACTGCCGTACAAGCACCACTGTCAAAGGCATCTCAAAGGAGCAGATCAATTTTATAGTGGTTTTACTCTTTGAAAGCATGAACAGGCTCTCCATTAGGAGCTATAATTTATCTGTCTGTGACCACTGACTGCAGGTCTATGAAATGCATCTAAATGGATTGCACGGAGCCAGAAAACTCAACCCAAGTATGTATAGCACACATATAACAAAGCTCTGCAAGGCTGAAAGTGCAGAATATCAGCAAGTGCTCTGGTTTCTGGATTGATTTGGGAGGTAGGTAGGCTTAGCTGAGGGCTGTGGTTTCTAAATTGGACATGGTTACCTAAAACTATTGGAAATTTGAATTGCATGTCAGATGTCTGGAATAAATGGACTCAGGAGACATAAGAAAAAACATGTGGCTCAGTATTTTTCTCTTTTTTTAAATGTCTTTTGGAAACTGTTTAAATCTCATCTGGGGCTTGTATAGTTTCTTTGTTTAGTAATTCAGAATTGAAATTCTTTATAAAGCTTTGCTAATCAAAAGGTAAAAACTTGATTGTTGCACACAGAGCCCTTCATCCTGAAAGATGCCTGTACTCTTTCCAAAAACATACTCCCCTTTCCAGAAAAGTAAATGATCCTTTGCAAACTAGGCTATGCAGTTATTTTATTTACCTCAAGTAGACCGAATTTAAATTCCAAGCTGGGCCCTCATGGTCTGACCCTGTTTCTAACTCTGCCAAGAGCTGTTGCAGCTGGGCTGTTCCCCCCAGCTTCCTGGTGCAAGGCAGACTTTGAGCTGCACATCTTTAGCAAGACCATCCAATAAATGACAGAGATTTCAAGCCATAAATCTCCTGTGGACTGCAGTCCCCTCTGGGGTGAACTGTATCACCTGGTCCATGTCAAAGGTTGTATTGTCCCCCCATGACTGAAATGGACACAAGAAAATATCTTTCTGTAGGCAGAGGGGAATAACCTGAACCAAGGAGGCAGAGCCTGGGATGAAATGTTTCTCATCAAAGTGTTGCTTTGGTTCATAAAAAAGAAAAGGGAATTTTTCAGCCTTACCACATCTTGGAGATAGCACATGGCTTCCTGTGCTCACTTTGGGGTCTCCAATCTCTCTTTTTCTCAACCTTCATTGTTTGCTTGGTCAACCAACCATCCAACTACTCTTCTGCTTATTTCCCCACATTCTGTACCTGGTGGATCTTCCCACTTTTGATGTTCTCTAGGAAATTCCCAGAACAATGCAGATGTTTTTTAAAGCTTTTCTACTTCTCATTTCTTATAGCATGCCCAAGCTGGGCAAGAGGTCTTATCTTTCTCTTTTCATCTGGCAAAGATGCAAATGCTCAGGCCTAGAAAATGCTGGGAATGACATAAGGGCATAAAAATATCAATTTTGGTTCTAGGATACCTCTTCCTCTCCAGGATTTTGAATACAATGAAAAATGGCAGACAATCTGTGTAGGAGTCCAGTCAAAACTTGCAGCTCCTCTCAGCAGAAACCTACAGTAGTTATTTCATCTGAAGTCATGTTTTCTAGAAGCCCTAAACTATACCAGCTAAAGCAGAGTTAATAGCAGCATATAAATGTCATTGGAAAGAATTACTGCTGTTTTATTTGCTGCTTTTGCGGACATTCAGGAATCTCCATCCAGGCTCTGTTCTTGATATATGGATATTCTGGGCTGTGCAGTCTTGGCAGGGTTAAACTGCTAGGGATAAGAAAGGACATAAGCTTTTGGAAGGATTTGACACCCCTCTCTTTCCCACTCCCAGCATCCAGGTGTGCCAAGTTATGGTTTCTTTTAGATCTGCATAATTAAATGAGTGATGAGGATTTTCTCACCAATATAAAACTAAATTATTTGTTGCTTAAAATAGAGCTGTATCCTCTCCAGGTTGTCAGCTGGTGTCAATCAGCCTGTTCTGGGACACTTCTTGGGAACAACACCACGAAAATCAGGACAGCGTGGTGCAATCCCAGCACCAGGATTGGGAAGGGAGCACTAGAGTGACCAGAAGAGAAGCAAATATTGAAATACTCTTTTTTTTTTGGAGGCGTTCTACTGCTCAGGCAGGAATTCTCACTCCGGGGGGCAGCTTGTGGAGCTGTGGAGGACACGGAGAATTGCTGAGGGGGAAGCCCACGCAGTTTTTCTCCTGGTTTAACAGACAGCCCGGGTTCATAGTTGCCAAATTTTGCGAGCAGGCAGTAGATTTACGAGCCCCGGGAGCGCACCCGGCTCTGGCTGCGGGACTGGGGGAGCGCGGCGGGGCAGGAGCCGCTGCCCTCGCTGAGCTGCAGGGATGAAACCCAGTATAAACTGGGGGAAAACAACTGTAAAGAGCGGGAAAAGCAAAGAGGAACAAAAGGGAAGGGGGAAATTTCGATCTCATCCCCTTAATCCGCACTTTTAAGGCGATGAGATTACGCAGGTCCCTGAGCATCGCGGGACTTGCAGTGGCAACACCTGGGTTGGGAAAGGAGGAGAGTTGGGAAAGGAAAACTCTGGGGAGGGGGAATAAAGAGGCGGACGAAAAGGATCCGGCGAGAAATCCTGTAAGGTTACGAAAAAGAGTAACTTGTCCACAGGGTGTCACTCTTGACCCACATTTGGGCCAGCACTCGGCCTGGTCTGTGGCCCCAGGAAATTGGGGATTTTTAGCTCCCCAAGAAGTCTCCAAAAAGGCAAAAGTCTCAAAAAAGGGCAGACTGGCACCTCAGTGTGTGCTGGCCTGGACAGTCACCTGCCCGGCTGCTCCTGACCCTGCCTGCCCTCCTTGTCCCTGTTGGACCTTGCCTTGCCGTGTCCACAGAGCACAGTTTGAACTGTGCCTTCCTTAGCCCAGGCTCACAGCCCACCATGGAAAAGGGGATGAAGAGTGGAAGAAACCACTCTTCCCCACAGCCAACTCTTTCTCACCATTCTTGCACAAACTTCTGCCATTCCCCTTCAATGTTTCAGGAGTGTTTCATCTTCACATGAAATTCCCCCATCATCCCATACTGTTAGTCTGCTCCTTCCCTGCAGGAAATCTCCTGTGTCTCAGGCACTTCCTTATGGAAGATGCTGCATTATAGCTTTATGGTGAGCCCCAAACCAGGATAAATCAAGTGCTGATAATCCCTTGCTTTTGGTAGCTGTAACTCAGCAGAAATTAAAGGAGTTCTCAGGTTAAGGAGAAGCCCTATGAGTTCCCACCTTGTTTTCTGCATTGAGCTGTAGACTTCTGCAGCCATGAGAACAAAGCTGGGGGTTGCCTGAAAGCAGGGAGAGCCCTGAACTTTGGTGGGATGTGGTGCAGAGGCCAGGCAAGGCAAGACTGCCTGCCTGCATTGCCTGTGCCAGCTGAAGGGTCAGTTGATGGTTTAGCCTTCCCAGGACAGGCACAGGAAACTGCAGTCACCCGCCAGGCATGGAGGGGCTGCAGGCTGACATGGATGCTGGGGTCAGCAACACAGCAGCCAAAGTACAGGCTGCAACTTTTATAAAGCATCAGCAGAGCATGAATTACGGTGTGTCCTCCTGGCAAGGTTCCTGGAGCAGAGGACACACCAGCAAGAGTGCTATCTCCTCTTCCAGGGCTGGCTGGGACAGGATTTGTGTGTAGTGTGTACAGCACATAATTCATCAGGCTATCACTTACAGAGCATGAGCTCAGCACTGCAGCACTCTCTGACATTTTGAAATATTCTGCTAGGGGCCCAGCAGTTTACTGGGAGCATTGCACAAGATACATCCCAAAAGGGATGCTGTCCTCCTCCTGCACAACTCATCCCTCTGTAGGGAGGTGTGCCCCTGAAAAGTCCACATCCATTAATCCTACCTGTCTGTGCTCCCTTGTTCGTGCAGTGACTTCAACTTCACTCTTCTGCCCCAGGACGATATTTGTAAGTGTGCTCAGTAACATTTGAAGCACTTCTCCATTTTCTTTCAGGCCATCCTGAATGTGTCTGCACTGAGCTTTCATGGAAACACCTGCAATATGTAAACGCAAATGTATAAATCTCTGTAATGCGAAAAAAGCAGCTTCATGAAGCTGTACAAGAGTGCAGCCATATGACTGCAAAACTTCATTTATAAGTATCTAAATATAGATCGTAGCAAGCAGCAAACCCAGCCTTCAATTTTAAAAGCGAGGGCATAGGGGAGAGCGCAGAGTCAGCACTTCTTAAATAAGAAGTTCTTCTTGTACTAATTCATTTACAGCGGCATCTTCCTTTGACACAGCAAATTTGCATCACCGAATCCTGATCACAGAGACATAAAGATTTTTATGGGAGTCGGAAATAGCCTCCATGCAGGCGCTGCTGTGGAAGCACTGCACCACCACCGACCTCTGCGCCCAGACAAGGGCACGCTGCAGCTCCTGCACCAAGTGCCGCGCAGGCTTTGCTCCTCCGGGTGCTTTGATCACATCCCATTTCCATCCCCTGGTCCCAGTTTGCTCAAGTTATTTCCCAGCACCAGGGGCTGTGATTGCTCATGATGCCATTTGGAACATTAAGCCAGAATGTGCAGGCTGAGCGGAGAATGCTGGACACATCCTCTGTTCCACCTGCCCACACCAGCAGCTCAACTGTTTAGGATGATGGGGATATCATAGTCTGGACGATATTCCTTCATCAGGAACTGTAGGTACAGGACAAGGGGGAATGGCTTCAAACAGAAAGAGGGAAGGTTTAGGTGAGATGTTAAGAAGAAATTATTCTCATGAGGGTGGTGATGCCCTGGCAAAGGTAGCCCAGAGAAATGGATGTGTGGAGATGACACATCCCTGGAAATACACAAGGCCAGGCTGGTTCAGGCTTGGAACAACCTGTTCTCATGGAAAGTTTTCCCCCTAGAAGATCTGTAAGGCACCTTCCAACCCAAACCATGTGAGGATCCTATGATTTATACCCCACACATCACTGTGTGGTTGTCTATTGCCATTATCTGGGCTGCCATTAGGCATGAAACTTTCTCAAATCATTCTTCTAGCCTTGCCGTTTCCATAGAAATACATTTTAAATTTAGAAAAAGTCAACTGTCCTTTGAAAATCACTGAAAACTCTGCAGAGAGACAGTGGCAAGTGTCCTACCCAACTTCCCCTGGTCAAACAGTGGGGCAGTTTTGCAGGATTCAATGATTCTCCATGTTTGCACAAGGAATAATCTCACAAACCCACCTGCCATGGTTTGAGCAGAGAGCAGAATGAAGAACAAAGGCTTTGAGAGCCAAAACTCTAATAACCTGAAATTAGCCTTGTTCTGGGTTTACAGGAACCACTTCCTAAACCTTGAGGACTGTGTCCAACTCACAGCCAAGACTGGATCCAGCTGCAGGGAACAGGAAATGTTTGGGGAAATTACTCCCTCCCCCTGGACACCTACCCCACTGCAGGAGTGGTTGTGAGAAAAGCTTGAGACAGAGCCAACAGGGAAGCACTTTTCCAACCTGAATCCTCACCTGGGAAAGCACTGCTGTTTAGGAATGGGATTTAGGTCTTACAGCATCAACAGGACCTAAGCAGATGCTTGAATGAATCCCTACATCTAAAACACCACAGAGACTGCTCTGCAAATTCCTAAACATTTTCCACTGGAATAATCAGAAGATCACACATTTTCTAAATATTGCATAAGTTGGCTAGTTGCTTGAATTTAAAATTTTGGGGCAAGGATCTGTGTCATTATCAACAAAATCTGAAATTATTATAGAACATTTTTCACACTCTCTTTCTTACTCACTGATTTCCTATTTAATAAACATAAAGAACATTAACTGGTATTTGTTTTCAGCCAAATGTTGAAGCACTGAGATTTTCTTACAGAAGAAAAACCAAGTCACAACTGTTTATGTTGGATGGGACACACAATGGAACACTGTGATGTTCTCAGATCAGGATATCCAGCTGAAGCTGCTGGACTTTGGCACATTGGTGTGATCCCAGAACGCAATGCTGCATTTTGATTACTCCCATCAGATTTTTCCATAGTAAATTTGAGATTTTCATTTGGAAACTTCCTTTTTATTCAATTAAAAAACCCCAAAGACCCAGAAATCTGCTCTACACATCTATACTAGGCTGAAGAGCCAGACCAAAGAACACCCACCATAACCATTCTGGATTTTATCTATTAAAAATACATCTGTATTAATAGCAGTTTTCTGGGCTCATGCCTGTGCCCCCTAGTCCAGCTTTATGTGTTTTGGAGCACTTTCTGCCATGGTGTTTGGCCAAAATCCCAGCAGGACAACCACAACTGACCCACTCACACAGTCATGGGGCAGACAAGAAGCAAAGGTGCCCTCAGATGGGAAGAGATGACAGAGGTCTGCCAAGAACTGGCAATGCCACAAAGGCAGGAGACAAAGCAGCTCTTCCTCCCAGCCAAAAAGAGTGAGCAGAGGCTGTTACACCCCCTGAACTCCAGCAATGGAGGAGGCTGCAGCTACTTCATGCTCCAAAGCCCAGCTTCTTTCAGCCACCCAGCACACAGAGGCAACACACTCATTATAAATACATATATATCTCCAAGAATGACCTGGTAACCGTAAAAAAGTACCTACATTATGATACTTTACTACTGCTTTTGTTGGACGCACTCTGCAGTTACAAAGTGGTTGCTAAGGAAAACCAATCTCTTGGTTTTGCCACGAGCAATTTAACTCAGGTTACCAACACGATGGTTACACAGGGCCAAGGCTAACACTGGCACCCAAACATATTATCCATCTCTCAGTTGTGGCTCCCCAATAATGAATGCTCTGCCTCATATTACATATCCACAAGCTCAGGGAACAAATGGCACCAGAAACCCAACTGTGCTACAGGAAGGAAAACCCCAGGAGCAGATAGCTCGTGTGGGTTGTGGTTCCTTTCATGTGATTCCTGGTTTTGATGAAAAGGCAGAGCTGGCTCTCTTGCTCTGTGGGGAAGGTTTGTGGATGAGTACCTTTGCCACCCATAGGTTTTGTGTAGACCTTGCTTTTCTTACCCCCCCGATTTGGTTTTCTTGTGGCTGCTCAACACCTGATTGCAGCACTGCAACAGTCTTGGGTACCATAAAATCTGGAGCAAGAATCCCCTGACAACTTTGGAATTGCTTTTTAGGCTGCAGGATTTAATCCATGGTACACAGGGGGATCTCCTTGTCAAGGGACTGTGTTCAGTGCTCTCTGCCATTTGACTCACCCATCTCTGATACACAGAAAACACAAAATGTGGTTATTTACAACACTAGAGATGATGGGGCAAATTCATGGGTCACTTGCTCCTCCTCTGAGGCACAAAAACACAGGAAAAAGCTCCTTAGTGTTCTCATCTGTCCCACTACTGCATATTAGAAACACTGTCAGGAAACCATTTTTAACACTGTGCTGCTTTCTCAGAGTAGGAGAAAGACAATTACTGGGAATTTGGAACATTTAGACCACATCTAAAACAAGGTAAGAAATAACAGCAGGAGAATTTGCCATTTCCATTCTTTCCCAGCACGTTTGGCCGAGGGATTCCCACCTGCTACCACTGGGGAAATCACCATGACTTTGCAGTGATGAGGCCAGCACAAAGAGGTGACTATAGGAGTACAGGAGTTCCAGTGCCAGTGGCGGTCACCAGGGAAGTGGTTTGGACTGGTGAGAAACAGAAATAAATCTGGTCCCTGTCAGCCCAGAACACAAAGAAATGGTTTTTCCAGGTTTTTCTTCCATCCTGCTCTGGGACACAGGAATAGGAGCAATATTTGTATTTTATTGCCTATTCTGGGTTACAAAAGCACAACCTAAGGACTTCAAAATTGCAGGCTGCTTCTTAAAATTGCAGCCTGCATGGTGCCAGTGTTAGGAATGGTTGTCCATTGTCCTTGCCTGGAAAAGTGCCCACACTCCCTTGCCTCTTCCTGCTTTCCCCACGCTGGGGGGTGCTAACACTTGTCGGTATAGGGACACTTACCCAAAAAAATTCAGCAAAGCTGGATCCCAATGGGAAACAATGGGCAAATGCTGGTGGTGGGTCGTCTGCACTGTCTTACCCTAGAAGGAACAACAGAAATCTCTAGCCCTGCAGGTGAGCCTTAGCCAGCTCTAGATGAAGCTTCTTGGCCCTTAAAAACAAAGCAAGGCTCATTAGCCTAAATTAGAGCCATCAACCAGACATTTAGGTTTCAGATCATTAAGAGGTGCTAATGGCAGCATGCAGGCATCTTTCACCCAAACCTCCTTCATATCCTACCTTGATGCTGGTGTGAGTGATGGCTCCACACTCTCACCTGTGTTTGCCACCTGTGACCATGCTTTCACAAGCATGATCAAAAGTTCCGTGCAAATCAGTTCTGGACTGTTTTGTTTCAAGTCTGAAAAAAAATCAGAACAAAAGGGATCTTCAATATTAAGATAACAGTTTTTTTGCTACAACTGAGGCAGCCCTTGGCCATTACTGCCTTCTGCAATGTCACAGAGATGTCCCATCCTCTGAGCAAGCAGAGAGCACCTACCCCAAAGCCACCCCACAGCCATGAGAATGCACCAAAGCTGTGTTGCTTCATTTCAGATTAAAATTACAGATTTAACTGTATCATAATTTACCACACTTGATTCTTCAGCATCCAATCTCCTCCTTATTTTCAACATCCCCACATTTTTAATTTTCTTTTCCCATCACATATTCATTGGATGCTGTACAAACAAGTGTAGATTTAAAGTGTCCCTGTAACATTTTACTTATTCCATGACTTAATAATAAAAGGAGCACTGAATAGAAAGGCTAGAGTTCAATTTCTGGGCTCTATTGCCACTTGCAAGCTGCACTCTCCCACAGCTCCTCGCTTGAAATACAGCCACCCATTCAGCTTTATGCTGCCTCTGGAGCAATAAAACTGCACTTTGCTGGAAGAATTTTAAATTGTTCTACTCCAATGCAGAGATCTTTAAAAAAGAAATCTAAAAATGTAAAAAGTGAGGGTCAAAGCAAAACTCTGGATTTTACCAAGTGGGTAAATTTTCCCAGAAAATTTTCCTTTGCTTTCAGAAGTGAAAATGGACTTTTTTTTTTGTTGTTTTTTTAAACAGGGATTTTTATTTAAAAGGGCCCCAGCAATGTAAAACTTCTAGAATGAGAATTAAAGAAAAACAAAAACCTACCTTATGTGAAAATCTCCATCATATTGATGCAATTTAGACTGCAGGAGCCCATAACCCAGACTCTGCTCCTGGGGTTGTGTTCATGTGGGATGTGTGGGCAGTCCTTGAGAGCACTAATGTGGCTGATGTGCAGCAGGATGTGACCCCCTGCTCCAAACCAAGGGGAACAACATCAGGTCTGTGCATCTTGCCTGGTGCAGGAGAGTCATTACTTGAAAAGTGTCACAGTGCAATAAGCAGGGCAGGGAGGGGACATTCCCATATCCTGTTGCCTGTGGCTTGGCATTTCTCTGCCAGGTGCTTGTTTTTCTCCATGTTTTCTTTGTCTGCCTTGGATTGAGTGTCCCTGGAGGAGAGCTCACTTCTGCGCAGTGCAAAGCCAGGAGGCCTGGCTGCACCTGGCTTTCTAGGAGGGAAATTAAGCAATTGCAAATTGTTACTCTTATTTTTCGGCAATTTCAATGCCAAAGTTCTGTTTTTCTTCAAAGCTAAAGGTCAATGATTAATTGAAAACTTGTATTTTCCCCAAAATTATGGACTAGCGAAATAATACAGAGGCAGTGAGCCCAATTCCACTCTGCTTAATACCTTTGTAAAGCTGAAATAGCTCACTCTGTTTGTACCAAGTCTCTGCCTTCTGATTTCTTTTGGTCTGTTCCAGAGATGTTCTGGGGGCTGACTTTCTATGGATCCAGGTCCCCCCATGACCCAATTGGACCAGCTAAACTGGACACCAGCTCTCCATAGCCCTGGAAGCATCTTATCTGGGGTTCAAATTCCTTTAAATGCAGGGGTTGATGATGTACATGGTGACAGATGGTGTGATTCTTGGGGATGTCCTGTGTAGGGCCAGGACTTGGACTTGATGATCCTTGTGGGCATGTTTCAAATCAGGAAATTCTGTGATTCCATGTATGAGATGATGGACTGATTTAAACCTTCCTGGATAAAGGTGTTGAACCTGTGAGAGATCACAAAAATTTTAGTAGAGAGCAGATTTTGCAATCCATTATGGACATTGCTGTGTTTTTATTATGAATATGTCTTGAAAAATAAGATGTTTAGCTAAGCTTACTAATTCCTTGAAACTCAAATCATTTAAGCTGTCTAACCTTGTTCAGGATAATTATTTCTATCCATTATCCATCATGTTAAAAATGACAGCTCTGGGACAAGGAAGCTTTTCAAGCAAATGTTTTAAGACAGTGTTTTAGGTTGCAGGCACTAGCAAATGTTAATTAAATTAGATAAACAATGACTCAGAGTAGCTGTGCAACACTAGAAAGAAAGATGGGAGGTAATGGGGGAAGGAATTTGGCAGCTCAAAGGTCAAAGCAGCTTTTTTGGAACCAAGAATCTGTCCCTCAAGTAAGTACCTTGCCTGAATTCAACAAGATGGAAGGAACTGGTGTCTTTTTACTTTTACAGCTCCAGACAGCATTTGTGTGGGCTTGCTGAGTGTCGTTCTGCCAGGGCATGTGGTCCAAACTACCTGTGCAAGGCATCCTCCAGACCTGTCTGCCAGCCTTGGTGACATGATCATTTTGTCCTCCAACAGCCTCCTTTCCCCTGGGTTTGGTCAGTCCTGAAACTGTGGGTCCAGGCTGAGCCCTGGATTGCACATTTGGCAGTAGTCTAATGCACTGAAACAAGCCCTTGCAAGAGTAAGGCTCAAAAGTGACCTCCAGGTCTGGGGATTTCCTGATAATTCCTGTGACATGGCCATCCTTAATCTGTACAGCAAGACAGCTAAATACTACTAATATTTAATGCATCAATCTTGTGTGACCATTCTTGCAGTGTACAATAACATTTTGGAAGTCAAAGCACCAAAAAGAAGAATTTCTCCTGAGGACTTGTTGCACTAAAGATTCCAAATTAATTCCTGGGTTTCAGCTTACCCTAAGAGAAAGGGGCAAGAACTGAGATCCTCATTTTTGCTGAGAAAGAGAGTGACTTGCTGATGTGAGGGGTTCCTGGTGTCCCACAGAGACCCACACCCAGGTCCTGCAGGGGGGTGGGGCTCGTCCTTTGAAGGAGTTTTGGAGAGGATTTGTTCCACTGCTGCACCTGTGGAGTTTGAACAGGGAGACAGAATTCCATGAGTGCAGCAGGGGTGCACCTATATTGGGGCAGGATGAAGGGGAAAGGGAAGAAAGTCACACAGCACTTTTAAAACAATTGGTGTTAAAGGAGTATATGGGAGAGTTATACATGTATAGTCTTTTACATCTTTTAGTCCACAAGAGAGGCTCTTATGTTTGTTCCTGAGGCCTTTTGTCCCCAGCTACATGAGGAGGCAATGGTTCCTCTGCTCTGCTGGCCCAATCCCCATCACCTGCCTGAAGGGAGCACAGAAGGGAGTGAAGGGTGGTGCCCACTTGTCCGGTGCCCACAGAGAATGACCAATGCTGACTCCCGCAGTGACCGGGAAGCAAAGGCTTTGAGAATGAGTTGGCAAATAAGCCAGAGAGCTACAACTCTCCCAGTTGAAACCAGAAACTGCTCAGCTATTCTAATCCCTGCACATCTCAGGTCATGCTCCTCCAAGCATTCAGCTGACTTGCCTTTCTTTCTGGAAGCAGCAGTGCTGCAGTCCCCCACCATGCATGTCCCCAAGGAGGACCCGTGGTGCCCTCACCCTCAGCATCCCTGTGAATGCAGCCAAGTGTTGGCTTTTAAACCACAGAGATACTGATCTGTCCAAACTTTCTTCACCTGCTCTGATCATTTCAGCTCCTTGGGGACACACACCTCCATGCCACTGCCCAACTAATTAGTTGCTTCACTGGCTGCATTCTACAATTCTTCAGTGATGGGTCCCCATCTGACATCTTATGACAACTGATTAGTAAAGTAGGCCATGAGTTTAAGAAATATGTAATTTGGGCACCACTTGCTATTAACTGTTTGCATGCTCTTGTTTGTTTTCTTGTTTTTTAGAAATTGTTACCCTTCAATGTAAATAAATATCAAGGGAGGAGAAGAAGTTTGTGATGTGGCAATTTTACAAAACAAGATGTGGTGAATCTTAACATAATTTCAATAACAAGCCCTGCAGAGGCAATAAGGGAATATGTATCCTTACTGCAACACTATATATTACAAAAGTCTAGATACCAAGGCAAGATCAAAAATTGCTGTCTGTCCTGTAGTCTTGGGCCAAAACAAGATGCAAGCTAATTAATTAACTAGAATTAAGTCAAAACATCCTGTCTTCACCCCAAGTTTCCCCTGCCAACAAAGCAGAAAAGAAACAATAAATAAAATTGAAGGTTTAAGTGCGCTGAACACTCCTCTCCAGGTTAAAAGGATGTCAGCAAGCTACAGCACCACAGTGGTTAAATGTCGTTGAAGATTTGACTGCCTTTGGTCTGGGATTTGCTCTCGCTTCAGAGCTGGTCAAACCAATCTTTCCAAAACACTGACTTCTGAACTTTTGCCAGAGGTGCCTCTCTCCGGTGACCAGGCAAACGACATGTTAAACCTGTCAGTTCAGAATAAGCAGAAAAGTGTGCACCCGCCATGGGGAGGGCATTTAAAGGCACAGGGATTCCTTTGCTGGGTGAGGTGGAGGCCTTGTTTATGTACCTGGAGACTTAGAGACATTTGGGGAGAGGGGTGGGACCCCATTACCAGTAGGCTTTCTCCATCCCAGTGGGGTGGAGAGAGCTACTCCAATTTTAAAATCCATTTTTTCTGAAAGACAGAGCCCTGCTCTTGCAGGATGATGCACAATCTGATTTCAGAGAAGCCCAAAAGATAAAGGGTGGGAAAGAATAAAAGCCAAGCTGTTACCAAAAAGAAATGAGAGGCAAAAACCTTCCAGGTTTTTTGTTCTCATACAGGCCATCCCTAGCTAAGGATCTCATGTAATTTCTGGTCTAAGCTACTCTTGACAACATGTTCAGCCTTCCTGATAGCTTTGAGGGAACTGCAACCACTGGTGACACAGGTTGTGAGCACATTGCTGCAGTGGTTAGTCCAGAATTTATAAGACACAAGCAGTTAACAGAAACCACCAAGAATCCTGGTTTTAGCACCATGGTTTAAAGGCAGAATCACAGACAACTTGTGCTCTTCTTGAACCAAACAGTCCCAGTGGAATACAGCAAAGGAGTTTTTCTTTGCTGCTTTGAACAGAGACTTCTAAAGAAGTTCCCTCTATTATAGATTAGTAAACAAATGTCTGCATGAACCTCTAGTGTCAGACCAGGATAGCTGGACTGCTCTAGCTGGGAAGCTGAACATTTGTTTTGCTGTGACCTGTGGTCCAGCCTAGCACTAACTAGACTCACAGCAGACCCACAGCTGAAATGGTTCCGCTGCCACCAACCTGAGGTCTCACCCCATCCATGGAGAAGATAATCCACTCCCATCCATCCATCCATCCATCCATCCATCCATCCATCCATCCATCCATCCATCCTTTATTTTTACAAAGTCACTTAGATTGGCATTGTCATCTCACCTGCATGAAGCAACATGGATCCAGAGCAAAGTCTGATCCTGCATCTTCACCCTGTGGCATAAAATCAGCCAAGATTTATCTCCAGCTCTTTCAATATTTATATACAGCTGGGGGTAAGTGGTCTCAGTGCTGGCAAGACACAGAAAACAAACATCTCTATTTTTCACCATACACAATCATGCCAGTACCAAGATGAGGTTCCAATGCTGAGTCAAGACATCCTGAGAGGTTCGCCACATGTAAGAGAAATTGAACTCAAGTACACATGAGATGTCAGTATGCAGAGGAGAGAATCTGGAGTAGGTGGCCCAAGCATGCATTCATGTTTTAGCTTCTATACAAAAAAAAAAAAAAAACAAAAAAAAACCAAAAAAAAAGGAAAAAAAAGAGAAAAAAAGAGAAGAATCCACAAGTACATTCAGCTCTATCATAGCAGCAATTATCACTTCAAACCATCTCCAGTTGGCTGGGAGACTGCATCCCATCCTGCCAGATACTGACCTGGCCTTAGTTTTTCACACCTTGGTCACTTGGCTGTATTACAGCAAACCGATATACCTGGGCATGAAGCCTGCAACACTTAGGAAAGTCCAAACAGTACAAAATGTTACAGTAAACCTCTTCAGTGACACTCTCTGCCACAAATACATCACAGCTATCCTCAACTGTCTACAACAGCTTCACAATTTTAATTTGTAGACATGTTTGAGTTTTTAAACCTTTTCTTTCTGATGCTCCTTGGCCTGAAGTTAGGATATATAACAAACTACATGAAACTATTGGATAAAAACCATGGACAAGAAATGTGCTTCTTTGTTGCAGTGCAAACCTTTACAGCAGGTGTAATGCTTGTCTAAGTGGGAGACTGAACTTTTGCATGAGCATGGTATGAACTTGCTTAATCATAGATGATTGTGTGTGCTGTAAACAGGAGTCATCCCCCTCTCTCAGCCAAGAACATTTGTAATTGCTTGATGAATATGTAGTATAAAAATAAATAAATCAGAAAAACTCTGGAAGAAGACACTGAGCTCTTCTCCAGTATGGATTCAGTTGCAGGTATTGCTCTTATTGGTGTTCCTGGCTCACACAGACCTTCCCCTCACTCAAAACAGATACAAGTAAGAAAATAAATGAGTTGCAGGCTGCTGAGACAGTCAGCAAGATGCTGTCAAAGTAGTTCCCAAATGATCTGTTCTCTGCATCTCTTCTCATTTGTAACCAGAATCTACAGTAAGTCAATTTTTAGTTATTTGAGATGAATAACAACTAGACTGCTACAGTTGTTTAAACCCATTAGGGGTGGTTACATCTCATTGCACTCAGATCTCTCTCCTCCCAGATCTAAAGGGTTTGAGCAAAAATCAAACAATCCTGTGTGTAATGTCAGGAAAACTATGCGTATTAGCAAGATGTAGGTGACTCATAAGAAACACCCTTGTGTTTACATTTGAGTTCTTGATTTGTCTGAATAACACAAATAAAAAAGAGAAGCCTTCACCTTAGATTTCCAAGACCTGGCTGACACAAAGAGGAGGTGAATACTTTTTTCCTAGTAAGTTTGGCAGACTCTTAAAGAGGAAGTGCCATTTTTCAGAGAAAGCTGTTTTTATTCAGTGGTAAATGTATGTTTGGTCAGAGTTTGGGCAAACAACTCCAGCTACTTTTTGTCCTATGTAAGCCTTTTACGTCACGCCCTAGAAGAAACAACAGCTGTAAATTATTTATCAGCTGATGAGCACTGGCCTGTTAATTGCAAAACATTATAAAATAGATTAGTCAGAAAAGCTTGATATGTATGCAAGCAGGGGATTTTGTTCTGCTTTCTATGTGACTTGATTAAATAAGCATCTTTATGACTCTGCTTAGTTTACAAGAAACACCTTCACCAGTGACTTGATCTTAGAGACACTAACTGGCCCACAATCTTCAGGTAAATTTACTAAAAATTGGAAGGTTTTTCAGACATCTAGCTCTTTGTGCCCCTATCACAGCTCTAATCCATACGAAAGAAGAGATCTCTCCAATCTCCAGCATGTGCTGCTTTGACCCAGAATGATTAGAGTTCCTTCAGAAGGGGAAGTGCTAATGAGCAAGGAGAAGACCACAGGATCCAATCTTCTGCCTGCTATGTCTATGTCTCAACAACATATTCTTGTCATTCAATACTACTGAGTGTTACATGAGAAGACCACTGTACAGAGGTCCCACTGCATTACAGGTCCTACTGGCTTCTTTTTCGGTCTGCTGAAAAGAAAACTGCAATTGACTTTGTACCAATGGAAGAAAAGTTTCCAGTTTTCCCTTGTGCCAATGGAGTGTTTCATCCTATTAAATTGGCCCCAGTGTACAACAGTCTTTCATATACAAATGGCTACACCAGGGCAAGGAGAAAATATAAACAAAAGGGTTTTTGGGAGGCTGTGCCAGGTGAAGAACCTCTGGGCAGTATTCCCATGCCATTGTTCAGTGCAGGCACTTGGATATGTGTGAGCATGAGTGGTCTGATATTAGCATTAAAACAGTCTGTTCCAGTTGCCATCACTGCTTCATACTCATCACTTGGCTCCATCCTCTTGGAGGCCTTCAAACATCACAGATTTGGGGGATGACAAGGAGAATATTGGGTTTTTCCAGATGCATTGTCTCATTCCCTTTTTCAGAGGGAAGGCGATTTTCTGTGACAAACTCAAGCATCCCAAGAGGCCAGTCCTCATCGACTGACACATGAGGAGGATCTTAAACCAGTGTACATTTGAGTAGGTTAATTGGATTAAACAGAGCCTCACTGATTCACACCAGATGAGAAGAGGACTAGAGGAAGGGATTTGAGAGGGTTTAGGAGTTGTCCCAGCTGTGAAATACTTCAAAGTTTGGTTCACAGACCAGCAAAGCAGAGAAGAGGCTGGCGCTATGTGCATCAAGACTAAAAACAGCCCCAAAGGTGGTAAGACACTTCCACCAGGATTTTCTCCTGCTTGCTGGACTTCTTGTGCCACTTACAAACCACTCCATATTCCTTCCAGCATCCAAACTGCTGAAAAGAGCAAGAAATCCCATGCTCTGACCAGCTTCTTGCAGTGCTCACTAGAGAAACTTCTCTCACTTCCATTGCATTTTGGTACTACAACACTATGGGTCAGTAACATCCAAAAAAACCCTTTTTGAGCTGTTCTGAAAGTCATACCAAGCCATACCAAACTCCAAAGAAAACAAGAAAAACCCAAACCAGATGCACACAAGCTTGGTCTTAAGAAACAGGGAAGGGTGGGGACAGTGTGCTTGTTGCTTTATACTCTAAATAGCAACAGGAAGCCCTACAAAACCCTGAATTAAAAAGGAAATAAACTTTCAGTGCAGGCTGTGGGACCAACAGTTTACACAGGAAGGCAATATTCATGTTTAATAGTCTGAAAATGAGACAGGTTTACACCACACAGAGAATAAACTGAATCCTCGGAACAACCATCCTGGAAGGTTTCAGCTCCAAGTCGGACCAACATTTCAGCGTACAATGAAGGTGTGACTGCAGGGAGGCCAAAGATCCTCCAGCTGGGACCCAAGGGCTGGGAAACAGGGGCCAAGTCCATCCCTCTCACCACGAAGCCAAGGTCAGCTTTGACTGAACAAAGGATGCTGGAAGGGGGCCATAATTCACAAAATCATTTAAATGGTTAAATGGGCTACACATGTGGTAGAGTGCTCCTGGAGTGACAAATTTAGAGTGCTGTATGCTGTTTAAATAATAAATGATGTATTTTTTTCTTTTCTTTTTTTTACAGGACTTGTACAGCCTGCAAAGTGTCTTTAAGTATAGAAAATTCCCAATTGCTCTAAGTCTCAAACCACCCTGACCACTGGGCTTTGGCCAGCTAAACCAGAGCAGAACTGGGATAAAAATGAAAGTGCATTTACAAAAATATCAACCACCTTCACCAATATCCACCATTTAGACACTCCTAAACTCTTTCCTAATAGCATCTGATCTAAGAGGGGCTTGAACTCTGGTTTCATAGGTACTGCTTGGATCTCTGAATGCTCCTCATGTTCTTAATCACGTCTGCTCCAGAGATGAGGCTATGAATAATTAACTATGCCTCCAACATTACAGTCATAGATTATGGTGGTGGTGACTTGTGGACTGCCATGCGCAGCATAAACCATTTAGGAAACTCTGTTATCCACTTTCCCTTTATATTTGTCTTGCAATCACTTACCGCTTAAAAGGGTAAATCTTTCATAGCTTTAATTAAAGCATTTAAAATAATTTACACTGAAATTGTATGTGCTTGGGTCTGTCAAAATTGATGCTTTAATAACATGTCATCCCTTTTTTCGATTGCCCTGAAATCTGTTAAAATTACCACTAATCTAATTGGGAACAAAGTTGTCAAATGCATGCAGCTCTGACAGTTTGTCTTTCTGCAAACTGCCGACAGATTGCAAGTTACGCATGTGTTGAGCAGATGGGTAAGTTAAAAGGAACACAAAAAAAAGCAATTTATTAAATCACCTGGAACCAGCAGCTCCATTCCAAAAATAGTGAGAATGAAATATAGCAAGAGCTAGGAGAGTTGGCACTGGAATATGCCAGAAGGTACCAGTTACAAAACAAGATAAACATTTTGAGAAGCCTCAGCTGTGTTGCAGAATAATGAGGCGTTATTTAACCCGATATAGATTACCAGCAGAAATTAATTTAGGGTGCAGGGTTTTGTGAGAGTGTGTGAGTGTGCGAGTGTGTGAGTGTGTGTGAGTGTGGGGTTTTTTTAAAGGATTTTTTTTAATCCCTGTGTTTTAACTCCTTCATGTCTGAAAGACAAGTCCCCCATCTCTTTTCCTGAATCCCAGTCCTCCTGCAGAGCTGTTGGACCCACTGTACACTCCTGTGGTGTAGGCAGCCATTGGGTGCCCTCTCCTTTGGCTTCATCTTACATCCTCCTTTTAACAGGCATCTCCCTCATATCTGAGAGAGGCCAAGGTTCCATGATCCTTGGACACAACTTGGCCACTGACACCCTTGGGCTATTCAGTCCTCACCTGCCCATAAATTCATTTTTTTGAAAGGAATTGTGAAGAGGAGAGAGGCAGAGATGGCACCCAGCAGGGACAACTGGCCCATCCACTCAAGTTCTACCCTTCACAATCCATTCCTTGGTCCTGTTGCTGCTCCTCTGCTCTCTGCCCATTTCCCATGACCCCAGCTCTCTGCCTCCCCCAGCAGCAGGAAATGGAGACACACTCCATGGTCATCACATGGGTCCAGCCCTCCCCACACATGTCCCCCTGCCCTGGGGACACAGAGTGGGCTGTGTTTATACAGAAAAAAACATTCTTGGTTGCTCTGTAAGCACTACTCTGCTCAGCAGCATTTATTATTAAAGAACAAGACCAAGATTAAACCCAGTGCAGAAGCACTGGATAAGCACGATGCACCCACTGAGACCAGCACAGAGGACACTGGGATGAAGATGCTTTTGTGCTTCCCCTGGTTCAGTGCCAGCTCAGAGGGAGGGATGAGGGCACAAGGCTTCCCTGGTTCATGGTGATTTTTGGTGGAAGCCCTGTGATTTGGAATGTGGTAAACAGGGAGAGACTGCTGTGCCTTGGGGCCCTGTGCTTCCATGCACAGCTTTGCCAAAAGACCCAAACCAAATCCTGTCCATGGCAGCCAGGTGGGCAAAAGAGAGAGAGGACAAACAAGTTCTGACAAAACATCAGCTTGAATCAATGGAATATTTCCCAGTGTCACAAAAAAAAAAAAAAAAAAAAAAAAAAAGAGATAAGCTCCTATGACCACAAAGTACATTAGGAAAGAGACTCTCTTAGCAACTTTATGAAGTAACTTTATAAGCCAGAGTTTAAATGGCTACGGCATCATTTCAGCAAATGGAGATATCCTGATTTAAACCAGCTGAAAAACCAGCCCATAACACAAGGCAATAGGTACCCCTTCCCAGTGAGCAGGGAGCTGGGGCCATTTCATAATGTGTTCAGGGAGGAGAGAAGATCATAAAAAGAATTGCAAATGGGAGGTTACAAGCAGAATTGCTTCTCCCTTCCTTTTTTTTTTTTTTCCTTTTAACTAAGGAATAAGCATTTTGACCCCTTCTTTCCCATAGAAAACTCAAGGAGGAAAGTCTACCCAATTTCTACAGTTTAAAGATGTCCTAACATATTGGTGTGAAGATGGATGAGCCACTCTTCTGCAAAAGTGATGGTATTCCTTGTATAAAATTAAAATTTTTAAGTCTCAATGAACAAGAAAGATGGAAATCTAGCCCTAGGTAACATTACTGCACTCAACATGACACCAGGAAAAGCATGATCCTTAATGCAAGATTAAAAGGATGTGACATAAACCAGCTAAGAAGCACAATGGGCCTGGTGCTGGAATGGTCTCCCAGTAGTTTAAATTGTCACTAACCCCTATGAAGACAAATGAAAAAAATAAAATATCAAAGAGGAGTGAAAATATTTGAGATATTTCAAGAAAGGCTGGGTCAGCCCCTGCATTCCTGAGCTCCCGCACAGAGCAGGGATGGAGGCAGAAGGTGCTATTAAACAACACTTCTGCCTAAACACCCAAAAACCAGAGCTTTTCTGATCCCTGCTTGGCTGCCTCCCCACAGCTGGTCTGTGGCAACCATCACAAGGAAACACCATCTCTGCCTTGTCCCAGGGCCCTTCTCTGGAGCTCCTTCCCTCTCCTGTGCCCCCTCCTTATGCAGTGTGTGGGGGCCACAGATGTTGGCCCTCACTTTCCTTTTTCCTTTCACTGCAATTTAAATGGACATTTTTTCCCCCCTCTCATATCCAAGCGGGTCATCATTTAGAGTCTGTGATTTATTTAATGGTGGTTTTAACCCCACTTAGAAATAGGCTGCTTTCATGATTTATTGATTCCTTCTTCCCCTTGTTAATTTGACTCATTTCTTAGGAAATTATTCATAGTTAATCATGGTAAGAATAAAATTAGTTATAGTGCCCACTTTGCTGCAAAGGGAGCGTAAATAACTTTTAAAGCAAATCGGAAAGAAAAACATGCTAAAGAAAAAAAAGAAGAAGAAAAAAGAAGCCAGAAGAATATAAAAAAAATGATGATCATCCAAAGGGGGCAGTAAATTAAACCTCTCCACTGTTACTGGTTGGAGGAAGGCACAAATTTACATTCCACAGGAGCATGGCTTTTACAGCAGGCTCTCCTCAATTGAATTTGCCATGTCTTCTGGGAAACACACCATTTGGAAGATAAAATCTCCCACCACTCCACCACCACTGCCACCATTCAGAAGATTAAAAAACCCCGCCAACTCTGTTGTGTGCCTTTTGTGCCCACTAGAGGAATGTAAAACCATTATATTTAAGTATCATAATGGCCAACATATGCTTTTTCTTAGAAATGACACCACCATCTGGATTAAGTTCTCCTGATCATTTCAGACAATGTTACGATTATTATTTTTTTTTCCCCTTCAGGAGAACGAACTGCCCAGAAAGCAACAACAGTCGCAGATGGGGAATTCTTGCATTTCCTTTTCCACCGCTGGCATCTTTGAGAAACGTGAGAAACGCATCTTTGAGAAATTCTTTATATGTACTTAAATCGTTTGATTTCACTTGCTAATTGGTATGAAAGCCTACCTGGTTACACCTCATTCCTAAGCCTGTGAGACTCCTATTGCCTTTGGCCATACAACTTCACCATTACAGTTAATAAAGTATGTAATTGCTGTAATGATAAAATTACATCGTGTTACTGTTTGCAGCAGCCTCTTCCCCACAACCACATCAGTCATTAAATAGTGCACCAACTGGTATGTGGAGAAGGAGAGGCAGACTTAACCCTTCCCTGGATGAGGGATTTCAGCAGACTGGTGCAAAGGGGAGGTGTTCTCACCTGAGTGCCTCCTTACCGGCCCCATGGCTATTGTCGTGGACGTCGGAGACCTTCTGGGCCACCACATCCAACTGGCTGTAACTGGAAATGGGCACGCCGGGATAATTGATGTGCTCAATCTGACCATGCACAGGTGGCAGGGAGACGGCATACAGCAGCTTCTCGGGTTTGCTAGTGCCATCTGTTGCCACAGGAACATCTGTCGTCAAGGTCACCCTGTCACCCTCTGTTAAAGTTACAGGTTTGGCGAGTAGAACAATGTCACCTAAAAAAATGAAACCAGTAAAAGGGGAAACCAACATGAGAGAAATTGAAAAGGGGAATATTCCTTTTTACATCCCAGACCAGGAGAGAATAGGGTAAAAGTGAGCCCTTCTGTTCAGGGCAAGGAGAAGAACGTTATCGAAATAGGCTGGGAAAATATTTTTGCTTTAGATTTTAGAGGCAGACAGGACATTTAAAACAGAAAACCCTCCAGAGCCATCTCATTTGTTTTCAGACATTCCCCACAGAGTCTCACTTGAAGGCTGATGCTAAATGGAATCACAAGATTTTAATCTAACCTCAGCCTGGGTGAGTTTATAGAGGAGCCCATGTTTTTATCTGGCTGTGTGATTTGTCCAAAATGTCGAAGCCAGCTTTGATTTTCTGTTTGGGCAGAGAGAATGACCCAGTTGTTTAGAAAGAACAATTATGTTAATAGACCCAAACGAGCCAATGGACAGGGCGCGTTAATGAACTAAGCGTTAAGCACAAACGCTGTGTTTTAAGCCGATAGTGGTGCTGTAACCTCAGCAACAGAGGTTTGGCTCCATCAGATTTATTTATGAGGAGCTCCACTGCATCGGCCAAGGGCCAGGGCAATTCTCACTTGTACAAAGGAGTAGCCCCAGAAAATTGAGGTTGCTGGAAAGATGAACTGGTCTCCTCAGAAGAGGAGTAGCAATGATTTACCTCGTCATATCCCCTTCATTCTTTTCTATCATAGACTTACTTGTTTTTAAAAACATATCTAAATCAGCGTGGCAGCATAGGGGTTGATCTGCCAAAGGCAGAAGCAGAGACAAGTTTTTATCAGAGGATATTCTCTTGCAAGAGCAAGAGAATAACGTCAATCAGTTTCCATTGCTGTCAGTCAACCTGCTGATGACAATATACAATAGTGGCATTTCTAGCCTGGGCTCCAAGGGAGCTTTTTTTCTGTTTCTTGTCTATTATGTTGCCAACTGAGTTTTAAAAACAACAGGTTCCTTATTAAGTGGAGAAGGCTGCCAGCAACATTTGAGTATAGTGTTTGTCAGGGCTTGAGGGGATTTAAAATTTTATTTCCACAACAAAATGTGCATCAATTTCCATGCTTTTGGCCCCATTTGATGGCTCATCTTTGCTATTAACTCCACTTCTCCCATGCAGCTAGCAGGGCAAATGAAGTGTGGCTGAGACTTGACACATTCAAGAAGTGACTGTTATCTGAGGAAATTTGTCTAAGACATCTGAGTCATTCAAAATATAAACACAAATAGCTAGATTACCTTCATATAACAAAAATTGTAATTCTGTTTGAGAAAAAGCAACAAAAAGGAAAATAACCAACCTCTTTGCCAGCACAAGCAACATTATCATAACTCACCAGTCTTACAGCATTTAGACAAATTGTTTGTGCTGTGTTAGAGAAGAAATTGGGTGTTTTTAACTTTTTGGTTGCACCTTTGAACTACCCTAAATTTTTATGAAATCTCACTGAATGGGGAGTCCTTTTCAGACTGTTTCCAAAAGTAATCTGAGATCAAGGAGTCCAGAGAGAGGACCTGAGAAGGGAAAGGACAGGACAGCCTATTAGGAAGCAGCCAGAAATGCAGGACATTGACTTGCTGTACAATCTGCTCAAGGGTTACAGAAATCCACAGCCAAGCCCAGGCTGATTAAGTAGATGCAGTACTCATGCTGACTCATTTTCTTTACAAGAAATCCAAACAAATAAGATTAAATAAAGAGGCAAGAGTGAAAGAGGCAAGTGCAGGTGATTCAAATTATCTTTGCCTATGTGGAAAAAAGGGCCAGGTTTCCTATAGCAGACTGAAAGCCTTTTTGCCTCAAGCCCCATAATATAGAGAAGACCCTCCTGATCAGTCCTTTGACCAGCCAGTTACACACTCCCTTTGCTTAACATTGTGGGAAGAATCAGACTCCTTATGTCTCTAATTATGAGCCTAAGGATGAAGCCTTCAAGACCTTTCTTAAGGCACAGTGATCCAAGTACAGTTTGGTTACCATGAAGTAGATATTATTTAAAATAATCATAGAGTCCTAGAATGCTTTGGGTTAGAAGGGGCTTTGAAGACCACCTTTTTCCAACCTCCTGCTGTGGGCAGTGACAATTTTCACCATCCCAGGTTGTTCCAAGCCCTGTCCAACCTGGCCTTGGACATTTCCAAGGATGGGTCATCCACAGCTTCTCTGGGCAACCTGAGCCAGGGCCTCATCACTCTCGCAGGGAAGAATTTCTTCCTAATATCAAACCCTGCCCTCTGTCAGAGTGAATCCATTCCCCCTTTAGCTGTCATTCCATGCCTTTGTCAAAATTCCCTCTCCAGCTCTCCTCTAGCCGCTTTAGGTACTGGAAGACTGCTATAAATAACTTAACAAAAAAGTTTCCCAGTTTATATCAATAATTCAAAGAATAAATAAATGCTCATCTTCTGAGGAGCCTGATTATCCTCTTTCTTTCATTTTTCAGCCCAATACACATCATGGTCAGGTCAAACCCCTCTAAGCCTATGTGACGCATGACAAGAAGACATGCACATCTGAAGTTGTTCATCTAGCAGCAACATTTGCCCTTAATATGTTCATTTTTTTATAGACTCTAGAAAAAAATCCAAGAAGCACTTTCAGATATAAAGGAAAAAAAACCAGACTTCAACTGCTAGGAAAGGTGAAACCCCATGACCTCAGCAGCTCAAGCGGTCAGCAGCATCCCCCGCACACTCCTCGGGGCCACGCCAGCTCCCTGCCTTGCAAGGCTGGTGAAGCCACTTGGATTTTTTTTTATTCACTTGCTTAAATGTCGTAGGCTTGAAAGTTTGACTTGAAATATAACATTAGTGGGTTTGTGGTAAAAGAAGCAGAGAGGATAGGATGACAGGCGGGGCAGAGGGGACTGATTGAAAGCAGGTGTGGAGGAGGAAGATGGGAGGAGGAGAAAGAGGAAAACATGACTGAGTAAGTAAATTCAATGTTATACATATTGAAAAAGAGCACCCATATATAGAGCACCCACCTGTGCTCACTTCTTTTGAACATTGTTTTTTTAACATAAAACAAGAGACAGGCTTTAAAATTGAGCGACCAAAACAAGGCACAGCATGGCACGTGCTGCTCCCACAGAGGTGGCTGTGGCAGGAGTGCAGGGCAGGTGCTCTCCATGGTGTTTAACTCCCTACTGGAATGTTCTGGGATCTTATGGGAAGGAGAGCCCCTATAGACTTGAAGGTGGGCTTGGTTTCTGGCTCCAGGGGGCATCTTGTATTTACGTCTGTAGATACACATGCAGAGAGAATAAAATATAGTGGAGATCAATCACAGAATCATAGAATATTCTGAGCTGGAAGGGACTCACCAGGATCATCTTCATCAAACTCCTGGCCTTGCACAGGACAGCCCTAAGGCCACACCATGTGCCTGAGAGCATTGTCTAAATGTTTCTTGAGCTCTGGCAGACTTGATGCTGTGACCGCTGTCCTGGGGAACCTGCCCCAGTCCTAACCACCCTCTGAATGAAAAACATTTTCTAAATATCCAGCCTAAATCTGCCCTGACCCAGCTTCATGCCCTCAGGTCCTGTCACTGGATACCAGAGAGAAGAGATCAGTGCCTGCCCCCTGTGCTTCCCCTCATGGGGAAGTTGTGGGCAGCTATAAGGTCTCCCCTTTATGTCACACCAGGTTTGGCCTCTTAAGTACCCTCATCATGTTCATTTTACCACTACACACAGTACAGCTTTCTTCCCTTAACTAAACACATCCTCAAGCAAAAGAAAAAAAGTCCCCCTTGTAAGGGGAAGGAAATTCCCAGGAAGGAAAATTAAAAATTGTGGGGCACTAGTAACCATATGAAGCTTTAGGGAGGCTGGCGAACCTCTTCCTCTCTCCACACATGCACAGACCATCCCAATTCCATACAGTTTTACCTATTATTTTACTACATTTTTACTTGATTATACATATTATTGTCTCATTAACTGCAAACCTTTCCAGAGCACTGAAAAGGAGAGAGCATTAAAATACACTGAAAAGTCCTGCAGCTCAATTAACACACACCAGGGGGTTCAAGGGGAGGGGAAGAGGGGTGAGGGTCAGCTCCAATTATAAAAGGCAAACTTATCTTTTTCTTTTCTTTTTTTTTTTTTTTGGTAATATCAGCTAATTAGACTTTGACAACCAATTAGCAGATTTTTAGCTTTGCTGAGAATCAAGTTAGCACCGAGAAATGAGAAGGCAAGTAAACCAAACATGCAAAACGCTCCTCTTGTACCACAAACAGGCTGTCCTAAAGAAAAAAAATATGCCCAGGGCCAGATTCTGCTCCTGGATTTATAGCCCTTTCAGCTGGCTGTCACACCAGTTACTCGCAGGTGTAAATTGAGTGTAGGACTTGGCCTGCAAACTTAAGCTCGCCATAACTCATGCAAGCCCACAGCAGAGAAGCGCTCTCCAGCCTCCTTGCAAGGTTACATTTTAACTTTTAATAACCTTTTTTTTCCTATTTTTTTTTCCCTACGAACCATGAAGTACCCAGATGATTATTTAGGATTAATGGATTATCAAAAGTGCCAGTTGGCACACTCCTGCTAAAGAGAAAAAAAAAGGGGGGGGGAGAGAAGTGTAACAAATGCAGCTGTTTACTAATAAATAAAGCCTCAGCTGTAACAGAAATAAATTAGATGCATTTAATTGGTCGACTGCAAACCTCCTCTCTTTATTACAATGCTGCTTCTTGTTATTTTATGATGTCAGGGTAGATGGCAGACTGACAGAGTGTTTATGAATCACAGTTTGCAGATGGCACTCCTGGTTTTTCGGCAGTTATGAGCACAAGTAGCATGAGGACTCAATAGAGGGTTTTTGCCAGGGAGGACCCCCTGAGAATTAGCCGCCTTCATTTCTCTGGTGCCAATCTCCCCCTGACAGGAGCACTATTTCACAAAACCTACATTCAATAAATTATACTCGCCTGGCAAGAACTTGGAAATATATAACACTCGGAGGATACCAGCGTCTCAATTTAATTTCTATTCATTTCCAGAGGACTGGAAAGCACTACTTGGAACAGCCCTGGTTTGTGTTCATGCGCATGTGTTTCCCCCTCCCCAGCTAAAAAGAAAATATAAAATATAATGGTCTCTGCAGCCAGGAATATCTCACCCTGCCTTCAAAATGACTTTGAGTCTCCTGAGGACAGTTTACGGTCTCGTGCCCTGGTCCTCCCAAGTTGCCCTGCCTAATGACAGCTTTGTAATCCAGTTGGGAAATAATCTCACATGGCTGCACTCGGAGCTCATGAGCTGTAAAACTTCTGGATTGAACTCCTTCACCTGGTCACTTCAGTGAGCTACAAGCAAATGCAATGAGGGATGTGGTCATAATTGTCAACAGATTTGTAAATTTGTGTCATTAGTTATGCGCATAATGGATTTTATTCTAATGAGCTTGTTCATAAGAATGCCAGGAGGACTCGGCCCCTTTGAAGGAAATAAACTACAAACTTTGCCTATGCATTTTAAAACACATCAGTGCCACATAAAGGGGAAAAAGAAATGTTTCCTCTCCTTTGAGTGCACTGTAGTTTTCACTTAGTTGAACCTGATGCAATAAGCTATGGCTCCTTTTACTGCTGTAAACTCATTTCCTACCTTTCCTAGGATTTCTTAGGGATACATAGAGATTTTCAGATGGGAACATGTTTTTTCTATTCATTGAATAAAACTGG
Organism: Zonotrichia albicollis; assembly: GCF_047830755.1. NCBI lineage: Eukaryota > Metazoa > Chordata > Aves > Passeriformes > Passerellidae > Zonotrichia > Zonotrichia albicollis. Next base: position 3,580,424 of record NC_133826.1, on the reverse strand, counting down.
AAACTATCGTGACTCTTTGTGCTCAAGATACCAGTGCGGAAATATAAAAGGCAGCCCTTGTTCATACTCTCAAAAATGAAATTTATTCCAGGGCACAACGTTGTCAAAGCTGCCAGAGCCTGAAAACTACAGCACTTCTCCCTCCAAACTCAGCTAGAACTGCTGTGGTGCTCAGGAGGTCAGTCAACAGCACCTGATACACATGGAAGAACAGTAAAACTAAGTATTATTAAATCAGGGGTTTATTATATCTATTACTATTAAATGTATTCTTATTAAATCTAGTTATAACATAAGCCTTGTTCTCCAGAGACAAAGAATGAGGCTTCTAGGCTTGCTTTTTGGGGAAATCTACTCCTGCTTTTCTTTGAAACAACCTGGATATTTTTATTGAATGCATGAGCTGAGCAAAGAAGCAGACAAGCCCATGGAAACCTACTGGCACCTTTGCCAAAATGATGTTCTCCGCGTGCCCAGCGGAGCCCTCTTCCCCTGCTCTCCCTCCTCTCTCTCTCTGATCCTGCTTTTCAGCCAACCACACATAAAAATCTCCGGCATGTGCCAAGTACTACAGATGGGTCCATTGTAGCACACCCTAATGTTCATAGCTGACACCCAGGTGTTACAGTTTGTACTTGCTTGCTAGCCAGACGGTGGCTGTGTGCCAAGGGGAAGGCACAAAGCACTTGGATTCCGTGCTGAAAAGCTATATAAGAGAGACTTTTAGAGACAGAAGAGCAGGTAAGAAGCTAAGCAAAAGCAAGAGGGGACCCATCCACCAGCAAACACCTCCCTCTGCTACGCATCCAGCCTCCTGTCCCATCCCCATAAAGCTCTGATTTATTATTGGATTCTATCCAAGCATCCCTGTTCCCCTGACCTTATCTACTGTCACACCAGCTCATTTCAAACCTACTGCTGATCTGCAAGTTATTTCAGGTCTGGCTAACAATGAAGTGACTTATTTAAAAGACATGGGCAGAGGGAGAACGGGCTGTCCATTTCAGATGTGCTCATCCCACCTGGGTTACGAACACTGCCTGCACAGGATCTGAATGTGTAAGGAGCACAGCTCCTGAAATCACACCAACCCTCTGTCTGCATGTATTTGAGTGGCCTGGAGAGTATTTATGAGCCCTTCCTGTTTAATAGCAGTAGCTGGAAAGGGTTAACACCAGTATCCTATTTTCTCTTCCATTTTCCCCTCCCAGGAGCCTACTCCCCTTCCAGCCTAATTTCCTTCAGTTTAATTAATTTTCAGTAATCACAAGTCTAGACACCACAAGCAGCAGCTTCACACCCCAGGTGACACGGTAACGCTCGCAGCGGATGGGCAAAGGGACACGATATGGTTTCATGCACCAGCCCCCCGCACGGAGCCAGAGATGCCCACGTCTCAGCTAAGCCCTTTTTGCAGAACAAACAATTTTTTGGAGAACAAATGCTTTCAAGGATTCAGGTGCAGGGAGCTTTTCGACCATCTGGCTGGCGGGGGCTCCCCAGCTGTCTGCAGCGGGTGCGTTCGGAGCAGCACGTACGAGCAGGGTCCAACTCTTCGGAGACGTGCCAAACCTGTGACACATGTGGAGAGCAACTGTGCAGCGCTGGCTCACTCCAGAAAGCCTTGGATCAGTGGTGTGTGGGCTGTAAAGCCATGCACCATGCGTATGCTGTGGCCCAGGCAGGGTTTCTGGAGGGTTGGCAGCGCTTGCTGACACAATCAGAGGTGCTGGGCCGACACGCACCTGCTCTGTGACCCCATACCTTTCTACTCAGGATAAATCCAGAGGTTCTCATTTCTTGGATAAAATTTCAGAAAGGATAAAGAGAAAAAGGGCAAGAGCAGTCTGATGGCCCTAAGGAGGTCACCCTTTATTGACCATTTGTATTTGCTACCTATGGCGAAGCAAGAAAAATTACGAGGTGTCAGGAAGGCAAGTTAGGAAATAGTAGCAATCTCTTGGAAATACACAGAGATGGATCACTTGAGACATGCACAGGAAGAGCAGGACAGTAGAACATGGAGAAGCAGAAGTGAAAAAGGCATTGCTTCGTGCATAAAAAATTGCACCTTTTTCAACCCAGAACTATTCAACAAAAGATTGGATGTGGTAGTTAGTGCTGTGGTCTAGTTGGCAAGGTGGTGATAAATCAGGATTTTGGACTCAATGATCTCAGAGGTCCTTTTCCAACCTAAATAATTCTGTGATTTGTAAATCCCTGGGCTGAAGCACCTCCTAGAGTTGCCACCATGTATTGGTTTTCCATGCATTAATATGGATTATTTTGCATCCTGACACTAGCAGTGACTGATTGCAGTCATTTGCACGATTCCCCACTCATGAGCACTCATGAGCTCCAGAAAACACTTGGTGGAGTTTGAGAGACTTACACATACTGGAAAATAATCCCACAGCATATGAGAATGAATTTGGGATCCAAAGAGAGAGCTAACACCCACCAGCCATAGTAGCTGCTGCTTACACAGAGGCTCCGGACCAATTTTTAGCCCTATAAAAAGCACACATTTTAAAACACACAAAATTGGACCAACTGATAGCCAGCCAACTTTTGGTATAATCTCTCTTTCAATCTAACGCCAGTAAAGGAAGAAAAAGAATACTAATGAAGACGCTTGACAGAAAGGACAGTTAGTTCATGCATGCATTAGTGAACAGCTATGGTGTGTGAAAAAAAACCTTCCTATCCTTTGGTTGCAGAATATCACTGCTAAAATATTTCCCCACCCTCAGCCCAGTCTGAGATTTAGTACTGGTATTTATTGATCACAGTCCAGAGGACTCTCTTTCCTAGCCCCTTCTGGAGATTTCCACCTTCAGCAAGACCAAGCAGGATGAAAGCCAGCCCTTGCTTGGCCCTCCCTGTAAAGCCTGGTCCTTATTAGAGATCATTGCTCACAAATTGCTGGCTTGCAGCAGGGCAATGCTCTGCTACATCCCCAGCCCTCACAGCTCGTATTTAACTCCCACACAACCTGCGTATTCAGGTTGGGAGCACAAAGCCTCCCTCAGAGGGTCACTTCCTTCCTCTCCTGAAATGAATGACTCCACAGATCTGATGGCTGGGCACAGACATTCCTATGGAGAGAAAGTAAATATTTCACCCTGTTTATGAAGGCTGAGAATAATGCCCTGGGCTTCATCGAGCTGGGATCAGCAGCATCCAAGACACTCGCAGCACTGTATCATGACCCAGGATGAATAACATCATCGTCATACACCCTGAAGTCACAGAATCACAGAATGGCTTGGTTTAGATGGGACATTAAATTCATCTAGTTTCAACTCCCCAGCCATGGGGAGGGACACCTTCCACTAGATCAGGCTGCTTCAAGCCCCATGCAACCTGGCCTTGGACGTTTCGAGGGATGGGGCATCCACAGCTTCTCTGGGCAATGTGTCCCAGTGCCTCACCTCCTCATAGGGAAGAATTTCTTCCATATATCTAACCTAAATTTTCACCCACGACTCCTTGTCCTATCCCCAAGGCTCCTGATGAAGCTCCTTTCTGGCTTCCTTGTAATATTTTCCAGCTTCTGACTATTATGTTGTAGTTACTGAAATGGGACCACCTGACTCCTGAAAGGTTGTGTCTGTGTGTTCCCAGCAAGCAAAGCAAAACAAAATAAATTAAATTCACAGGACAAAGCACATTAAAGTCTATTTGGCTGTAACGAGCTAGATTTACTAATGCACTCAGGATGCCCCAAAAAAATGGAAGTTCACTTTTCCAGTCACCTTTCTCTCCTCTCATGCACTTCCCCCACCCCTCCCTTTCAGTAGATTATGTGAGACTCATTACTTTTTATTGCTCTGAACAAAAAACATAATCTTACTGTTTCTTACTAATATTAGGCAATGACATAATGCCATTTGCAGAGGTGTCACTGACTTTTACTGGCTTCTGATGGCAGGGCTCTCCACTTTATATTCTGTTTTATGTAAGCCTCCTCAGAATTTATTGACCTCAAAGGATTTCTCAAGTTGCTTAATTATAAAAGGAAGAAGACAGCACAGTGGCTTAGTGAACCAACATAAAAGTCAGCTAAAATCTGTCATTACAGAGAGGGATGGTGGAGGGAGATGTGCAGCAAGAAGTAGTTCCTAGGGTCTGAGCCCAAGAGGCAAAGCTTTCTCTCTGAGTTATTCCCCAGCTGGAATGCTGCAGGGTGAGGCTGAGGATGGCTTCCAGCTTGCCCTGGTGTTCCATAGGTGTGTTGTGTCCACTCCAAGTGAGACTATGAGCACCTTGAGACAAAGACAAGGAGGAAATAAGAAAGAAATACTGCAGGAGACCTTCCAGAGCCACCTCAACACAGGAGTAAGTGTCAGATAAAAACCTGTGTTTGGTCTCTTCTTACCCTATCAACCAAACCAAGTCTCAGACTAAACTACTACCAGAACAAGCCTACTGCTGCAGGAGCTGGCTGGGGATTTCACTCATCCCCAGGAAAAAGGAGGAATAAAATCCCTAAAGCCACTGCTGCCTCCAGCTGCAGATCTGGGCATATGGGGACAGTTTGGTCGAGCTCATCCCCTGTAGCACCTTTGATATCTGCTTGTGACCCAGTATGGGAAATGGCTTTTTGTCAGCTGCTTCAGCTTCCAAACCCATATTCCTGGGAAGGAAAAAAAAAGTAAAAAAAGAAACAGGAAGTGAGGCACTGGTAAAAAACAAACCAGCAGCAGTCACTGCCCATTTAGCAAGAGGGATTTAATGACTTGAGGCAGACTTCCTTGAGCTCAGCACTGCACAACAGTTACTTGCTCCACACACTCTTGTTCAAACTCAAAGCAACATTTCCAATTGCATCCTTTCTCCTCTGGAAGGAAACTAAGAGATTTCTCAAGGTTACTGCAGGAAAAGCAGCTTAATAAGGAGAGAGGTTGGAAAAAAATTAGTTAAGATCACAAATCTGGTTAAAAATAATTAAAATACATGCATGTGCTGCAAGAAAGGCCACTGGCTTCTCTGCATGACCTGCAGCAAGAACAGCACTGATGTGTTGGTATAACACCCAGCACAGGGTGACAGGCAGCAGCCCCTTCTGAGGCTTCTCATTTCTTAGTTACTTCTAATTTCAAACTAGTGGAAGAGGCAGCTCAGATTGTTTAAAGATGTTATTTTGGTCTCTCCTACACCGCTTGGTACGCGGCCCAAGTGACTGTGTCCAAAAGAGGCAGATTTGGCTGGAAAGACTGAATGCTGCTTAGTATTTTCCCTGTTATATTTTCACATCTTGGGGAAAACTGTGGCAGCGAGGGATCTGTACCTAAGCTTTTCTAATTCGTGTGGCCATCACTTACTCGGCACGACACCACAGGTCTCACGTCTCTTGGCAGCAGTACAGGGCTCGCACTTTCATATGGATGAAGTATTTGTGAGCAATTTCTCCGATTTATTAAGCATGAACAGGCTCCTCTTAGCATGGAGCAGATAGAATTTTTTAAAAACATTTCAACAAATCTGCTCCTGGGGGACTGGGACAGAAAGCTTTGCCACGTATGCACATGTGATTTTTTCTTATGTTGCCCTTCAGCCTCACAGGTTTTGATTAAACTAAGAATTGGATTTATGGCTTTATGCAGAAGAAGAGTGCACTTCCAGCTCCATGGCTTGGTGGAAAATGGTAATATTGGGCACATTTCCTTCCCTTGTGAGAGGGCTCCATTTGATCCATGGACTGGGAGTATATAAACAAGACCTGAGGTATGAAGCTCGCCTCTGACAGACTAGAAAACAACATGGAAAATAAAAGACTAAATAAGGGGTGTCTCCATGGGGTTGCTCACAGTAGGAAGGAGAGAACATATGGATCCAGGAAAGCCATTTCCCTTGTGTGAAAATAGAAATGGCAGCAAGGAACCATCCTCAGAGAGTGAATTGGAAGAAATGGGGGAAAGGAGGTAAAGACATGAAGCATAAGCAAATCAGACTGAGGGAGTAGGCAAAGAGCAGGATGAAGGAGACAACAGAGCTGCAGATCACATCTTGCAGGCAGAGGACCTGGCTGGAGAGGGAAGGGGGAGGCTGGCAGCATTCTCGCCGAGCAAAGGGGCGTGAGGGCTCCTCACCCACAAGTTCCTAAAGAAATGCTGGTAGGAAGGAGGGGCATGTGTCCATTTTATAACTTCATGTTGTTTACTACTTCTATGAAATTTTCAAAATACACACATGATGCTCTGGGAAAGAAGCCAAAGCTGTTTCAAGCTTTGATGCCCCTCTGTGCATGCTATAGGCTGCTGCTCCCCTCCAGAGAGGGGCAAACACAGGGGATTTTTCTGCTTTTCCCTGCAGAAAAGGGGCCCAGGCACCCAGGCAGAGCAAAGTGGAATTTCACGTGTTCACTGATTTCTGCCTCAGAAAGAAGGCTTGTACTTTTTTCACAACTAGAGTTCACCAGGTATTTTATGATCCAACAGGTTTCTTGTGCCCTGAAAATGGAGATTCAAACCTTGCTAAGGGGGAAGAGTTGGACCTGGATACAAATTTGAGAAAAAAAATTTGTTTGGCAAGTCCTAAATATTCTTTTGGCATAAGAATAGAAATTATTTTTAGCCCTTCAAGTCAAGAAAATGTAGTACCATCACTATTCAGTGAAGTTTTAGCCTTGCTAGTGGAGGCCATGGACGTCTTTAAAGGGTCTACATAACACAAGAAGCAAAACCAGTCTTTTATTCTTCTTTTTACAGACTGGATCTGGCATTTCTGGAAGGATTCAGCAGGTACATATAATTTATTTTTCTACTTGTGAATTCATAAAAGTAGAACCCAAATTAGGTCAACACATGTGTTACTGCCATGAAGTGAGTGAGACCACATCACCTCCATCCCAGTCTTACAAAACACCCATTTTTTTCCTTGTTCTTCCGTAGACCAATAAACAAAATGCTCATGACAGGGTTTAGACCTGCCATGCCACTCAAAAACCTGACGATAAAATATTTTATGGTGAAAGGATGTCAGAAGGACTTCACTGCCAGCAAGGAGAGACAATTAATTAATATTACTCTCCATTCCACCTCTTTGAAGTTTTATTCCCAGAGATGGCACTCTGGCTCTCTTGAAAGGAGTGTGAGCATTAACACTGCCTTCAACTGGTTTTGGACCTTAAATATTAAAAAAACCCCAAACCATGCCATGTTCTTCCCAAGAATATTCACTGTTAAAAATAGATTAAAGAGAATGGAGAAAACATACAGAAGGGAATAAAGAAAGTGGGAGACAGACATAGAGTGTGAAAAAAGAGCAACTCTGGCCTAACTGAAGACAACCAGAGTTTTGCCACTAACTTAAATATAAACAAGCCTTTGCTCAGAGACCAGAAACCAGCTTTTTCTGCATGAATGGTTTTTGCTGGATTGCATTGTGTGGCTTGTCACAGTCCTGCACCAGGCACTCGAGTGCACAGCCTTGTTATGAACCAGCTTTCAGGGACAACCCATGCAATGGAAGCCAGATCTCCTCTGTAATGTGGGTGGGCTTGGAGATGTTTGGTGTTGAGATTAGTTCCTCTCATTTCTTTCTTTCTTTTTTCCTTTGTAAGTCTTTATGCACCGAATGTCACTTAGATAGCTAACCTGGAAAGATGAGGGATTTCATCGTTGACTGGCATGATGTAGATGTAAAGTGTCCCTTGGACTGTGCGCTTGCCATCTGTCAGCTGCATGGTAAAACTATCCTCTAGGCTTTCTGTGTCATTATGCATGTACAGCAGCATCAGTCCTACAGGAAAAAGGGGAAAATTAAAATAGAAATCCTGGATTCTCTGAAAACTTAGAACATAGCTATCACATTGTTAAAAAAAATAATTTAAAAGCTCCACAACTCTCTGGAATTTAAGACATCAGTTGTGATCTTTAAACACTACAGAAAGCCCATCCTTCTTCCACTGAAACAAATCCTTGCTGTGGCTGTGATGCCAATGCCCATGTAAGCTCATACAACCCACAGCCCAAGTAGCTCTCAAACGAGGTGCTGCTCCTCTGTCAGTGTCTCCCCACAGCTGAGCTTTCTGAGGCTTTCATATTTCTCATCTCTGGTCTCCCACCTCACCTCGTAGCTCGGACCCCTCCCAAGGGGTTAAGACTGTGTTTAGCAGCCCTGGGTGGGGGCTTTATTCTTGCTGTGATTCCTGCAAATGCAAGAGCAGAAGCAGCACAGCAGGGCTCTGGAACTCATTCCTAGCTAACTTACGGAGCAGAGAGTGAGCCAAGCTCAGCACGCTTTGGAGCAGTCCCCATGGGAGGCCTCCATTGCTAGTGAGATACTGGCAATATCTTCAGTAAATTTTGGGGGCACTTAAAAGAGATTCATACATGATGTGTTCTTCAACACATCTGCTTTGCAGGGCTAGAGTGCCCTTAAATTCCTTATTCCCTGGGCTAAATTCCTTATTCCCTTGTCACCACGGTATCCAAATGCTTCACACTCAGTCAGTGGCCCTGGCTTGCCAAGCCCTCAGTGGGGCAGGAAAACACAGCCGGGCACAAGCCAAATTTAACAAGTAACCTGGAAAGTCAATGACTGCAAGAAGATTGGAAACGATGCTCCTGGAGACCTGGTGCTGCTTCCTACCCATGTGTGGCTTTTCAATCCATTTTGGGGCAAGGAAATGGGAAAATATGGAATCAAGGTGTTCATGGAATGGGCTGAACTAGCAGTGTATGCAGGTGAACACATACAGCGTAAGCTTGAATATACTGCGGGGGAAAATAATGAAATGTTTTTTTGATTAAAAAGACGACGTTAAACCCAAACAAACATTCCGTGACATACCGGAACAAGGCTCTGCTGTGGGGCCGGGTGCAGTGAGCCGCCGCCCCCGGCAGGGGCCCCCCGCGGCCCGCGCAGCCCGCGCTCCCTGCGCGGCCGGGCCGTGAGGGGACCGGCCCGGGCTCGCCGCCTGTCACCCCACAGCCCTGGAAACAGAGTCATTTATTTGGGAAAAACCCTCCAAGATCACCAAATCCGACTATTCCCCCAGCACTGCCAAGGCCACTACTAAACCATGTCCCCAAATGCCACATCCACGTGGCTTTTAAATGCCTCCAGCGGCGGGGACTCCATCACTGCCCTGGGCAGCAGGGCAACCCTTTCCATGAGGAAATTTGCCCGAATATTCAATCTAAACTTTCCTTGGCACGGCTTGAGGCTGTTTCCTTTTGTCCTGTTGTTTGTTATTTGGGAGCAGAGCCTGACCCTCCCCCCGCGGCTGTCCCCTACTGTCGGGAGCTGTGCAGAGCCACAAGGGTCCCCCGGGGCCTCCTTTGCTCCAGGCGGAGCCCCTGCCCAGCTCCCTCAGCTGCTCCTCATTAAAGGTGCACCAAAAGCAGTTAAACAACACAAGGGTACAAGCAAAGGCAAAGTCATCACTCAGACCTTGCTGGAGCTCAGCCGGGGAAAAAGCAATAAATCATAGAATCCTAGACTGGTTTGGGTCAGAAGGAACTTTGAAGCCCATTGCCTCTACGGTGTGCGGGGACGCCCTCCACTAGACCAGGTTCCTCCAAGCTGTGTCCGACCTGGCCTTGAATACTTCTGGGGATGGGCCATCCACAGCTTTTCTGTGCAGCCTGTTCCAGTGCCACACCCCGGTAAGGCACACCACCAGCATCTCCACCAGTGAGCCCATGAGCTGGTGGAGGCTGATGATGAGATACTCAGTGTGTCCATGGTGATGGCAAAGTCTTCACCATTCAGCATGGTTAGTCCTGTAACACTCTGGACACCTTCTCCAAGCTGCTGCAAGGAAAACGTCAGAGAAGAAATACAGCTAGGGCAATCATCAAGACTTATGAAAAAAACTTAAACAAGAACTTTTAAAACATAATGATGTGTACATGGGAGACATTTGACCAAAAATATATCCCCTCTGCCTTTTGGATAGAAGTATTCTAACTTCCAGTGGAAGCAAGCATTTGCCTTTTGTTTTCAAAAATCAGTTTCTGGAGGCCACATGCGCAGAGAGGGACTCATTCCGCATCCAAACCTGCTGACCCTGCCCTGCCTTTACCGAGAGACATGAGGGGATCCTGAGAAGGAAGAACAGATCCCATCGTTGCCCTCAGCACATGCTCTGCCACATGGGTACAAGGCTGCAAAGTCCACAGGTGCTCCCAGATTTGCTTTCTCTCCCTTCACCCAAGGACTGCCACATATCATCGCTAATGAAACCTCCGTTTACATTACTCGGTCCTTTCCCACTCGCAGCATATGCTCACTGGAAAAAAAAAAACGAAAAAAAATTACTGCTGGTAGCCCCACTGCAGGATCTTTTTTTTTGCACTTCAAAGTAGTCTATAATGTACGGTGGAGCGCCAACGCTTTCATTGACATATAGCTTGTTCACTTGGATGTCATGAGAGAGCACATGAGTGAATCTAAACAGTGCAGCGAGCTAGTTAGATGGCTAATCTGGTGGGTTGCTTTGATTTCATAAATAAATTAGTTTAGTCTTCTGAACAGGGAGAGAAACACGAACCAGTGATCTCAGCAGCACTGCTGCCCTTCATTACCGAGAGGGCCTTGCTCAATTAGAAATGCCATTTGTTTTGATTATGAGGTTTTATGTGAGTAGAACCAAATTTTACCCTAATACATTGAATAAGGACTTGTATAAAGAACCACAGCCAGAGCTGTTTTCCATTTGAAATACTGGACACAGGCTGTATGTTAAGGGATGCAGGTAAGGGACTGAGGGCTGGGGGTGCAGACCAGCACCCCCAAGGGTGTCCTGTATTCAGGCTGTGTTAGCACTAATTGCTGCCAGCTCACCGCTGACGGCGTACCAGACACCAGCATGAGTTTTTCTTGGGAATGAACCACAGGATTTTTTTTTCCTCCCTCCCTTCTGGATGGAAATAGCTCATTAAATATTTAATTTTTCAATTAAAGAGTCACTTTGAAAAAACAAAAGTTAATATTCATCCTTTTAACATGTGGCGGGTTCAGAGCAGCCGTGCTCTTTGCACACATCAGAACCAGAGCTCAGACATGAGCAGAAACTGTTTAAAATGCATCTGAACTGAGTGATGCACAAAAAAAAAGGCAAAAAAGAAAAGGAGTGCTTCAATCAAAATAAATACAATTTCCACAAAACTTGAACAAGAAAGTGGTGGGTAAAATAGTATTTTTTTTTAAGAAGTGTTTAAAATGGAGTCTCTCAGATGGTATTTGAAATTATATTTCAACTAAAAGCATCATGAAACAATTAGGCAAGATGGTAAATGAAATCTTTAAATTCCACAGAAACATTTTTGTTGTTGAATTTGGTAGGCAAGAGATTGGCAAAAGATTTTCAATCTGATTTTACAAAAAGTCCTTCAAATTTTCACTGCCTGTGGCACAGCCCACTTGCCCTATTGTAGAAGACAAGTTAGTGATTAGCTCAGTGCTCAGAAATTTCGATTTCAATGCACCATCCCTGAGCCAACTCACACAAATCTTTAACCTCTTTGCATCCCACTTCTTTCTCTGTGACTGGAGGGAGTGACACTTCCTACAACCTTTTAGGGGGACAAATGAAAACTGGTGCAGAGGTGACAGGACCCCATAGCCCTGTGCCCTTTACTGTGATCCCAACCTCGTGGAACTGGAAGTCCAAAATGAAACCACCCTATTATGGGCAGATTAGAACTCCAGAGTTTTGCTGCACATTTTCTGTAGAGCCAGGTTATAGATGCACAGGCAGGAGATCCTTCCACCCATGTGAGTCATTTCCTTGGGTCATAACATTCCTATTTATGGAACCTATTTTAGCACTTCTTAAAAATTGCCTACAATTAATGCAGCTAAAATTGCATGTTCAGCAGACGGAGAGCTGTGCCTAGACACAGCTTGGGAGAACTAGAGCCAGCTGAAAGGAATATAATCTCACCTTGAACTTCACGTAAAACAAAGACACTTCTAGTGATGGAAAAGCTGATGTGAGTGGCAGAGAGATGGGTGGGCTTGTTAGCAGAGACAAGTGTGCTTTGAAGCAGTGTTGATTTTTAAGATCTATCAGCTAAGATAGCCAGACCCATGCAGGGTCATATATAAAGCATTTTTTCCAATCATTACTCTGTTGAGCCTGCTAACTTGTATTTCACAATGGCATTTCTTCAAGTAAAACCTGCATAATTCTGTCTCACTCATGTACTAATCTGGGAAAAGTTGCTCCAACTTCAAAACAAAATGGAATTTCATGTTCATTTGGAGTACGACACCAAGAGGAAGAGGAGGTACCTAGGCTGTGTAATCTCACTGTAATGAAATGTTATTGAGGGTCAGTAAAGTGGGCAAATATGGCTCAGAGTTACAGAGTATTTGGTTGTATGTTAGGAAGTGACTCAGAAGAGTTTTCTTATACGGACAGTTGTAAGGAGGGACCACTTTCAAGCATCCTTCTTCTAGAGTCATCTCTGTTGAAGTCAGGATGCCCTGAAAACACTTCTGCTCCAAAAACTGATTAGTTTTTGGGAATATGCTCCCAAAATATTGTCACAGACAACTGAAAGAGTGGGACAGATGAACGGTTTTTGTGATTACAGGGCACTTGTCATCAAAATAATCTGGAAACAAAACTTGCATGGGTACAGCACAGAAAACACAGCCACATTTCTTTTTTTTTGTTGTATAGATAGCAGTGGTAGCAACGTGGCTGGGACAGAGGGGAATGCCGGAGTGGGAAGCTCTGTAAAGGAACAGAGCAGATACTCTGGCCTAACACTTGCAAGTTTACCTTATCTCCTCCTCCAGCCTGACCTGTTGCTGTCCAGGTCCTGCTGTCCAGGTTCCTCCAGCCCTGTTGTGACATATGAGGCATAAAGGCCCCTGGAGGGAGGGATGAATACACAAGTGTTTATTTTGTTCAACAAATCAAGGAAAACAGCTGAAATTTTGATCTTAAGACAATGAACATTTGGTAACATCCTTGACTAAACTATAGATTTTATACTTAAAAAAACTCTGTCAAATCAGTTTAAAGAAAAATATTGGGAACTTCTGGCTTCTGTCCTCTTGTTCAAGGACAACCCCAGTTGTCCTTGTGATAAATACAAATAAACTGCTGCAGAAATAACATCAGGCTTAAAAATTCTCAGTTGAGTTCCTCGGTATGTTGCAGCAAGGTCGAATCCACGGGGGTAACATATTTTCATTACCTCTTTTGCTGGTGGCCTCTGTTGCCGCAAAGCACTCCAGCATTCTTCCCAACGTCGAGCGCTGCCGTTTCAAAGGACACGGCTTGTTCAGGACCAAAATACATGGCAGTTGTTGCCCTTTCCATTTAGGCCTTAAGCCCTGAATCAACGGTAAGAATCCTGGACATGGGAAAATACAGTGCTGACAAATACGTAATTCAATTAAATGGGCTGGCATTGTTTAAGCAATAGCCCTTTCCTCTGATCCATCTCTTTCAGAGCTCTGTGTCTTAATATTATGGCCTACTTGAAACACTCGAGCTCATGAATGGATTAAAGAGGGTTTCATTTGTTTTATTTATTATTTTACTGCTTTGCTTGGCTTTTTGCAAACAGGGGAGGCACAGGCCTCATTTAGAATTCACTGTAACATGCACATTCTTCCCTCCTCTGTCGAGAGAAGAAGGGGGAAAGAAAACAACAACAAAAAGATCTCAACTGTTTGTAAAGTACCAAAACTCTTGGGTAATTCATCATCAACGTTGACTGATTAACAAAACTGGATTTAGAGCACAATCATCTCAAAACATGGATGCCATATGCATTTACTGCCACAGTAATTTGACAGATTTTAAAAAGGGGGAAGTATTTTACCCAATTCATTGTTCAAAGTTACATTGGATTATTGAATATTTGCCTTTTTAATTTCAGTCTTTGATTTTAAAGAGCAAATCCCTTTATTCTCGCAAATGTGATCTGAGTATTGTAGTATCTCACTGTGATAGCTGTCCATCCCTTGAAATGCATCGATGTTGCATTACATCAACAAGGACTCAAGCTTCCATTTATCTTCAAATATTTCACAATCCACTGCAGTATATTCTCAGTTGCAATTTCTGCTTTCAAGTTTGGCCACCATGTGCATAGCATTAATTTCTCTGTTCACATGTAATTCATTCAGGGACTTACACCAGCTGAGAACCACATATGGAGGCCCAGATTTACAGAGCTTTTATTTTGTGCCATGGAAGCCTACAAGAAACAATTTTCTATTTGAATATTGAGTGTTTACAGAGGTCTTGTTGTTCACTAGAGACAGGGGATTATGAAATCATATTCTGCAAGAATCCTATCCAAAAAAACCTGACTGTAACATTTATTAACTCCTCTTTGTTTGAGTGCTCACAGGGTTCTTACAGGGTGATTGAAAATTGCTTCTCCTCTCTCAGAGTTTGTTGTTTGCTACTGTTATTTACTGCTTTTTAAAAATGATTGGTCGAGCTTCAGCCAAACTTTTTGGCTTCAGCTGAGTTTTCTGTTGTGTCTGACATTGCAATTTAAAATGACCAAGACATGGCAGCAGAGACAGGTGAGGAGTGGGGGATGTAGGTCTCAAGCAGACCCACACAAGTGCTGTAAAGCTCAGCACAGTTTTGCAGAAAATTTTATGAGGGGTATTTACACCATACAACTCCCCAGCGCTGGTGTCTGTACCAGGCAGTGTTTAGTTTTGAGAATACACTCCTATCACATTTGGGTGAGCTCCAAATGCAGATCTCTAAGACCCTTCTGTGGTGCTCATTTAGGCTTGTTTTGAGACAATAATGACACATATTGAATGACTAATGTCCCACATAATTAATTCTGTATCTCCTTATTTATCAAAATTTCAAGGGGAGTGGAGCATTTTGATGGAAAGCAAGAAATTAGCAGTTAAATGTAACTTAGAGAAAAATCCTTAGAGAGATGCTTCAGGGTTCATGCTACCTGAGAGAGCTGGAGGAGTCCCTGTGTGCTCCTGGTTGTTTGGGAGGAGAGCTGAGGTGGAGGTTGAGCATCCCCAGCATTGCATGGGCCTCTCCCCCTGTCCCCTGAAGTCACCCCTTCCTGATTGCTACTAGGGGGAGGAGAGCTGGGTGGACATGAGCCCTGGTCTGGAAAGCCCTGCCAGCCTCCCTGGCAAAGGACAGAAAGTGTAAATTGATTTTAATTAGGGATCACTCATGTGGCCTCTGAAGTATCAGTTTAAATCAAACATTAGCAACTGTCAATTTCTGCTTTCACCCAAGACCCAAATCCTGTAAACACAAGGACCGTAACAAATCCCTGAAGCAGGCTTTAGTGCACATATATGGAAAACATACTAAACTATAAATACTCTATACCATATGGCAGCGAGATTATCTAATTTCACTTCATAACTGGTGATAAAATGACCAATCAACTGACGTGCAGAATGAAATGCCCAGCCAAGGATTCAGATACCCTTAAGATGGCTCTGAGGTTTCATTGTATTCCACCGTATCCCACTGCATCCCTAAAAGTAAGCACGTACCTGTTGCACTGACATGAGTGTGGACACTCCAGGAATATGTGAAATGCTGGGTCAGCCTTCAGAGCCAGAGTCTGTCCTCATTTCTCTGCAGCTAAATTAAAGGTGGGGAAGCTGGACTGAAAGACACCAACAGTGCCGGAGGAGAAATTTTGAACTGTCCATTTGTTTCTTTATAGGAAAGAAGTGTTTGGGGCAGGTAACACTCATTCCTCAACTTTTACTGAGCCCAGAGGCTCATCACTAGCACTTACAAGCTCTACTGCAATGTAGAAAAACAACAGTGTGCACAATATTTACAAACGACAGAACTTCATTGTGTACTTATTACTAACATACCTTCAATTTCTTTCCTCACTACTAAAAACATTTAATCATTGCAAAGGCCACAGCTCTACTGTTCTGCTCCCTACAACTGTACAGGGCTCCTACTTCAGCAGTGAGGTATCAGTTCTCAGAAATAAAGGGTCAACTCTTTTAAGACCAAATTCAAAGTGACTGATATATTCCTGAGTTAGAAGGAAAGGAATTTCATTGTTTGCTGAATTCATGGTCACAAAGAGAGGAACCACCAGGGAACTATTGAAGATTTTCTCTAATAGAATTTACAAAGTGATCTGCAATGATGCCTAAACGTTCACGTGTTTGGAGAGAAAATAGTGGGTATAACCTTCTAGGCACTGGAAGTTAGATGAATCTTGGAGTAATGCAAGAGTTTCAAACCACACCAAGCTTTAAAAAAATAGACTAAATCTGAAATCAGTTTGTTTCAAAGTTAAACTACCAGTGTCATCAGCTCAGATTTTGTGGGGGCTTAGCCCCAGAAGCAGAAAGATCCATCAGTCCACAGATTCATTTCCCAGGAGAGTGGTGGAAAATGGCTTTGTTGGCTCATTTAAAATTAGCTTGGGTACAGCAGTTATGAATATACTGTGCAGAAAATTGTGCACTGAATTATAAGCAAATAGGTTGCTATGATTTGATGCTATTTTAATAGCTGGTGATTAACCAAATGAATGCTATTTGGTCTGGCCTGATTTGCCAAATGGTTCCTCTCTTCTACCATCCAGCCAGCTGAAAAGTAGTGCCCCATACAACCAGGCACTATTACCATATTAAGCTCTAATAAAATATTTTTTAGAGGAAATAGTAGCATATTGTGGGGTATATACCTATCAATTTCAGCACTGATCTTCTTTAGCCAGCTGGGGGAAGAGCATTTTCTAGCAAGCTGTACTCAGGGTTTGCCTTTGATGTGAAGTTAAGCTCCTTGAGGTCTTCCTCAAAAACACAGAGCTATTTCAACTGGATACATAGTTAATGTTCCTCATTCACCCCAAAAGCACCTGCTGAGACAAACCCACATTAATATGCCTCCAGTGGGGACAAACTTCTTCCCTGCCACAGTTATCAAGAATGTACCATCTGACAAAGCCAAGAGCTTGCCCACACTCTCATAGCATCTTGCTTTTCTGTTCAGTGGTTTTCAGCTGGGTGACTGAGGAGTGTTTAGGGATTTGTATTATTAAATTATTTGAAACGGAGCACCTACAAAGGACAACGCACTGCTAATGTTTAGCTGGAAGTAAAATAGGAATTTCTGGATTCTTGCCCAGTCCAAAAGAGGTTTATTTTGTGTCCACCATCAATGTAGGCAGAGATCCTTTCCCAGACACCTCCATGCTCACTGCAGTGGTGGCCCTGAGAGGTTCATCCTTGCTCTCCAGTGGAGTTTGTTCCAGGGTGAAGGATGTGAGAGCTGTCAGGTGTCAGAGCAACTGGGGTAAATGAGCTTAGCAAAGATGCTGCTGCCCAGCCCAGCAAGAAAACTTCTGCATTTTCATAACAGCAGCTACAACGGAGCTCATCCTGCCTTGTATTAACAAACTGGGGAGATGCATTACTGAATCCACTGGATAATTTTATGGCTAAATCTTGTTTTATCCATATTACTTGGACTTTTGCCTTTTTGTTATTTTTCTAACACGGGTTATTTTTATGAGAGAACAGTAATTGGCACCTCAGTGCTGACAGAAGTATGTCTCAGGTGTACAGGGCCAATGCCTCGTTGTGTCCCCTCAGGGTGCATTAATTAGCACTGCTGCACTGGCTCCTGTCGCTGCCCAGTTCGAGCTAATGCCAGAGGTTAAACTGTCCCCTGCCTGTGTCACCAATTTAGACTCAGAATAGCTCTTCATATGCACAATCCACATTAGTATTGCTCTAATCAGGGTGCTGATACTGAACAAATGAATTTCAGAGTGATATTTCAAAGGTTTGTCTTTGCTCCAGCATTGGTTTTCTTTTACTTTACTATTTTTTAAGTAGTCATTTACTCCTTACTACATCTCCACAAAAAAAACTCCCCAAAAAACTAATATTTAATGAAAAAAATTATACTTCCTTGAAAAAAATGAATTTTAAAATAAAGGATGTTTAAAATAGTTTCTTAATCAGTAATTTTTATATTTGTTGTTAAATTTCTCCAAGTCCTTTACAAATTACTCAGACCCTGTGTAAATAATGCCTTAGCATGTATATTGTTCTGTGAAGACAGCTGGGCAACTTCTTGTGTACCTTAAAAAAAAGTCCAGGTTGAAATGCTTTACTGAATTGCACAAAACAGGAGAGTAATTTTTGTCCCTTTTCCATGAAAGATGAAATGGGGTCATGGAAGGTTTAATGTTGATATTATCAGAGGACAACCCAAATTGTAGTTTCTTCCAGTTTTTGAGACTGAATGGCAGAGGCAGTGGTCAATGCCACCATCTTCTGCTCCTGCAGCCAGACAGTGCTTCCTGCTCCCCCAGACAAGCCCCGTTCCTGCCTTATCAGAGAAATTTGCATTTCATTTCTCTGTCACACGAGATGCTGCATTGTGTGGCTGCACAGAGAGGGGCTTTGTCTCCTCACCAAAGGCAGGGAAATAACCAGCTATTGAAACTGGAAAGGAAAGGAATAACGTGACGAAATGCCACGTTGCTGGAATGCTTCTGCTCAGGAGTGTGCTGGCACAGATGGAGCAGAGCCTTGTCACCAGTGACCTTGCTCGCTCTTCCGCACCAGTTGCATTTTTCCAAGTTCCTTATTCCTGCTGCAGCTCCGGACCTTCCCTTCTCTGTGGTATTGCAACTTGCCAGCACTCATCTCTGAAAGGGAAGCCTTGAGCAAATCATGTAAAAGGAAACAAAACGTATCACATAGGGAAATTGTAGCATGTTGAAGTGCCAAATCAAGCTATCTCTCTGTTGTGGCAGCGTGATTATATCACCTGCCCTGCAAAGGCTGGCAATTTCACCTGTCTCATCATTGCAGACAGGTGCTCCAGTGCTACCAAACCACAATATTGAATCACCTGGTCCTCTCCAGCAATAAAATCAGCTATTCATAACAGGATTTTCTAAATGTCATCTTTATAAGAAATTGGGATTAGTTAACTATTTCATAATTTTTGAATCATTAACTACAGTAAGCATGAATCCAAATGACAAAACAGATCATGACATGCAGACCATTGGGAGTTTATTGACATCTCCCAAAATCTCAGACACAGCAGCTAAGGGAGCTGCTGGGACCTGCACTGACAGAAGAGACACAGTGAATGAGCTGACCAAGGTGGATGTATTTTCTGCTTGTTAGCCTGTACTGATGCTTAAGCTGCCTCAACATTATATGTGCTGACATTTGCAACCTCACCTGACTCACACCACTGCAACACTTAGTGCTTGCCCTGATAAATCCTTTTGGTCCATTTCTATTCTCCTGTACATTCTCTCCCTTCTATTCCATTGTGCTTGGTGTCAGGGATCTGTGTTTGGCACTGACAGCAAGCCTGGATGATATTTCTTCCCATTGGGTTGCAGCAGGGGAAGGATGAGATGCCTTCCCAGAGGGGTTTGTGACAAGTCCTCAGTTATGAGCACACCAGCAGAGGAAGGCACTGCAGCCCGTGACCCCATCCATCTCTGGCATGCTCCAGTGCTACTGAGCCACCATTCATAATCACCTTTGCTCACCAGGGCACTTCCAGGGCTGCCCTACATCCCTGCGCTGTGCCTCACCTCTGGCAGGTAGCAATGAATACAAATAGCTCTGAATACACCGACTGAGCAGCCTTGCAGCAGGAGAGCATCTGCACAGGGAGCTTGGCCCCCTGCACCCTGCCCAGCGAGGCAGGAGACACAACATGTCACATCGAGTCCCCAGTATGCCTCATTTTTGCTCCAAGAGCCTCTTTAAAAGTCAGATTAAAAAGCATCAAGGCAGGAGAATTATTCTCTAACATCAAGCCCTTTCTTAACCAGGTAAACTACTTCAGCCTGCAGCATAATCAGAGGCCGTGGGATCACACAAATTGTAATTAACTTGCTGAAGTAGGTCAGGACTGTGTGTATTGCAGTGCAGGGGTACTCTGGCTTTAATGATTTCAAATATTTTGAGAAGCAAACTGAAAACACTTAGTCAAATTAAGTGTTTTCTTTAAGCTGTCAGCATTGCGAGCACTGCCAAGATGAACAGGATAAATTGGATTAGATGCAGTCTATATGCTTCGAATCCTAATGGCAGGGGATCCAAAATGTAAAGTAGTGCACAAAGGCAAAGCAAATATTACATTATTGTCTGTAAAGCAGCAGATCTCAGTTTACTGATTAACCAGATAGTTTGAAAATAGCATGACTCATCTCCAGAGGAGCTGAGGGTTGCTGCTGGCTCCCATGCAACCCAGCTTGTGACAGTGTGACAGTCTCTGCCTGCTAAATGATGGATCTTACAACAGGACCAACAGCATGATTTGGTTCTACCCAGGGTAAATCCTGTCACTGCAGTCTGGCCTGAAACAATTCAGGCTTAAATTCAAGCTTAAAAAATTACATGCAGGTAGTAATTTAGATTAAAATTGAAGGTGAAATCTTGCTACACAAGGTGCCCTCGTGAATCTTGATCTACTGGTTATCAACAGGCAAGGATGCAGCATTCAGGTTACAAATTGGGAGAGCAATAGGAAGTTTTAGAGGTAGATGAAGACCTTCCTAAAAAGAGAAATCAGCCACTACACTCATCCTTTTGTCAGAGACAGCATGGAGGTGTCTACACAGGATGTGCTTGAGGGAGGAGCAGAGAGCACCAGCCCAGAAATCATCCTCAGGTGAACACACAAACTGATTTGAAAGCTGGAAACAGAAATTAATGCCTTCTGGGGGGTTCATTGCTGTGGGAGGCATAATCCCAGTGAAGGAAAGGGAACACCCAGAGCTCAGAGCTGCTCAGAATACTTTACTGGATGGAAACCATCCTTTAATTGCTGGCCTGAATTTTCTCATGGTGGTTTCAATCTGTTTGGGGTTTTTGCCAATATTCCCTATTAGTGTAGATAATTTAGGTTTTATTTAGCCCCTATGTTTATTCCCTCAAGATATACTTAAGAGTAACTTATCTCCATCTCAGGCTTTGTTTTGCTGAGCTCAATCAGCCAAACTCCTGATCATCTCTGAGGATAGACCCTCCATTCTTCTGATGATGCTGTTATTTCATCTCTGTGCTTGGTTTGGTTTGATTTTGTCTTTCTGCATATTCTTGCATGTTTTTTACAATGAGGGTGGTGAGACCCTGGCACAGGTTGCCCAGAGAAGCTGTGCCAGCTCTGGAAGTGCTCAAGGCCAGGTTAGAAGAGGCTCTGGGCCACCTGGGTTAGTGGAAGGTGTCCCTGCTCATTGCAAGGGTGTTAGATGACCTTTAAACCCTAACTGTTCTGTGACTCTATATCCACATGTCTGCCCAGTACTCTGCAACAGGTAGGACTTAATTAATACTGGAAATTCATGATTGGTGATATGAGCACTAAGATCCTCAGAGTTAAGGCTAAAGGGTCTCCAGGTTACCTTGCTTACTCCATTCCTCATCCACCAGCTCCTAAAATAAAGCAGAAAAAACCTGGCCAATATCTTGGAAGATGAGTCTATGGCAAAATCAGGAATAAATTCCAAATAAGCCATTTACTTCAGCCATATGAACACAAATATCAAACAAGAGTATCTAAAACATCAACAAATTATGATAAGTAGCTAAAACACAGAAGTTGTCATCACCATGTCTGGACAGAATTTTGACAAGTCCTCAGATAAATCTTCTCCATCTCCCTTTTCCACGGTATGTTGGTATTTTGAACAGAAATTCTCAAGTCAAAAGACATACATCAATTTTTAGTTCTAGCAAAAAAAAAAAAAAAAAAAAAACCCAACCAAACTAGACATACAAAGCAGATGCTTTTCACTAAAGCTTTTTTACATTAAAGTCTATTCTCTTATCACAAAACTGGTTCAAAAATTTTCTGAACAGCTCTAAACAGTAGCCGTAAAAATGGTTCCCAGTGGAGATAGACTACAGGTGCATGTTACATCTGTTCATCTGGCAGTATACAAATCCTTTAAAAATCATAAAAATCTTTTGTTTAGTTAGGGAGGGCCACCAAGTATTAGAGAGGGATAAGCTTCAAAGTTCAGCTTTAAAAATGTACTGTAGTCAAATGAGAAATACCAGTTATGTAAGGAAAGGTGTTTGCATGTAGGATTCAATCCTATGAACTCAACAGGTCTCAGTGCTGTACTTTTTGTCATGTCCCAAATCAACTCCATCTCAAAAAAAGTTAATAAAAATTGCTCTAAAAAAGAAAAGGGATCTCATGGGATAGATTTTAGAGGAACCAAAGGGGAAAGACCCAACTTCCAGAAGTGCTCACTGCAGCAGATCTCGCAGTAGATTTATGTTATTCAACAGCAATTAGGAGGCAATCCAATTATAGAAGACCTGGCAATAGGAGGAGTATTCAGAAGGAAATACAACACTGGCAGTGATTAAAAAGTCCATTCTGCCTACAAGATGAGCAAGGAAAATGTTTTCTTATCTCAGAAGATGAGACCACTGGAGGTGGGGTGGGGGGTGGGGGAAATTGGTGGAGAAGGAGAGGAGCAGGAGTTGAACTTGAAAAAAGATTGATATGTTGAAGTAGAGCTCTTGTCTATGCCAGTGACTTGAGCAATGATCTAAGTTTGATAATAAATTTGGTATCTGTGCTACAGCTGAGCAGTTGCTGTGATAGAGAACTGAATGATCAAAGGTCTGTGCATGGAGACATCTCCTAATACATCTCCAAAGACATCTCCAGAATGCCAACAAACAAGGTGTTCCTTTTTTTCCTCCCTTGTATTATGAATGCATTTTACAAGATGATTCTCTTTTAATGATCTTTCATTTCTCCAAGCATGCATGAGAAGAGGAGCAGGGAGAAACTGTGTCATGTTCCCCTGTGTATTTTATCATGAAGTAAAGCCAGGAAAGTTGCAGAGCAAAGAAATTTCCCAGAAAAATAGACTATTTAAATAATGGGACCACTTAAGAACGACAATTGGGCAACCTGAGTTGAAAGAAGACCTTATTCCAGGTAATTCAGTGCAGCAGAGGGCTCTAGAGTGTAGCACCAGAAAGGTAAATGGTTTGAAATCCCTCCCAAAACAGGCTATTTAGTATTTCTTTAGAACATTTGTGCCATAAGTGGTGGCATTATGTCATTGCACAGTTGTGTGTGCAAGCCCAGCAAAACCAAGGTGAGAAAATGCAACCACCTGACTCCCAGACAGGAGCACTTCTGCCACACAAACTCATGAGTTAAAAGTCTCAGACTAAGAATACTTATTATGTTTTTAAATTACTGTGAGACTACTTAATGCTGTGTTTGTAGCCATGATCAAGGAAGAAACAGGATTAACATTTAAAAAGGCAGCTTGTATTCTGATTTTCCATTCTAAATGGGTGCCAAAAGTCACAACTGTAATTAAGACAATCTTGCATTGAACTTACTTTATTAAATTTTTAAAAATAGTATTAAAGCAGTAACTTTAGGCTAAACTTTTATAGAAAGACCAGTTATTGAATAGGATGATGTGACCCAAAATGCTGGTCTTTGAAGGGATAAAAATCAGCTTTTGACAACCATAGCTGCTTCTGCAGCTGCAGGGAGAACATTTTCTTCATGTCAATTTATATTTCATTTCCTTCAGCTCAATAGCTGATTCATTCAAGTTCAGACACTGATGAGGAGTTGAGACACAGGAATGTTTATTTTCTCTCTTGCAAATGATGAGAGCAGACCAGCACTAAAGCACGATCCACTACATCTAAATCCTCCAGGGACAAATGGTGGAAAAAACATCAGATTGATTAACTCAGGACATTTTTCCTTTCTTAATAATTTATCAAGTTTTGAAAAACAAGATATTTACCTTTATTTTCTGATACATCCAGCAAACTTCACACAGTTTGAGCTAGCAAATAAAATGCCTTCATAAAACATGTGTTCGTGATTTTCCTTGAATTACAATTTTAATCCAAAGCACTCTGTAATGAATCACAAATTAAAAACATCATCACTTTAACTGGAAAGACCAAGCAGCAAATCCTGAGATGATGCAGGGCAGACAGGGATATATAGGAGTCCTAATGACAGTGGGGAATGACATCTTTCACAGGTACCAGTGATTTAAATTTCAACCCTTTGCTCAATGCTCTTGGGTTGAACTGGAGTTTGAGTATTTTAGAGCAAAATATGAGATGATTTATTAAAGGGAGTATTTTCTTTCCTATATCTTTTCTACAGACCTGGAGAGCTTCTTAATATGTTTTAAGTTCTATTATTATGTGTAAATGCAGTTGCTTTCCCACCTGTTTCTCACAAACGGGTACCAAATGTGCTGTCCTGCTGGTGAAAACTGAGACTGAACCTTTCCCAAGCAACACAACTCTGTGCTACAAATGCAGAACAAGTTTTAAAAGACACTATTTAAATCAAAACTGAGACACCTGAAAATTTAAGTAATTTTTGATTCAAATAATTCTCATAAGCAAGGAAGGAAAAAAAATAGAGAAGGAGGGTTCAAACATTGCCAGTAAGATGTAAAGTCTATCCTACTAGTTTGCACATGGAGAAATATCTCCAGATTAGAAAATGAAGGCACCATGACTCATGTCCTTTGTGTCACCTCTCGAGTCAGTGCCTGGGGAGCTGCATTTGTCAGCTCCGTGCAACACCTTCAGCTTCCACTGCACGGAGCTCGGGGTGATCCTGCCTGATCCCCCTGCACACACCCATCCCTGGCTGCACTCACCCCTCCCTGCCTGCACTCACCCATCCCTGGCTGTGCACACCAATCCCTGCCTGCACTCACCCATCCCTCCATCCCTGCCTGCACTCACCCATCCCTGGCTGTGCACACCAATCCCTGCCTGCACTCACCCATCCCACCATCCCTGCCTGCACTCACCCATCCCTCCATCCCTGCCTGCGTGCACCCATCCCTGCACTCCCCGCTGCAGCTCTGGGGCTCTCTTCTCATGAAGGGAAGGGAAGGGAAGGGAAGGGAAGGGAAGGGAAGGGAAGGGAAGGGAAGGGAAGGGAAGGGAAGGGAAGGGAAGGGAAGGGAAGGGAAGGGAAGGGAAGGGAAGGGAAGGGAAGGGAAGGGAAGGGAAGGGTTTATTTCAAGGTGTAAGTGAAAATTAAACAGAGCTTGTTGCTATCTTTACAATCTAGCAACAAGCTCCCCCCTCCCCACAAGAGCAGTGTGGGACCTGAGTTACAACCACTCATCTCGACTGGAGACACCATATTTAGAGCCATTTATACTCACAGCTTTATTTGATTACCATGGTCAATCGATCAGTACCTGTTTGTATCTCTGTGGAGTACAAAAGCCTGTCAGGAAGTAGACAGCACACTCATTTCACATCATTAAACACGCTCACCTGTGGTTTCTAGTCATGCTCAATTTTATTTCCAGTCATGTTGAATTTTATTACCTGATCTTTTTTTTGTTATCAGCTAAGATGAAGGTACTGTATTGTCAAGTGAGAGTCAATTTTCCAGAGAGAATTCCAGTTTTTCATTACATTTTCAGGGATCATGGATAGCTAAAATACTAAATAGCTCAGCAAAAGACTGCAACATTTGAGCAAAGTATTGCATGGGATTTAAAACTTAGGTGTTGAATGCTTATGTTGTTGTTTACAACAGTCCATCTGGTCAGTCCATGGTCATCATGGAACACCATGGCTGTGCACTCCCACCAGGGAAAGAAAACCTCATAAGAAAATCAGTGGAGTTACAGCCTTACCAAATGCCTGAACCCACAGAAAAGAATATGAACATAAACCATCCACAAAAAAAAAACACATGAAAGAATAATGTTTCTGTTATCACCAAAACCCTGTTTTATATTCCTGATCTAAAATAGATTTTGCAAGAGCTGGAATTGTGCCCTTCCACACTCCCCATTCCCTGAGTCCCCAGGTGGCACACTGGAGCAGGGACCACTTTGCGATCCTACAAATGATATCCTAGTTATAAATAGCATTAATTAAAGAATCAGAGTCATGGCATGCAACCAAGCATCGCTGATTACTCTGGTCCTTCATGGTCTGCTCAGAGCAAAAACTCCCCTGAATAATCTAGACTTCAAATACAACCTCTCTGAAGAGGTGCATTTAAAAAATCTCAGCAAGCTGACAGGGTTTATGGGAATAACAGCAAACATTTCTCTGCATGAAGATAATTCCAAAAAGTCTGTACTTAAGGAAAATAATGAGGAATGGCAACCTCCCCCCCTCTCCCCCCTCCATTTTGTCTTCATTCTAACTCTCAGCAGAGTTAGGCGTAGACTGATGGCTCACTTCTATAAGTGGAGCTTTTCAAATTGCTGTGTTCTGCCCCAAATCCTGCAGGCAGCCATTCCTGTTGGCAGATTTCCAGCAGGCCCCATGAAGGGAAGGGTCTGGGCTTTACCACGGACTGGTCACCAGCTGAAGCTTGGGCCATATGAATGGGGGCCCCTCTGACAACCTTATTAACACAAATGATTTTTATTCTGCATGCCTGGGTAAGCCATAGGCACATGCCTGCAAGATCAAGGCTTCAGTCATTAATAATTTGGGCAATTGCTTCACCTAAAGCCACACTCTGTCTGCACAGAAATCTTTCCGGGAATCTGGTAAAAAGATTGATGAAAATTAAACATCTACTTAGTGAAGCTGAAGTAACCAATATATGATTAATACTTTCCAATTATATTTCAGTACAGTACATTGCTGAGTTTGTTATTACCTGCACTCTTAACACTCCATCTGCAGTGTTAAATCCATCTGTTGCTGAAAATATGACTATATCTTCAAGGGTTTCTGAATCATCACGCTGGTACCTTTTAACATAATTATAATGAAAAGCGATATTCATTATCCAGCGGAAATTAGAAACCTATAAATATGAGGGGAGGGGAGCGAGGGAAGAGCTGAGGTCCAGCATTGCCCACTATCTCAATTGATCATGTTGGCTTCTCTCACTTGAAGTATTGCTCTGGGCTCTGGATTTAGCAATGCCAGTCCCACTGGTTTCACTGATGTTTTGTTAACCTCTCATGGGGACCTGGTCCCTCAGCTTTATTCTGCCAGGTGGAGGTGGGCAAGAGAAGTGAGTTCATGACTGGCATCCACATCAGGGTGTGGAGACAGCACAGACCTGAGGGTGTGTCCCATCCCCAAAGCTTCTGGTGGGGAGAGATGTCAAACCTTGGGAATTGCTCACCTGTCTGAGGAGGAATGCCTGTGTTGGACCCTTAGCACTGGGCTGTCACCTGCTGAAATGGCAAGAGAAATGTTCTGGTCATTCCTACCTTTGAGAAGGATCTAAAGCAGAGGGTGCTATTTCTAAATACTCAGTTAAATTGTCAGAATAAATATATCATATTTCTGTGCATATATCTTAGATGTTAAAGAAACCCCCTCCTTAATACAGCAGCAGCTGGTTTAAATGTGCCTGCAGGTAACAGAAGGCAAAGCTTATGCCACAGTCTTCCCTGAACTCTGCTCCCTCCACGTCCTTCCACATCCTCTGCCCTGTTAGGATTTGTCCTTACAAAACTGCAACTCTCCTTTTTAAACCATTAAAAGAAAAATATGAATTTTCAGACACCATTACACAGTTATGGATAAGATATAAGCTTCACTTCCACCCAAATCCCACAGCAGAGGGTCCATTTTTGAAACTCTGTGTAGTAACCAACTATGGAGAATTTTACAGGAAGAACTCAAACGTACTTATTCTAAAAGCCTGCAAACAAAACTCCTTCCACCTTGGCAAGTCCATGCAGATCAATGAAACTGGAGAGAGGAGGTTTATTAACTATAAAAACTTTCAGATCCTCGTGGGAGGATGAAGCAGGGTTTTCCTTTGCTGCATCCAGGGGGGACCATTCCACCAGGGCACCTGCCCACAGTTTGGGCCTGGAAGGGGTTCTCTGGTGCTCAGCAGGTGTGCCTGTGCTGTTGGAATAGGAGTAATCCTGTCACTTGGCATGAGAGATGGACAAAAATTACAAGAAAAACAAGGATACCTCTCTATCTAAGACTCTTGAGTTAGAAGTGAAGCTGCTGTGCCTTCTCAACAAGAGAGGACAGAGATGCTTTCCTCTGTGTCATCAGAAACAGAGGATAAGTGGGGTATTACCCCACTGTGGTGGTTTTTGAGGCTCATGGATTTCCGAAATCAAAATCAATCTTTCTCCTATCTGAAAGAAATCCACAGGGTTAATAGCTAGAGGCACACAGCTAAATGTGATTTTGAGAAAAACAAGAGTAAGACGATGCAGTATTTCTACAGCAGAGAAAATGGGCTCGGAGTTTTAAAAATATCCTTCAGAAAAAAACATAGAAAATAAAACTACTGAGCTGACTGAAGAAGCTTCAGTATTGCTTTCCTCTCACCAAGCTTTTATTGCTATTCTTTGAAACATAATTGGTGATAATTTTCTACTTGGAGTCTGACACAAATCTTACAAGCTACTAAAGGTACTTGGAAAACAAAATAATAGGTTGTTTTATTTCTCTTCCTAAACAATTTGCTGTTGGAAACAATGAAGCCTCTTGAATGACTCCAAGACTTCAACTGCTTGTTTAAATTCTCAAATAATCCTTTCCTTTGGTTGCATTTTCTTCACTGCAAGTAACTCTTGCTTCTTTTGTGCTTTCCCACTGTTCTGGGCAAATTGGTCTCAGGGCAGAGTTTAACCATTTAGCTGAAGGATATAGCCTTGAGCATTATAAGCTTTACCCAGCACACTCAAAATTCACCCTCCACAAATATTCATTTAATACTGGCAGGAATTTTGCTGATCCCGTTAACCTACCTGGTACTTTAGTATATGCTAGAACACTTAACAAAGAATACATGCACACATACAAACCCCAGACAGAATAAATTTGATGAATAATTTGGATTTGTGGAGAAAATGTTTGTCTGGCTCCTTTCAAGGAATGCAGGCACCTTGAATAAGCTTTATGCTCTGACTTTAGCAGGGGCTTGCTTACTCAATGGTGCAATACAAATACTTTCCAAAACTATAGGAAGAAGTCAGGCAATAAATGTGTGGAAGAATCTTCAGGGCTTATTATTCAGCAAAGGAATTGCCAAACCTGGATTTTTCGAGCAATGCCATGAAAAGATAGAAAGGTAGAAAACACTTAATTGAGAGAACTTTCCTGCCAGATGTGTCAAAGTGCTGGCAGGGAACAGAAACACCAGCAGTGGGTACAGCTCACCATTTTCATTTTTTATTGTGTGAAATCAGAGATGGGCTTTTTCTGGTTTGGCACAGAAACTGCCAAGCTCTTACTCTGCAGAGATTCAGGAGTGAGCACAGCTCCTGCTGTTTGCCATGGGGAACCCAGGAGCTTGTGCAGATCTTTGAAATACAAGGCTTGTCCATTATCAAAAAAGCAAGTGACTCATGTTGCTGGAAAGCACTGGAGTCCTCACTGGACAGATTTCAGTGAAACACTAAGAAAGTCGCTAATTTTGGTCCATTTTTGTGAGAATCATGGATGAATTCTCCAGTCTCTGCATGTGGAATGTTGTTCTCTGCAGTGAGGCTGCACTCCACAACAGTCAGAAATAGGATTGAGAAGGTGATGCTTCTGCCTTTTTTCTACTTTTGTGCTTATTTGTTGTATTTTAACTTAAAAATCTAGATTCCAATAAGCATAATTTGTTCTCATGCCTCTCCCAGCACCCTTTTATGAAAGCAGAGCTTAAAAAAATTTTAGTAATAATACTTGCAAATTATGTCAAAAGCTTTGCTTGTTTACCTGAAAGATGTCAGGTCTGAAGCAGCAGGACTTGTTTTGTTTGGTTGGCTTTTAGGCTGCAAAAATTAGCTTCCACACACTGTAAAAATTTGTAAAAGGGAAAAAGAAATGTTAGATCTTTTCCCTATCACCTTATAAAGTGTAATTCAGCTTGACAGTTTCATATACACGGGAGAAGTGAGAGAAACAAAGCATTAACAGCACACACGAGTTGATTGTCTGGAGATTTGGTCTCTGGAGAGCAGAGCTGACACCTTGTGATGGTGCAAGTTTCTTTGACAACAAGTTGTGTGTAGTTCCAGGCTCCCTCTGGCTCGTGTAACACGAGGGAACAGTCTAAAAGATGGCTGAAAAATACAGACTGATCCCACTCTACTGGTACCCGCTCAGCTCTCAGCTCATCAGTTCATAAAAATTCCCTTTCAAGCATTGGGGTTTTTTTACCAGTATCTTGACATTTCTATTAATTTTCTATATTTGCTAAAGTGTTGCAAGGAATGAATTGAAACAGCATACCTAAAGAAAAGAAAAGAAGAAAAATAAAAATTCAATTGGTCTTTTTGCTTTCACCTGTTTTAATACTGGTCAAAATCCAGAGCAAGTCCTGGTTTGAATCAAGTCATTTGTGTAAAACAGAAGCATTGTGTTATTACAGATGAACAGCTTCAGCCTTCTCATTCCTGCACAATTTCCTATTATGCAATATTTCTCTGCATGGCTTTCAAATATTTTGAATGCTATGTCATTTAAAAAAAAAAGCCATACTTACATGAGCATCAAAGATTAGGCAGTTCTTGACTATCAGATAAAATCAATTTGAGTGAGTCATGAAAAGACCTCTTCTTCAAAATGGTGATGGTAGACAAGGCTGTAGAAGAGATTGCTTTGCAAGCATATTGACACAGGAATATCTTAAAAATACAAGATCATCACAGATCCTTTCAGGCACTCGTCTGCTGTTTTTCTTTTCTCCTTTTACTCCTGCATTAATTCAAGCCCCAGATAACCCCATCCATCACACCAGGGGACCAGTGGCAGCTATGCATTTTCAGCCATGTGGACAGCTCTGTCCTGCACTCCCAAACATTTGTCAATGAATCACTGTAGCTGGAAAAGGTCTTTAAGATCAAGTCCAACCATGACCCCAGCACTGTTCACTCCATCACAGAGCAGTACTAGGGGACCTCCCCAGGCTGCAGCACCTGCTCGGCCCATCTACGGTGGATTCCTTGATAACCTCCAGTACTCGATGGCTTGGTTGTTTCGGTGAGAATGTAATAATCACTTAATTAAACCCACAAATAAAACATCAATATAGGTATTTCAGGAAGAACCATCTTCCCTTTTGCAAGCTTGAGGGTGACATTGCTCACCAGGTTGTCATCTGTTGGTGGGATGGCAATGGGACACCTTTGCTTGAGGGAAACCAGTGCCTAATGCTTTGCCTTCCATCAAATACTCTTAAAGCAGCCCAGTCCTTGGCTGTGTCTCTCTCATCGTGCTGGAAATAGGCAACTGCATCCTCAATGTTTTCAAACTCGAAGCTTTTGCCTCCTGTTATATAAATGCAGAAAGAAAGTTACCATGTGCTCTTTCTATCAACACAAATTACCAATAACATTTTCAAATTTAAGTAGATGAGACACACGTCTTCTGTTCCCTGTGTAAAGGCTGGATCCACTTAAAACCAACAGGAGCCTTTTCATTCACTTCAGTGAACTTTAGATCACGTTCCAAAGAAGTGACATGATTATTTTTTCACCCTCAAATATACATTGGGCTGTTCTTAGTAACAAGCCTGAACTCTGCAGACTCTCACTGAAGAAATTTCAAAAGATGTGAAAATCTTATGTTTCTTTCAGAAGAATTTCTATTAATTTTTCTGAGACACATGCAAAAAAGTCTAACCTTGCCTAGGCAGATTATGGGGGTAGGTTTAACAAGAAAAAGGGTGCTTGTATTCTGTAGATGTTGCATTGCATCCCATAGTTGAACTCAGATCTGACACAGCACCTCACACTCTGATCCATGCTGGGGACCTTCCTTCCCCAGGAGCTGCACAGCATTCAGGTAATCATGGGCAGAAATCTGTAGAGGATCAAAGAATCACAGAATCACCAAGGCTCCAAGGATATCAAGTCCAACCATCAGCCAGGTACCACCTTGTCAGTAAAACCATACCATGAATTGCTATGAATTGTCTCTTGTTTTTTGAACATTTCCACTTTTGGATGGTGTCCTTACCACTTCCCTGGGGAGCCTGTTCCAATGTTTAACCACTCTTTCAGTGAAGAAATTTTTGCTAGTACCCAGTCTAAACTCTCCTCTGGCAACTGGAGGCCATTCCCTCTTGTCCTGTGTATCCTACACTGCAGGGCATTACTCCACAGCCCAGCCCTATGATACAGGTGCATATAAAAACTGAAGGCTGATAATAAACATTTGCATTGCTCTTCGCAAAGAGCCACACAGCAAAATTCAAGATGCCAAATCATCTCTTGCATCCACTTTAAGTGATTCATTTGGGGAAGGGAGGTTTTATAATGTTTATTTGAGCCTGGAGGAACTATCCTGTTAGCACACCAATAAATGTTGCGTGTGATACCACAACACTTTCCTATTTTTCAATACCAAGGGAATTCTCACAGCATTGTGTCTGCAGCAGGCAAGGAAAAGCAACAGCTTTCCCCCCTGAGCCAGCCTGCCTGCCGTGTGCCAGGTCTGCACGAGCCCGGGGTCCTTCCAGAACAATATGTTAACCAGGAAATTGGAACTTTGGAGTAGAAACTTAATCCAAAATCAGAAAGAAACATGAAAATGTGTACAAACAGTTCTCCAACTGGTGTATTTAAAAACACACTTCTCTTTTTTTTCCCTTTTTTTTTTCTTTTTCATTTCTGCGTTTTTAATCCCCCTTATTGTGAGCAGGAAGAGGTGCAAGATTAGGGTAACAGTAAAAGAGAGGAAAATTTCCAAAAACTGAAAGGCAGAAAAGAATTTAATTATAACCCTTCTTTCTCCACCCCAAAACTTCTCGAAGTAGATTCCCAATTAAAATTTAGGCAGAGGTTATATATAATGACCAAAAATACACTTTAAAAAATACTGTTGTGTGTAGCACTACCTTTGGAGTACTCTTAGCAGAATAGATTTTATGTAAAACATTAATTCTCAGCAAAAGTTTGTAGGAGAAGCATGTGCACATGAAATATCCACAGGATTTGTTTTCCCCCAACGCCATAAAAATTGTCATTTTGTAACAGACTCACTGCCCAGCCACATTCTTTCAGACTATGTAAGCAGGCTAAAAGACCTCAAGATCACAGTGCATCCTTCTGTTCTCACTCTGGGAGCTAAAATTCTCTTCACTTGTGAAAATGTTGCAAGATTTTTATTTTGCAAGTCATCAAAGAGCACGGAGTATCTTAAAATAAAAACCACCAAAAAAAAGTCCAGAAAAGGTTCTGCACACACAAGAGTCTCCAGACTTGAATTTTCCACATCCTAAAATTTATTTGTGTGTCTAAATTCCTTTTTGCTTAGAGGAGCTAAATGCAAAAAGACTTGGAAGGATGGGCCTTTAAGTGAGAGCTGTAACTTCAGTGCTGCAACTGGACAGAGCAGTAACACAGCAGGGACAAGTGGGAACAAGCCAGGCACACTGTCATTTACCTGCTGAAATTCCAGGCATTTCAACACTTAAAACCCTGTGACCTGTAAAATGTTTGTCTTATCTAACCCTCAGAAGCCTTCAGAGTTTCTCCTTCAGCAGTCAGAAGGTTTGGCTATTGCTCAGGGAACAAAGGTACATCTCATTTGCAGTGAGATAACTCCACGAGCAGAATTAGCACTAACAGAGAAGAACCAAGTCCAAGGTATATTTTTGAAACACTCATCAGACTTCAAAGAGCCATAACTCCACTGTCCCAAATGTACCTGCAGATGTATTAACATGCACTCAAAAGCACTGTGAGCTCACACAGTGAAACAAGACCATATATAACCCTTCAACCCATGTTCCATCCAACCTTGGGAGCTCCGGCCTTCACACTTCCTTTGAAAAATGGGCTGCAACAGGAGAACTGCTCATGAGCACATTATCAGTTGCTTGAAACTCAGCCTAGCAAAACAAGCAAAACAAACACTCCCTGAAAGATTAATGCAGCATTTTCTGACTGGCAAGCTTGCTTTGGATGTAGTACAGCAGGGCTGACTGCAGACAGCCAGGCTCCATTACTTCATAGACCTGTCTCGCAGCAGGAGACACATCGGGTGGCAGGTACCGATTCTCAGATCACAGAGATCCTGCCGAGTGAGGGATGTCATGGGCTGTGCACAGCCCTCCAAACGGGTGAGCCATCCCTGCAGCAGGGGGTTAGCAATGTGCAATGTTACTTTTTCCCTTTACTGTTTCTGCATCTTCAGCGTCTTGGGCCACGGCCGTCACTCTGCAAGGGTGAGCTGCTGAGCTTCTGAGATGAACGTAGACTCAAAGGCAGCTGCACATTGTGCTTGTAATACCTCCCTTTACCAGGACAGAAGTCCAAAAATTTCTGTTTATAAGTAAGAAAGCCCAGTGAATCTTTGCACTCACATTAGCAAGGGTGAGGGAATTCCCAAAGGCAGGCAAGTGCACATGCGTGGGTGTGTGTATATATAGACATCAGGCAACTCTTGGATGCATCAACAAGTTACTGGGATAATGCTAGAGAATTAACAGTTAAACACAGCAATTACCTTCTAAGCTTTGCCTCAGACAGTCAATAATCTTGTCCCAGTTAATGCAGCTGGCAAAATTGTCATTTGAAAGGGGAGGATTCTCCAGTAGACTGTTGAACAACTGCACAAAGAAAGGTGATGCACAGGTCAGCATAGATGCACAGAGCAATCCAGTCAAAGATATCCCAGATTTTGGCACTTGTTTTTTATTAGTTATGTCAGCTAAGTGTAGGAAGGCATGGCATGGATGATAAGCCCTAGAAAACTTCAAAAGTCCAGTTTGTGCTCTTTAATCTGGACAACTGGAATTCTGCATGGGAATGATGCATACACTCTCCACAGGGGAAAAAACCCATAGGGTTTTCAAATTCACAAAAGTGACTCTGTGTGTATTTGTGGCCATAGCTACTTCTGATCAAATCCCAGCTAGACAAAAAGCACTATTAGCAAGCTACCCATTGTTTACTTTTTATTAATAAAATTAATTCAATTCAGACAGGTAATCACAGGCATGTTTTTAGCTAAAAATGGATAGGGGTTGTAATAGACCACTTTTTCCCTCCTTTATCATTTATTCATGGCAAGGCACTGACAAGACACTGACAAGATTAATGACAAGATCACAGAAAGTTATTAGGTTTCCAGGTACCAAAAACCCCACAACTTTATTTTCTTTCAAGATCCATTAAACTCTTCCACATCAGTTTTTCTTTTGTTTTACCACTATTGTTTAAAGACACCTTCAAGATGCAAACCACAGCTAGATGAGTTGCAAGCTAAGACAAATCCTTGTTAAAAATCTAGGCAATGCTTCTACAACAAACACTTTTAAATCCAAAAATAAGCTTATCCCAATGCTGTTTGTTTTCAAATCTTTCCTTCTAGCTGCATTTTTTCAGGTATTCAGGTAGATGCCCCTTCTCCCTGCCACTACTTGACCTGAAGCAGGGAGCAATGTCTCCCAAGCCAGGCTCCATGCAGGCAGACTGTACAGGAAACGAAGGCTGGGATTCTTCTGCCTGCTCTGTCAGATGTGCCAAGCAATTTGTGGAATTCCAGAGGCATTTGTCCAACAGGAGGAACACTTGACTCCAGCTTCCTGGTCTGTACATGAAAACAAGTATTTCTATGATAGTCTCCAGTTCAGCAGACCTGAAAGCGGAGGATTTCTTACACACAAGATCAAGAAGCCTCTCCTTTGATCATTTATACAGTGAATGGAGGCATTCAGAGCCCAGCTCCAGCACACTCTGAAATATTCCTGGACACAGCCAAGAACAATAACTAAGCATTGGTTGGAGAGCAGATCCTTTGCTGGGGGACATCACACAGCAACTTGGTTGGTTTTGGTGGGGAAACAACAGTTTACACAAGCTAAAAATGTAATCTTTTTGCACATGGAGTTCTTTGTAAACCATGCTTTGATACACATCTGGGAACCAGATAAAAACACTTCAGATAAATCATTTGAAGGTTTAGAGAGCTTTACGTGCCCTCTCAGACTTTCAATTGAAGAGCAGAGGCCAGAAGTCAGCAATGACTACACCTCAGTAGCAACTAACCATTATAAATATCAAAGTTGCACTCATTTGGGCAATTTCTGGGAGCTTTCTGTTCTGTTTCTGAAGTGCTCTCTTCAGACCTCTGCATCTTTTATTCTGTAGTACTTAGATAATTACACCCCATGCTTGAGTAGGGCTGGATATCCCACTGAACCTTGAAACATCAAAAAAGGATTGCCAGAACATTTCTTTCCCTGTAAATCAAACAGCTCCATGATGCCCACAGAAACTTTTCCCCATGACTCAGCCCCTCATTCAGCCATGGCCTGTCCCAGAAATGGGACAGCACCTGCAAGTTATTGTCACCTTGGAAGGAATCTTTCATACAACCCAAGCACTTGGAGTTTTAAGGTGTAGGGAAGTCCCAGTTAGTTGGAGCTACCCAAGAAGATGAATATTTGTCAAGAAGTTTCCTTTGACACTTGGCTAAAGTGTAGTTCTGAAGTGATCTTCTTGTAAGAGTTATCACAGCTATTAATTAGCAACAAGATTTTTCAGAAGGACATAAAAAATGAGGTGGTGGACAGCTTCCAACAGGGTGAGCTTTGGAAAACCCTAGGTGACAAAAAATGCAAGGACAATAATCACCTCCAACTCAGTATTGAAACACAAAAGAGGGCACTCCCTTAAATTTTAAGTCACGTTATCACAACTGAATTCTCACCTCCAAGTTCTCAGACTCGTGCTATTTTCTTCCAAAAACTGGTCAGCCATTGTCAGTATTCTTAACTTCTTAGTGGCAATCAAAATTTTTGTTAAAATAAATGGTACTAACAAACTGGTAAAGAGAAAAAACATCATTATTTTATCAGCCAAATCCAACAGTGTTGTCTCAGGAGGCACCTGAAATTTTGCTTACATAAGTACTGTAGGCTTGAGCTCATGCTAAGACAATGTCAACAACATTTTCAGCTTTAGTAGAATAACTTTGATGTTATAACTTCAGTCATTAGGACAGCAACAATTTAAGATAGGAAATAAAGAGGAAAAAAATTGTCTTTGCACAAGTTATTCTATGAAGGGCTGGAATATTAATATTATTGGGTGCATGAAACCCTGTGCAACCATGGAAACCATGGCATTGGATCCATTCAGCCTCCAAAGTGAGCTGGGGCCTATGGTTGCTATGAGAGGATATAGCACACACCTCTCAGCAGTTCTGCTTAGAAAGTTCTATTGTGTGTTTGTCTACACTTCATCTCAGCATAAAGCTATTTGTGGAACCGAGGTTAAGGAGAGGGTTCTGAAATCTGAAAACATACCTTACAGATTAATTTAGGAAATCAGTTGCTCTTTCACAACACTTTGGAGCTTATTTGTGACAATTTAACTGATATCTTCCCTTGTTCTGAAAAGATAAAAAAAGGATATAGAAAATTTGACTTGGAGAAGTTAGGGATTAATTTAAATTCCAGGAGCATATATGTATCCTTTTCAAGCTCATCCTCAGCCCAGACATCCTACAGACAGCCTGCAGGAGTTGGTATAGAAACATGTGCTGGTTTATGGGTTTTTAAAAAATTTAATTACAAAATTTTAAGGAAAAATATAAATGTAGATCTTTTGAAACAATAAACTCAAAACTGTAGCTATTATTTAATCAATTATCTTTTCTAATTACAAGAGCAATTACACTAGGAACAATAACATGGCAAATAAAAACATCTTGATGTACAATAATAAAGCCTAAATATCAAAAAGAAGTTTTCTAAAAGGTTTATGAACTTTCACTTCAGGAAATGATATCTGTAGCAGGATGGGGTGGGAGAAAACTTCCCTGTGAAAAGCATGGAACTCACCTAAACCAACAGCATACTTTTGTGTCATTTAAATCCACTTTTCCTACCTTGCAGGACCTGCTCTCTCTGGGAAGACTGAGCCACAGTTTGGTCTCCGTAACGTTCACCATCTGTCCCCTCTCCGAGCTGATGCCTCTGCTCCCCAAGAAAAATTTTGCTGCTTCTACATATGCAGGATGCGCCAGAAATACCAGAACATCCAACCTGAGAAAACTTAGCAGAGCTTCGATCTTCTGAGTCCAGGTGCCTTCTTTAGTGTGGTTGAAGTGTTCAGCAGATGACAGTGCTCGTTCCTGGGAATAACAGCCAGGAGCAGCCTTTCTGCTCAAGAAAGTCTTGGAATTGCTTCCAGCTTCACCTCTGTCAGAAGGAGTTTTTATTCCTATTTCATTTTAAAGTCTATAAAAGAGCCACCCAGTTTCCTCCGAGCTGTTGTGGGGGCATCTTGCTCGGTATCCCTCAGCAGCCCGGTGGCCATGGCTGAGCAGCTGGCAGGTGTTGCAGGTTTGGATGGGTGCAGGTCAGTACATCCACCTGAGGAATGTTCAGCAGATGGAAACGGCTCCCCTGGCACTCAGACAGGCTGGGGAACACCCTCTAGAGAAATACTCTACAATAACATTGGAGAAGGCAGAATCTGTTTACCTGAAGGTGTTCAAAACCATACACTCAGCACCAAAAATGATTATTCAGTTGTGGCAGTAACCAAAAATTACTGAAAAATGTAAATTTTTTACTTACATAGCAGATGGCAGAGCACTCTTCTTCCCCTGCTTTTGTTTAGTGGATCATTATTTTGGAAGACCCAACTCCAAGGGCAGTTTCCTGTTCTATGCAAGACTCATGTGTCCTGCACAAGAAGCCAAGGGGGTTCAAATCTCCTTTGCACCAGAAAGAGCAAGGCTGGTTCACAGGGAGTGGTGCCACATCCATGGAGTATGTCACATCTCCTTAGGAAAGTGTTCTCTAAAATCCTCAGTGCCTCCTTTTTCATGTATGTTTTTTTTCCAAATGTGATTGTAACACCTGCATCCTACTCCTGCATCACACTTTGCTCTTACCAAGCAAAATAGGTGCTTAAATGCTTTCATAAAAGTGCTTTTGGAAAAGTCTATGTGAGAAATACCAGGTAAATGCTCAACTCCTTATTTACAAATGGTAACAAATCCCTCAGCCTGAGCCTTTGCCATTAATTTACAAAATAAACATTCTTAGGAAGAGCAAAAGCCGTGAATGGGCTGGAGGCAGCAGGGAGGATGTCAGGGTTGGTGCCCTGGTTCAAACACCAGTACAGTCATGAACCACTGAAGGACCAAGGGCCCTGTTTTGGGCACATCTCTGTTGTTATCTCCAAGGATCCAGATTAAAGGGCTGCCAGGAATTATGAATCCAGACATCCACTATTGGTTTATGAAATATTTTAGCTTTGGGATAATGCACACGAGAATCCTCACTTTAAGCCAAGCGCAGAAGCAGAGAGGTGTCTCGTGGATGGCAAGGAGCACCAAGGATCACTCTGCTCATTCAGGATCAGCCTTATTTCAGAGACAGCTCTGAAGCTTCTGTTTGCAGCATGTTTGCAGCTATAACCTTAAGGTTTCAGAGTGTGAATTACTGTGGTGACATGATGAGGCAGAGAGAAATTGCAGTGACCTGCAAGCTACTGTTTGGAAGTGTGTTAACCCTTTCCTACCCATAGCCACAGGCACTTCTCATGGCTGAAAGCACATTGTACAGGTCATTGGGTGCCCTGATTGAAGTAACTCTTTGGAATTTGGGCTCATTGAGACACACAAGGAGAAATATTTTAAAGGAGTAAAAATCAGGAACATAAAATTTAAATCAAGGGCTATTTTTAATATTCGAGTAGTTGTAGTAATAGAGCCTTTCTCTTACTTTCTACCAAAACCATGTTTCACACAAAACTGAGCAGCTCTCAAAAACTGCACTCATCTATCAATAAATCAAGAAAGAAGCTGCCATGTTTAGGGGAAGAACAAAACTTAGGACTTCACTACATTAGTGATTAAGCAATATCAGAATCTCTCTTGGCTTCCTGATTTACTCACTAAAATTCAGCAGACTTCCTCACAGCATGAAGTAAATCTCCATTCTGGATGGCAAGATCTCCACTCTGCTGAAGTCAAAGTAACTTTTCCCTATGAGATACAAACTGAAAGAGGATTTAATCTACTTCCAGCATTAGGCTTTTGCATCTAGTTCGGATTTGGCCATGCATTTATATTTTAATGTCTAAGTTCTAACACTCTTGGAAGTCATGCATGTTCCAAACTTCTAATCAGTGTGTAGGGATGGCAATTGTGATATCTAGGTTCAGGTACTCCAAACTCTTATCTCTGCCATGCCCTATACATGTCCTTAGGCCTCAGAGCTACATAGGCTATATGGAATATTAGTGAAAGTAACTTAGAATTTAGGCCAACACAATCTTGGCCTATATCACATCTTATAAATGTGATATATTTACTTTTGATAGTTTGATGTAATATATAAAACACATAAGTTCTTACTGTATTCAATAAATGCTGAGAGCTAGCAATATCAAGATAGATTTATGATTTCTCCCATCCATTGTTTTACCAGTGATAATCAAAAAGACTACTTGATTTAGACCATTTAACTGACTTTTTTGTCATTTTTTAGTTAATGTATATTTTAGTATATTTTCCCTTACTTTTAACAATTTGCATAGGTGCAGGCTCACACACAAATCAAAAAAGTTGCCTGACTGTTTATTGCATCTTTTTAGGAACATGTTGGTATATCTCTATTCTGGAAAACATTTCACAGTTCAGTGATGGAAAATAGTTTGCACTTCATTTGTGCATGTACTAATTTTAGATTAAGCAGGACCACATAAATCCTGCTGAAAAATGATGCAATTAAGCCAGACCTATTTGTAAAAAGGACAACATGTGGCTGTAATTATAATGGCAAAGCATTTGGTAACACATTGACTTATTAGCGCACTAAGAGGAGTTTGTGCAACATGCTGAGTAAGTCTTTACAGGAATAAATCTTAATATTCCCCCTAAAGCCATTAAAAACCATCCTCTGTTGCATTTCTGATCAACTTCCAGGATGATTTGCTTTCCCAAAATGGTCACTTTTGTTTTAAGACTTGCAGTCAGCGTGTGCTGTGCCTACTGCTATGGTGGGAGTAGCTGTAGTTGCTCCATTTGATTTTTTTCAGAGCAAAACTCTTGCCCAAGAGTGACTGGATGACTGGCACAGCACTAAAGCTCTCAAGTCTATCTATTTAGGTGACCAATAATCTGTAAAGATTTATAGAGCTCATACTTCATGAAGCTGTTGCAGTTTAAACGAGGATTTCGATTTCTTAGCACATTTCTAAAACCTTGGCAACCCCTGAGAGCCATCGGTACCTTCACCAACACAACCTGTGATAAAAACTGACAATACACTCCTTGTCCTTATCCATGACCGCAAAGACTGTGTCCACTATGATGTCAAGGAAGGGAACAAGCAAAGTTTAAGATCATTTTTAGTTGTTTAGAGCCAAATTCAATTTGCCATCTGTACTTCAGCAGTAGAAATCCGCAGTGTCCTGCAAGCATCCCTCCCTTCCTGCTGCTCACATGTCACACTGTCCCTTGTGGTGACATACATGGGAAGGATTTTGTGCTCTTGGGACACACTTGTGAGGGCAAGCAGGACAGAAGAACTGCCCTAGGCCATCCCATCTAGGGCATTCCCTGGGACAGGGACCAGCAGTGAGGCAAGTTTCTGATTCTCACGTTCAGCAAAAGCTCCTGCAAGCTCACGTCCACAAAGAGTGGGCTGAAGGTAAGTTAGGACTCAAATCCAGGCCCAGATTCTCATTTGAAC
The DNA here is from genome assembly GCF_047830755.1 of Zonotrichia albicollis. NCBI lineage: Eukaryota > Metazoa > Chordata > Aves > Passeriformes > Passerellidae > Zonotrichia > Zonotrichia albicollis. The sequence continues at coordinate 3,538,816 of NC_133826.1, read as the reverse complement.
TGCAATAAACACATACAGGGCTTTTTGGGCAGTGGTCCTTCTATCACGTCCTCCACATTCAAATGTTCATGTGGGGTGGGTGCAGAAGGAGGTGTGAGAATCTTAGGACCCCATGCCACCAGGCTGGCCAGCAATGGGAAGGCTCTTTCCAGCCCAGACATGGAAGTCTGGCTGTCAGATGCAAGAAAGAATTAATTAATTATTAGTCTTTCTTTCTCAAATTCTTCTCAAGGATGCTGCAGGTGATAATCTGGGAGAATGATATAACTTTGCCAATCACATGCAGAGCATTTGAAGGTTAAAAAAAAGAAATCAGTGTAAGTATTTTTTTACTTCCAATCCCCAGCCTTTCTGATTTGCTGATTTATTCTTCAACACAGCAGGAAAGGCTTATTTTCATAGTTGCATGCCTTGCCCTGAAGTAGATCAGAAAGTCCCTCTCCTCTCCAAAGGGCTCATTTCCTTCAGAATTAAGACACTGAGTCAGTTGTTTCTTCAGTTTCAGTGACCTTTCTTCCCCTCCTAGCTGGGGGGCTTGGTTCTTTCACAGGAGAACACGTAATATAAACATAATCAGCCCTTTCACATCATGGAACTCTTTTCTTCAGCAGGAGATTTCTTACTCTGATAGATTTTTTTTCTGATATGCTCCAGCTAAAGTAAGATCCTTAGGAAGTAAAAAAATATGAAGGGACCTTAAATGCTAACATCCATTGAAACATCACTTAAAGTGCACCTGTGTCTTGTCATTTCAAAATTAATATAAGGCAAGTTATGTGATCCCTTTTGGTAATTAATTCAGCCCTCTCAGATTCCCCTTTCCCCTCATGTTTATTAGCACAGAAAATCCTCATGCAGACAAACAGACAAAATAGCCACAGGACTCCTGTTGGGGCAAAGCACTTGGAGGAGGAGAAAGGGGCAAACTCTGCCTTGGTGATTAAAACACCTGCGTGCCTGAAGCATTCAGGTGTGGGGAAAATGTTGCTGAAGTGATGCAAGCCTTTAAAAATGCCATCACAGTTTGCCTGGAAATTCAAAATCCTCATTAGCTGTATGAATAATTTATCAGCTGCTCCACCAGGCAGGGAAGGGACACTTGTGTTGTGTACTCGACTAGCAATGAGGTTGGTTACCAGAAGCAAAAAGTTTCTGAGAAATGGAAATTGACTCACAAACTGGTCATTCCTTGCCAGAACTTTTACAAAGATATCATAAAGAGACCAGTCACAGAGGCACGGGGTACCCTTTCCAAGGACTGCTCAAAGTAGTTAATGCACTTTAAAGAATTACATTGACTTTAATCCACCTCTTATTTGGTTTAAATAACAGGTATGGCATGGGCAGAATTTAAGAAAAAAAAAAAGTTTAGAAAAATCCAGTATTAGTAGTTAAGCATCCTCAAAAATGTCTTTTAAATTAACTTGAGGAAGTTTGAAAGTACTGTAAGGAATAAATGTTGCTTTTAATCTTTCAAAGCCCAAACTGTAGTATTCCTGTTATCTGCTCCTGCCAAGTGTAAGAAGCATACAGGTCTTTAGGCACCCAGCAGTGATTCTTGGAAGGGCAATGAAAGAGGGAATGGCAAAAGCCTGCCAAAAGGAAAACCAAAGCCATACCTGCAAGCTGCAGTACAGTTCTAGGAATCCCTTCTGACTTTTCCTTTTCATGTGTTTGAAACTGAAACTTTTCAAAATGTTGGCGAGGTTCTTGAAAATAATTTTAACTTCTGAAAAACCTAAACAACTTGGAGGGATGGGGGAGAGGAAGAAAGAGGAGGCAGAGATGGGGTTAACCAACAAAAAATAAATGGGAAGAAAAAGGGAAGAAGCAGCATTAAATGGAACTGAATTGTCCCAAAGCAGCCTCTTCAGAGGAAAGGAGTCCTAAAATGCAGGAAATCTGTCTAACCCCCTAACTATTCCCACTCAAGCTGCCCTGAAGTCACAGATGTTACTGATTCAGTTAGATAGCAATTCCAAGCTCCCAAAACAGATTCCAAGTGAGAAAATAGGAAAAGTCCTTGGTTGCTATTAGATACGCATTCTGAAGTAAAAAGAAGTATGAGCAGGGAGGAATTTGTGGCCTGGATTAGAGGTTCCACAGTAATTAAAGAGCAATGACAAATGGGGTCTGGGATGACCTATTGAACGGGAAGCCACAGGGCTGGGAGCTCAGGCAGCAGAGAAAATTCCTAGGGAAATGTGTCAGGGTTTTTTCCTGCTGTGATTTACTGACATGTTTAACAGGAATGAAACCCATACAGGTCTCTGCAAATGTAACGAGGGCCTACAGAGATTTGATGAAAAAGTGGAGAATTTAGAAGGGCATGCTAAAAGCCTTGTAAATGATGTTTTTAGCTAGGCAATTAAATTCTATGTCGGGTGATAATTTATGGCATTGTTGCTAAAAACCTGGAGGAAAGTTATCTCTTACTGAGAGACTGAGGACATGTCCCTCCAATGTGTCCAGCGGCCTTCAAAATTGTAACAATTACATTAACAACGTGGGAAGGAAAAAAGGCACTGCCTATAACCCATGAGAATAAGAGTAAAAATAAATAGAATGCCAAGTCATGCCACTAAGGGCTCCAAATGAAGGAACAAGCAGGTCCCCAGGTGGGTGATGCAGGTAATGCAAATTTGTCTTGTGATGACTATCAGAAGTTTTCTCCACCCCACACTGCTCACAGGGGAGAGCAGGTAGATAAGGAGGAGATGTTAAACAAAGCCAGGCAGAAGGGAGGTTGGATGAGCTGATGACAAAATCTGGGATCCTGTCATCCCAGTCCTGGGGGACACAGGGCTTGGGCTGCTGCTGGCTGGGCAGCAGGAACTGAGTAGTGATCCCATCCCATCCCATCCCATCCCATCCCATCCCATCCCATCCCATCCCATCCCATCCCATCCCATCCCATCCCATCCCATCCCTCCATCTGCTTCTGTCTCTGCTTCACTCCCCTCCCTGCCAGGGGAATTACTGAACTCCTCTCTTGGGAATCAGAGATGAGCATCCTCTCTGGACACAGCCCTGAGACAAGTCCTACCTGGGCGTTGAGGGCCAAAGCTCTGCTCCAGGCTGTGCTGCTGGGTTCACAACCCCAGCCTGCCCTAAATTTCTTTCCCATTTCTCCCCACCCAATAGCTGAAGAGGTTTCCTTTTTAAGATGTTTTGTGTTGTTTTTTACATTAAGGTTTTGTTTTCATTGAAGTTTGTTCCCAAGTTCTGGGTGTCTGCCCTGGCAATTAGCTAGATTCACTGTCCAATTGAAATAAACACCTGGCAACATAATGATTCTCCCTCACAACAAAGCAAATTAATATAACCAGTCAATAAATCAAGTGGCAGAATCAAGGCCCTTCCACCCAGCTCCCAGTCCCATGCCATCAGGCCTCCTCCAAAGCTGTTGCATGCAGATGGTTTTTTACATCAGGCTGCAAGGGTCAATAATGTTTGGGCTGTTTGACACCACTGGGGCTGGGGAAGGGCTCCAGAACCAGCAGCCATCTGCAAAATGTGCTGTTGGCAGCTCTCACCATCCTCAGTCAGGGTCTTCCAACTGCAGTGAGCCCAGCCCTGCATCCCCACACAGTGATGCAGCACTTGCAACTCCTTCAAAGTGGTGGAGGGTGGTTTCAGTGAAGCTGGAGGATCACAAGGACATAGACATGAGCTCACACCATCCTCCAACTTCAGCACCTCTTTAGCCATCTCTAAGCTGGTTTAAATTTACATAATTATTTCTCAGGTATGTTTGAAATGGAGACTCAAAGTCTTGCATACAAATAGTTCCCTGAGTGTCAAAAGCAGCAACACTTCTCTTCCTGAGATTATTTGTATCAGATGATATTTGATCTTCAAAAACATCAACATTAGGCAACTGCATTTCTATCAATGACACCTGCATTTGCAATATTGCTGTGTCAGTGACACTAATAGCTCAACCACACCAAAACCCAATATAAACCCGAAACCTACCTGTACAGTAACAGCTTGGAATAACAATGGCATTAATTAAAATGATGTCTGGTGAACCAAAAGGCTCTTTATATTTTTAGACAGCTGTGATTAGAAAGCTTAGCTGAACTCAGCTAAGCTGAATTTAGCCAGGTTGGGCAGGACTTTGAGTAATCTGGTCTAGTGAGAGGAGTCTCTGCTCAAGGCAGGGGGTTGGAAAAAATTATCTCTAAGATCCCTTCCAACCCAAGCCATTCCAGGATCCTATAATGCTTTGAGGAGAAAGTGGGGCTGAACTGACAGCATGCCTTTCCTGCACCACTGAGGCAACAGGCTGGGGGCTCAGGGGAGGAAATTTCTGTGTGACTCATCCTGCAGCAGATAAAGCACGAGTCTCTTGACAAATAAAGAGTTAACTCTGCTTAGGAAAAGTAGGTAGGATTACAGATAGATAGGGGCTGAGTTTCAGGCTGCATCACTGGGAGATGAACAGCACCAGAACTAAATAATCCTGGGCACTTTCTATGGGCAAAGCAGCCTCTGGAATGTATTGTTTCCTTGAAGGCAGCAAAGCTGAAGTGACAAAAGGAAGAAAAATGGGTGGAAAATGAAGCAAATGTCCTTGACTAATGAAAGACATGAGGGCTAGCAAACTTCAAATGATTCATAGTTGGGGATGTGAGAACCACCCAATATTAATGTGTTTTAAAAAAAATCTGACCAAAATATTCCATGTGCTTGAATTGAGTCTTATGCATCCTCCCTCTCTCTCATCAAATTGCCAGTTTTCAGGTTAGGGGATGTAAAGACAGGTCTTTCATCAGGGGTGTGCCATCCCCAGCCATCCCATGGACACATGATTCCATGGTTATGGGAAGCAATTTTATCCTAATTCCAGGTGAGTTTATTCCCTTGTCCTGAGGCACAGCAGATATCTGACATCTCCCTGAGTATCAGTAACACCTTTTTAAAAATTGATGTGCAATAAGAGTTGGATTTCTGGAGGGGGAAGTGGTGCCAGAATAATCAGTTTGAATCCCTCTAATTGAAAGCTCAATGCAAAATTCACGCAAAGGCAAGCAGAGTCCACAGCACATGGACACCCATTAACATAATGAGAGGAAGCACAAAGACTGCAGAGGACATGGAGAGGAATAATCTGGACCTAAGATACATTGAGTACACACATCCACGGAGCTGTTCTTCCCTGGCAAAGAGGAAATGCATTTTCAAAGAACTGTAGAATGATTTGGATGGGAAGGGACCAAGTTCATCTTGTTCCAACCCCCTGCTGTGGACAGAGACACCTTCCACTAACTCAGATTTCTCCAAGCCCCATACAATCTGGCTTTGAATTTTTCCAGGGATGGGTCATCCATCCACAGATTTGCTGGGCAGCCTCACCACCCTCACAGGGAAGAATTTCTTCATACTATCTTATCCAACCCTACTCTCTGTCATTTTAATTTCAATAATTATACACTTTAGCACTTGACAGTGAGATTTTCAGATCTGTGCTCATGACTCTGGAAAACTCAAAGTGTATCCAAAGTCATGCTCAAGCAGTTAGTCGACTCCTGAAACTGGAAAATGTCACTGGGATGGTCCAGAGCAATACCTTGTGTGATACCCAAGTGGAGGGCCCAAGTGATTCCTCCATCCCTTCAGGTGAGGAAATTGACTGTGCAGTGAAACAATGCAATGATAAAACTTTCCCAGATATTACAAAGGGATTCAGCACCTACTCACACACAGAGAAAAATGCAGTTTTCTGAACATAGAGCTTGAAACGCCATAATTTTTGTCCCTTCTTGCCAAACAGGCTGGTTCAAGTTGTGAGTCAGGTATTGTTAATGCAAGCAGTATTACTGGATCTATTTTTTGTCAATTTAATAACTTATTAATAACTATTGGGTGACCTGTCATAAATTAGTTAGCACTGCCCCAGAAGATAGTTCAGGATGTACAGAGTGATTTACATAACAGATCTTGTCATGTCTCTGTCTTCTCTGTTTCTTTTCATTTATTCATGTGTAGAGCCAGGCAGATAATGGAAAAGGTAATTAATAGATTTGGCTTGAAAAATGTTTTGATATTAAAGTATATTTTATTAATACAAACTACCTGTCCAAACTCCAGGAGCTGATGAATAATCAGCAAAGAAAACTTTGCTTACTGCAGGTACAGCATGAAATTTATTGCATCAATCTTCTGACAGTTACCAGATTTAGTGAGGTGGAGAAACCAAATGAAATATAGGAGAAAAAATGAAGAAGAAGGCAAACATACCTGAGTACTTCCTCTCACAAAAAGAGCAGATTGCTGCTAGAAAGCCAAATTCCCAGCTGGAGAATGATCCCTGGCTGTGCACCAGGTCAGCCACACAGATAGGCAAGAGACGAGACACAGCAAGGTTGGCTGGGAGTTCCCTGATGGCAGCAGTGATTTACCTGCAGTGCTGCAGGTATCAGGATGGCCTGAGGCACCAGTTCCACAGACTTGCACAGGAAGCAGGAGTCAGCAGGGAGAGCTGGCTGTGGCTTGTTCCTTTCCAACCAGGTCATTTGTCCTGTGGAACAAAGAGATTTGGAATACAGAATAAGGGAATAAATAGGAGGAAGCTGACACTGTTAGTGGTTATTTATTACCTATATAATAGCGGGCAATGTCTGACCTGCAGGCTATACTAAAGAAACATCCTCAGCTAACTCCTAAATTACCAATGGCTTCTACTCCTGCCACTGAACTCCAGAAGTTTCTGCCTGAGAGTCAGGTTAGCTTCTTGGCTGCTGGTGAGGAAGTAACTGTGTCTGATGACAATGAGTTATGAAACCAGAAAGTGCATCAATAAATATGATGGGCTGCCTGAGCATCTTGAGTGCCTGCATCATATAATTGGGGTTCAGGTCCTGGTTACATCTGCTTTTACCCTGGTGCCCTTGTGACTGCCAACTATCTTCATAGATTCATAGAATAGCTTGGTTTGGAAGGGATGATTTGAGTTCTAATCCAATTCCCTGCCATGGCCAGGGACATCTTCCACTAGACCAGGTTTCTCCAAGACCTATCCAGCCTGACTGACTTTCAGGGATGGGGCAGCCATAGCTTCTCTGGAAAACCAGTTCCAATGCCTCATTGTAAAAACATCTTCCTTATGCCTAATCTAAATCAACCCTCTTTTAGGTTAAAACAATCACACCTTTTCCTATTGACAAGGTTTCCTCTTCTCCCTCCACCTTTCCAAAACTGTCCTTTCCTAAGCAAATCTGTGTTTTTCAAGACCCCAGGCTGTTTTCCTGGTCTGTCTACATATCCTAAGCTACACAAACAGAAAGAGAGCTCATTTGATCTAAACCAGAGCACAGGGGAGTGTGACAAACAAACAGCAGGACAAGAGGCAGACTGTGAAACCAAAGGAAATAAAATAAGGTCACATAGCTGCATAATTGAGCCAGTCCCTGTTTCCAAATCTTATCAAGGGTCTACTTCCTGATGTTATTACAGGGAAATGCAGCTGGTGAAGCCAGCCAACACACCACAGCTATAGGCACAGAAGAAACTTGGTCATGGAGAGGCCCCTGGAAGAGGACAGGGAGGTAGCTAGAGGATTTGTGGACCCAGGCTTCAAAGTGCGCTATGAATGCTCTATCCGGTCTGGTAGTTAAAACAGACTTGGATCATTTCTGCAGGGGCACATCTGCAACACCCCAGCTCTTAGGAAGAAACACCTCTTGATAAGGTCCTCAAACTGTCAGCTGTCCTGCAAACTCTTCAGGTTCCAAGTTTTCAGCAGTTCTGCTTCCTGAGCTATGTACATATTAGGACAGATGCTGTTCAGGGAAGAAAGGGAAGTGGTGATCTGCAGGTAATCTCTCCACATGAGCACTGTGGATGAACCCTGGGAAAATATCTACAGACAGCATGAGACGGGTCAAATTCTGCTGATAAATGATCACAAAAAATACAAGGATCATTTTTCATGACAACTGGGGGCTATTTTGCAAGGGAAAAGGTCTTTTGAGATCCACTGCAGAACTTCACAGAGCTACTTATTTGTTCTTACCAGAGTGATTCAATTTTTTGTAGTGCGTTGCTGATTCAAGGCCAGAGCTTTGCTAACCCTAAGTGTAGTATGATTAATAACCTCTTACTCCAACAAATTGCTGGTTTGTACTCTTCAATAAACCCCTCCTTTTGCAAACCTTGATCTAATGTTTACTGCAGAGCTTCATAGTTTGCATAGGATTCTGCTTCAGGGAAATTGCATTTCAGGTTTCTAAATCATTTCAACACAACCAAAAGAGAAAATCTGATTTTCTTTTAATTTAACATAGATCACATTTCAAGTATCACCAAGAAAGAAACCTCCTGCAACTCACTTTGTGATTTATGACTACCCTTTTCAGAACAATTACTATTTATACATCCATTTATTGTGTCTCTTGGTGCGATATCTTTGGCAAAGTCATTGGACAGTGTAGTGTGTCCCAATTCTTCCTCCATCAGAAAACATTTAGCAGAACTGCCTTTTAATAATGATACTGCCTTTTAATTTTTCAAAATGAGAATGTGGATTGTACCACTTTACTCAACTTTTCCTTTGATTAATGGGAACACACTTCTGCATACTGAGACCAGGGCAGCAAGTTTGCTGGCCTGAAACAATTCCAACAGAACTTTCCAAGTATAAAAAAAAGAAAGAACTTGAAATGTATTGTTTTAAGGTAGATTCGGGGTGAATTGAAAGATAAGACAATGAAAAGGTACAGGAAGAAATTCTGTTGGAAACAAGGATGTTTACAAGAACCAAGTCAGTGCCTGGACATACTTATTGCTTGGATAGGAAGGGATGAAAAGAAATATTCTGCTGATAATTATAATAGATGATCCTGCTTCCCTGCTGTCTTCCATCATAAACAAATGGCATAAGCCAACAGTTAAACATCATATATTTTAATTAGTATTTAAAGCACTTAGTTATCTATGTACTGAGTAACTCCAACAAAACTTTGTCAGGATGGAATGCAGAGGGGGGAGTTTAGCAAGGAAAAGCAATCTGATCTGTGCTCGGTGCTGTGGCCTCCCTTCAGATACCTAAGCCCTTACATGCCGAATTCCAACTGACATTTCCAAAGGAAAAATAAAGTGAATGGAGAACAAAAACAATTGATATGAAGTAAATAACTCCTTGGTCCTTGACTTTTCAATGATACATGTATGGGGCTAGCAGAACAGCACACTGGCACTAAAGCTGTGCCTGCACAACTGCTCTGGTCGAGGAATGCATGAACTGATTGCTAAATGCTGACAAACTTCTCCAGCATATTCATTATTCAAAGTATAAGGTATTTGGACACTTATATAATTTTTTAAACCATTTCCTACTTGTGAAACATTTGTTAGCATCATCAGTATTCAAGTATTCTAGTTAGGACTTTTTTGTGGGGGTGGTGTAGGATTGTGTTGACCTCTTGTTGCATGAGCTTAACTTGGCCATAAATGTTTGCAATACCTGATGAATACCACTGGTGTGAAATAAGCCCTGCTTGACAGCAACACAACTGTCAATCCACTACTGTTTAAGCTTATTAGGAAGGTTGCTTTTGGCCCAAAATCTGCCCTAACTGTGCTGGTTTGGAAAATGAGCCCAATGCACTACATGGTGGTGGAGGCTCATTGACCTACAGTGATTGTAAAGAGTGTAAGATTAGTGTTTCCTGGAAACTGAACCCATAATATTGAGGAATTGAGACTTTTGATTAACAACCAAACTAGAAGGTCAACCTGACTTCATGAAGATAAAGTGAAGTTTTAGCAGAACTGAAGCCAAGAGGGAGCTCACCAGTTGTGACTGCTGACGCAGGATTCATCTCCACAGGCTGCCTAAGGAAAGAAATCCAGTGTCATTTATATTCCCCTCATCCTTTAATCTCCTTGGGATCCAAGCAAACAACTGTGCACATGGCTTAGAATGGTAAATTGGAACAGGTTCCTAAGGCATTTCCTATGGGAATCAAAGAAAATTTAAAAATCGGAGGGAATTTTGCTCTCTGAAAGCAAAACCAACAATTAATGGTATGCTATAATTAACACAACTTCCTAAAGTTTAGAATCTTGTGGAAAGAACATGAAAAGAAGAATGTGAAATTGCACCTCTGGGTAAAAGATGCTTATTTTGCTGTCTGTTCTGGGGGAGCATGCATGGCCCTCTTCTAGGGACAGGGTACATGCCTAAGAAAGGTGATTTAGGGACACTCAGCTACACTGCTGGCCTTTAATTGAAGCACAGCTTCCCCTTTATCTTCTGGGGAGTGGACAGGAGCCACAGCCAAGCACAGGTTCATCTTTGCTCTCCTCCAGGCTCTCCAGAGTGGGTGCATTCTCCTTTTTGAAGGGCAAGCTTCCCAAATGCTCCCAACAGCAACAGTCAGCAGGGGGGCATTCAATGTTCTCCCAGGAGCCACCATCCTCTTCCTCACACCCCATGCTCTGGGTCTGGACACCCACCCTGCATTCCTCATGCCTGGGACTCCTGTGGGGCACGGTGGTGCTCCCAGCAGTGCCCCATGGCTCTGGCAGGATCACTGCTGGGAATTGCCTTTGAGGGTGGATGATTCCATTCTGACCAGCACACCTATCTCTGCTGGCCATGGGGAGCTTCCCTAACTAACAGCTAGATTTCCAATGAGCCTGGAAAAAATCTTGAACTCCAATTCTGAGTGCAAGGCTGCTCTGAACAGCTTGCCCAGTTGTAGAGTTATTGAAAACATTTACATATGTAATTTTATTGCAAGAACAGACACAACTGTGACTTTATTGATTGCTTTCCTAGTTATAGAAATGTTTCACTGCTTTAAACCCCGCAGCTCACCCTGCAACCTCCCCAGCTCCATCATGCCCCATTTAGTGCTGTTCTAATATTAGCAGACCTTTGTTTCCACAACCTGGATTTTCCATATTTTCATCCCTACGACCAAGAAAGCTCATGGCCAAATAACAATGAGCTCATCTCAAATGCTTAAGCAGCCAGTGCCAGGTGAACAAATTGTCTATTATTAGACTCTTTCATGCTCTAAGAGCTTTTGTTCCCTACTTGCCTGCCTTAACACCTGCTGTTGCAATGTATATCAACTTTCAGAACATCATTCTCAGTAACAACAGAATGTAAAAATGTATTCGGGGATTGCTCAAACAGAAAGTGATTAAGTTTTGTAGAGGGAGCTTTGTCAAGCACAAAAACATAAAAAAATGGCATGTGGTGATGGGACTGGAATAATTATGAATACAAATCAAAAATCTTCACTGAATCAACACAATAAAAAGTTAGAGATTGAATTGCAGGGAATTCATTCAGCAGCATTCAGGAAAACACTAATAGTTGAGAGAAATGAATTTGTATTAGTAGTAGTAGTAATAGGAATTTTTTTCCTTCAGTGAGTTTCACACAAATATAGAGTGTTTGACTGGTGTGTGAAAGCGTTGATGGGATTGTGTGGGTTGGGCATATGGAAAAGGTGTAACCCAAACCCAGCAGCTTAAAAAACACATATATAGATATTTAAAAATATTTAGTAGTGTGATCCAAATGTTAGAGAAGGAAATCATAATTAACAGGTTATAAGGTATGTTATGAGGAGGTCTGGCTTTTACTGGAGCAAGAAGAGTCATGGTTCATGGTACAGAAGTGGACTACTGTTCATATGTGGGATGGCTTTTTTTTTCTTTGTACATTTTTCTTCTGTTTAGAAAATCAGACTTAAATTGTTGCTTTTACAGGCATGAAATAGAGCTTGAAAGAGCAGCAGGACCTGGGAGAGGAGGCTCAGCAACCACCTGGAGTGGGCAAAATTCTTGCCCACGGCTGAATGGGTTCCCCCTCTCACCAAATCAGATGTCCATTTATAACAAAATTCCCCGTTATCCCCTTCTCACCTGCCACATCTATTTAGACTGTAAATGTTCCAGGCCAGGAACTGTCTCCCACCGTGTGTTCATCCCTTGCACAGCACGGGGGGGCTCCAGGCTGTGTTGGGCTGTCACAGGATTGTGCTGCACACGGTAAACAACACAGACATCCACAGACAGTGAAACCCCAAAAGCATTTGTTACCTCGTTTTACTCTGCAATAAATTCTGACCTTGGTTTAGTATTGCTATTGAAAAGAGCTTAAGGCCAGTTCCCAGAAAAGCATAGTCCAGGCATTGTATCACTTATTAAATATTCAAATAGCAAGTAAGTTTCTCTTACAAATAACCCCAAAAATATTCCTACACAGAAGGCAGCTTTCCTAACAAACCTTGTTTCACTCTTCCTTTCAAAACACACAGTACAAACAGCTGCATGCACTGCACATCCATGGGACACAGATATGTACCATGATACTTGCACAGAAAGTCTGCTGTGGTTCTGGTTGCATTTGGATTTTATAATTGTCAATCAGAATAGAAGAAATAGAAGATTATTGATTTTTCTTTCTGTTTATTTAATACATATGACCTGTCCCCACCAGTTAAAAATTCTGAAAAATATTACTTACAAGAAAGAGGACACAGAGCAATCTCTGCTAAAGAAGGAATTGCTCTGCAGAAGTAGTTAGTCAAAATACATCTGTTAAAACAGGAAAAAAATCATCAGCGAAGTTACTTAAACATGTACACCACATTCAAATTCGAGGAAAAAACGTTATTTTTGGACCGTAACTATGGTAAGGGTACATTAGATCCTCTGCTACAGTGCTAATAATGAATAAGAAATCTGGAGGCAGAAAGTGAAGTGTTCATCAGAGTTGTTTTAACTTGCTGTGTGATACCCAGAGCTATCCCTGTGCATGTGCCTTGGCTGTCCCTGGTGTCCCTGGGCAGACCCGGGGCAGGAGAGGCAGATCCACCACAGTGAGTGGTGTCCTCCAGGGACATTCTCTGCTTCAAGTTGTTCCAGGTGCCTTTGCACCACCTTTGTCCTGTCAAGAGATGAAAACCAGCCATGGGTTTGAGGGGGAAATAGGTCAATATCATCCCATCCCCTTTCTTTAGAACTGAGCAAAGATTTGTCCACAAAGAAATCGCCAGCTTGGACTTTTAGCAGGAAAATGCTCTGCTCTGCTTTCACAAAAGGCTACTCAAATGTTGTATTTTAACTCCAATAAAGATGCATAATCATGGAAACATTAAGGTTGGAAAAGATCTCTCAGATCATCAAGTACAATCATTACCCCAACCATTCCTTTTGCCAGTTATGGCCACATGTCTTGACAAAGGCAAACATTGAAGCACCAAAATTCCCTGAGTCATAAAAACTCAAAATATTAAGGAACAAAACAAATCAGTAGAACTCGAATAGGAGAAAAGCAAAAGGAAGAAGTTCACTAAGGCAGCCCAAGGTCTTCCTGATCTATGATGTTTATTTGAGGGCTCTCACAATATAAGCATAAAAAAATTGGGAAACAAAATCACCCATATGAAAATCTGATGAGTACATGACACAAAGCCTTGCTGTAAGACATAATACTCCTTATTTCATATGCAAGATTTATCCTGAACATTTGTTATTTCATCTCTGAACGTAAACATAAAACACATATGAAAGATAACAGGCAGGACAATTCACTCATACAGATCATCCAGAACACATCTGACATGATGTCTTGTGTCAGATGGCCAAGCACATCTCTCTTAGAAGATCTTATGTATCCATCAGCATAAGAGAGACGTTTCTGCCCCTGGTGTTGCACGCTGGTATCACAGGGCTGCTGTAAAATAGGTTCAGGGGGCTCATGAATCTGCCTCAGCCACCAAAGATAAACAAATCTGGAACTCATTCGTCTTCACACGGCAGTGTTTTGGCACACAGAGGAAAAGGAGTTATCAAGACTAAATTCAGAAAGGTTGATATATGTATCTACATCTCAAAATGTCTGTTAAACTGCCAACATGCTTCACATAGTCCCTGTGAGGTTTGTATTTTTTCCTGCATTGTTTAAGCTGTCAAATGTTAATGTGTTTCTGGCTTAATTTATTACACTGATATGACAAGTTATGAGCAAATGTATTCTTGTTTACTACTGTTAATATTTTGGTTATACTCATTAAGAGCAGTTTTAAGATTAGTCTTTTTTGTTATTTTGCATAGTGGAAAAGAAGCAAAAGTCTTCACTGAGGACTGCATCCCACTGCTGCTTGTAGCACAGGCTTCAAACTGGAGTGCTCCAATTGACTATTAAATCATCACCACAGATCAGGACAAATCCTAATGACAGGGTGTCCCAGAGCCTTCCTGATGGATGTACTGCCCTGCTGCTTATGAGATCTCTCCTGGATGTGAGAGATGGACATTTCCAGTAAGTGAAATTCCAGAATGTGCCCCTAAACAGGTAGAGTACTTTTCTTCACTAACAAGAAGCCAAGATACATATAATTTTCTTAAATTCTAGCATGGTCCCCCTCTCCAACTTCAGGGATGGCACAAAGTATTTCCCAGACTGTCTTCTGCAGGGTCCAGTAGCTTTTTGTCATATTTAAGCTTCTTTAGCTCTTCAGCTTCCTAAGTGAGAGCCAGTTCCATTGGAAAGGCAATGGAGCAGTGATGGTACAAGTACCATGCTCTCGTGAAAATGTGAGAGAAACAACTGGCTGGGGTACAGAGCACAGGGTCAGTGCCTTCCCTAGGAACACCTGGAGATGTTGGAGGTGAGATGGAGATGAGCTACAATCATCTTGATACATAAAAGGCACTGTGACGAGCATGAGAATGTCAGGCTGTTATTCCCACAGCCTGATGCAATATGACACAGCTCAGTCCCAAACTGTATTGTGACACAAATTTAGAAGCAGACTTGGATGAAGATATGGAATTCTGGCATGGGAATTATTTTAATATTCTGGGGTTTGTTTTCATTCTGATTTGGAAGAAGAAGAAGGAAACCTAGAAGGTTTGAAAAATTATCAGGCAATTTGGATAAGTCTCCAATTAAAATTCCAGTTGGTTGCATAATACAGAGACAGGAACTTGGAAGTCCCAGATGAATGGGAGTCTCAGTGCCTGGGAGCCAATGCTCCTGGCTTTCCATGAATGCACAGAGCCCAGAGCTGCAGCAATCTGCTCAATGGGCTGTCAAGTTGCCCATCAGCTGAAACTTCAATGCCTCTTCCACTCTACATTTAAGCAGCTACAAATCCTGCTCAGATCCTCAAAAGACAGTGTCCAAGTAACTTTCTAGGAAGTCCACATCTGTCTGGGCAGGAGCAAGGTCCTTGACAAATATGATCTCGCTAACTTGAGGGTGTCCCTTTTTATGTCCAGAAACAAAAGTACAAAATTTCATTATCATTTTCAGTGATTTAAGCACATCCAAGACAACAGGAGCATTTCTGTTACCTTCAGTTGCCTTTGGGCACAGAGTCTACATCTACAGCACCTTGCAGTATTTACTACATGTTGCAAAATTCATTGCAATAGAGGTAAATTTTCTACAAAGCCTTAGCTCAGAAATACTTGCTTGTCTGGTAGGGTTTTTTAGTAGTCAAGCTGAGATTTTTCTCTTTCAGTAGCTGAATGAGGCAGATGGTTTGATTCAGTGTGGCTACAGAAAGAGAGCCAAGGCAATTCTGGGGCTATGTATGCAAAGCATTCACATCAGGGCTCAAGAACAAAGTTGCTGCAACATTCAGTGATGAAGAATGTGGCAAAGAGCAAGCATCAAGCAATTATTGGAATGACTTGTGCAGAGGGAGCTCACCTGGACCTGCTGGCCTGGGGGGTTCTGTCCTTCCATACCTCACATGGTTCATGGCAGTACAGAGAGGAGGGTTCTGAACTTGGCCACTTCTTCTCTTGCATTATCAGGAATGTGTGTAAATGTGTGGGCTTTAATAACAGGTAATGCCTTGTGGTTGTGTGCTTCCAGAATATCTCTGGGTATACTTATCCCTAGCACACCAAGAATGGCATAGCAGGATTTTTATAGCATTTCCTCAGGTAAAAAACAGCAGATAAACTCCAGGCCTTGCTCCTGTCCATATATGACACAGGAATAATGAGGACATTGTTTTGATTGAAGGGACTTATATTTCACAGGCTGTGGTCCCCTTTTGGAAACACACAAGCAAGAGCTCCATTCTGACCTATTGTCACACTCCTACATCTTCCACTATTCTAGCACTGCCTGTATATTTCATTACATTTCACTGTGTCAGCAATCCTAGATATACTTTTCTAATCACTTATCAGATGCAGATAATATATATATATATGTATTTATTTATTTTCAATTTTCTGGCATGCAGTCTAAAACAGAATCAAATTTCTTGTTGCTACAAGCCAGTCCAGGCACCCTGAGCAAACATGCCAATTGACAGAGGTAATTTCTATTTCGTTTGCAATGGATATACAAATTTGATCTCCTTCAGATATTTTTGCCTGGAAGCAAAGAGGTATCCCAATGTTCAGGTAACCCAGATTTCCAGATTAGGATGATGAGACAATCAGGCTACAGATCTTTGCTTGTTTAACCTTGGGAGACATCACTCTCTTCTCAATATTTTACAGTAAATACTTGGTACAGCTTTCATTCATTCTCACTTCACCACCATTGTGCGAGTTGGCCTCCAATGCTGACTTTCCTCCTGCCTAACTGTGCTTTCTCCCTTCATTTTTTGTTGTTATGCTTCCTGACATTTTTATTTTCTGAGTCATACCCCACTCCACGACATATCAGGAGCAAGGCAATAAAATTACTCACATAAAGCCCCTGCAAGAACTGGACCCGTTGCTTTCATCAGTGAGCTCCCCTCATCTTTGATTGTTCAGATCTGAATAGCTGGAATATGTTTTAAGGCACAAAAGCACATTGTTTCATATGCTCAGGGAAGTTGGTGATGATGGGTAGATCTCAGGCTGTGTTGGAAATGCAGTACCTCTCTAACAAGTTGTCAATCTCAATTAAGACATCAACATGTCGAATTAGGAAGGTACTGCTGCACAGCCTATTGTTGAACTGCATGTCAGGTGAAATAAGCACTAATTATACACTTAGCCAAATATGTCTGTTCAATATTACTTCAAAACTAAGGTCACTGAGTTATTGTGAAGTGGTAGTTTACACTATTTTGGATCCCACCAAATGGCAGGTGGCCATACAAATATGCAACTCAGCATGTTCTGCTTGGTCCCCACAGCTGTGCTGCCAATCAGTTAAGGATGGCTGCAAGTAAATGCTAATTAGCTTCTGTTGATCTGCATATTCCAGCAGCCTCCCAGGATTCCCATTTTGATATGCAAGATTGCCAGTTGGGTATGTGATTGAATTAAGAACCAGAAAAGATTTTATCTTCCATGCAGGAAAATGTGGGTCTGAATCCCCAGTAGGGGCTGTTATCACTCTGATTTATGTTTGGCAGTGCCTGTCATTGGAGTGGTAGCAAAGGCTCAGTGCTAGAGGGTGCTGCCTCCCTTCTTTTGGAGGATAAAGACTCTCCTCGTTAAGAGCAAACACTCACCATCTGGGGCCTGACCCCCTCCTGGCTTTTATATTTGCAATGCTTCCACATGTCTGCTTCTCCACGAAGGATCCAGCAGATGCTCTTCTGTAGCTTTACTGGTCCTCAAAAAATAAATAGAAATTAAAAAAAAAAAAAAAAGGCAAGGAAATGAAAGGGGAGAAAGATTTTGAGTGATAGGTTTGGAGTTTTGCATTAGTAGGGTTGCAAGGGGCAAAAAAATAAAAAAAAGAGATTTCCCAAGGTTGTCAATAGCCTATTAATAGCTGGTTGGTTACATTTGCAAGGACCACTTAAGAAAGAAATGGCTGGAAAGTTGCACTTCTGGGAGCAAAGCGCTTAGATTTTGCACCTGTACTTCATAAGGGAAAAAAATATGATCTCATTATGTAAACATTACAATAACAATTTTCAGAAATTTTACTTGGCTCTGCTATTAGTGAGCACTGGTTCCCTGCAGTGAGAAAATGATATTTCTCAGAAACCACTCAGTGCATATGAAGACAAAATAAAATTTGTCTCATCTTTGTGATTTTTCACCTTATGGCTTGATTGGACATTGGAAGAAAAATGATTATTTAATTACTCTGCCAAGTTTCTGTAGGTTGTTATCATATTGTTTCTTGTCTTGAAAATAACTCAAAGAAAAGGTTGGCTTCAGGGCGATGGAACATTGCATGCTGCCTAAAAATGCTGGGAAATTATTCTTCCTTAGGGATTTGAAGTTATTTTCTTTTTTTAATGGTGTTGTTCTCCCATTCATAAAGCTTGTCAGCACTCTGCTGTAAACAAGACACCTAAGTATGTGAGCAATAATCCAGTTCAATAAAGTTTATAGGAGAAAGTCATAGGTAAGAATTCACTGCAAATTTCAGTTGGCATATTTAATGTACAAAACTCTGAAAGCAAAACTACAGTCACTGTTTTAAAAGGTCCTTCTGTACCCTGACACACTTGAAAACATCCTCTTCTAATGGATTAAGATGCAACATTTAAATGAGTCCCAGACATTTTCAAAATTCTTCTCTTTCTATGCCTGTAAGGAATAAAATGAAGAAATGGGGAAAAATACTTAAAAGAAAGAATTTACTGCCAATAATTCTAAGTCAAACAAGACTTGATATCCCCTCTATTATATGTGCTATTATACATTTAAAAGGGGTCTTGACCTAACTGCAGGAATAACCTACATTTAAATGTATTACATGTAAATATACACAGATGTATATTATATATATATCTGTGAGATCAAAACCAAGCTTCAATAAGGAGAGAAACAGAACTATTTCATCAGATTCAAATTCATCCTACGGCAAAAAATCCTTAAGTTTTTATGTGTTAATATTTATATACTTTTATATGTTTATACGAAAGTGGAATTATTTATAAATGAAACTGAAGACTATTAAAACCTTCTAATCCTGTGCTTTTGCCAGGTCATTTTTTAATAGGTTGTGCATTACCATGAAATATATGGCCCCAATTCCACAAGGCAATGAAGTACACAGTTAACTTTAAGCATCCTTGAAATCAAAGAGACTTATTTGCTTTGATAAATTCGGGCCCTAGGCTTCTTGAGATATTAAATAATATATGATATTTCTATCCATTAAGCAAACTGCAGGGACCATACAGTTTGGGAGGTGTTTTGTTTCAACTTTTTTGCAATGACACTCTCAAAATAAGTATCTTTGTCCTCCAATGCATATGGGCAAGAGTACCTTTGTGCCCTCACATATTGCACAGGCTCCAAGGAACTCAGAATGTGACACCGAGAATAGCTGTCAGAAAATGTCAGTAAAAATGCAGTTCAGTCTATTTTTATAGTTTTATTATCTTTTTGGCATTGACACATTTCAGAAGGTTCTGAAGTGCTCTGTGGCCCCAGTTTGTCAGATCACAGAGAGTTACGTCACTTGTCCAAGCTTGGCCAAAACAGGCAAAGACTTCACAGTCTGGAAAGGAGTCCAGGAGAAAAGAATAAATATTGCATTGCATAACAACTAAACCAATGGGGGAAAAAAAGAAGAAAAGAGAAAAGCCAATAGACTTTGCATGTCTCACAGAACTGCAGTTAAAGACTCTAAACAAGTTATCTGGCAGCTAGTTTAAACTGAAGAATATAAAATACTTTTTTATTTTTAATATGCATATGTGATAGATGGGGTGATAATGGGTAATAAACAGTACACTTGGATGTGCTAAGAAACTCATGAAAAGTCTTTGGTTTTAAACAAAATTCAATCTAAGAACAAAGAAACAAGATTAGGCTATTATATTTTGGAATAAATGATCTATTAATCCATTTTTTACTATCAAGTGAATTGCTGAAATAGTGTGAATGCTGCTTTGCAGGACTAAACAGAGAAAATATGTATTCAAACAATGTATCAATGTATTATTCTTTACATCAAAATAATAAAAGTTTTTTGTCCAATTATCTCTAACATTCGCAGTTTGTCTATAAATACCTAACAAGGAAGAGTCTGCTTTTCAAGCTAACTCCACAAAAGTAAATACCAGAAAGGGTATGTACCAGTTAGGGTACGTATGAAGGAAAAAAGTCATCTTAATCAGAATTATTAACTCTTGGACCTATCTTCCACAGGAAAAGGTTATTCTATTGAGTTCTTACTATCCTGTTAGTTTTACTGTAGGACAAAATCTTACCTCAGCAGTGAGGAGTGAAGCAAGGACAAAGATTCCTGCGTATGAACTGGAAACACTGATGATCAAAAACAGGAGAACTACAAGAAAGAAAAAGCATAAATCTGAATAATCCCAACCTAACCATATCAAAGCTAAAAGCTATTCTAATTAATTTCTGGGAAGGTAGAACTATACAATCTTCAAACAGGAAAATCCTTCATTTTTGGGGTGTGAAGCAATATGATTCCTTTTCCTGGTTCTATGGAGACTGAAATAAAAGATAGGGCTGCAAATATGATGGGGATAAAGAAGGGGATAATCTTCCTGAGGTGGCTTCAGTGTCCCAGGAGATCTACACAGGCAATATATGACATCTGCTCTTGTCAAGTCACCAGAAGTTGGTTGCTTGATAGCAAATGAAATAAATAAATACACTGGTTTACACCTAAATAAATGTCCCAATATTACTTTTTTTTTTCAATTTTACCTTTTTCATGAGCATCAGCCATTAAAAATGACCAATTGAGATCCCAGCTTCCCTGAACTTGGAAAGCTTGTAGGAAGTTTGCTCCAAAGCCACACATCTCTCCATGAGAACAATGAGGGAGGACAACTCAGCTTGACAGCTAGGGCATAAAACTCCCATTCTTTCCTTAAACACAAAAATGATGAAAACATTTATTATGAAACATATTTTCCATTACTGTATTGTAGAATGTAAACAAGTTCTCATGACATATGGGGCCATGTGTTTCCTTAAAGAGGTGTTATGTATGTCAGAAGCAGCATATGTACCGTGTGATACAGCTACCACCATGGTAAGCATTTGTTATTGCCTAGTGAACAGGTGCATAAAATCCCCATGTAAACAGATGTCATAGCTGCACTGACATCTCTTACTCATGTCTACTCCTGCAGGAAAATGAGGGGGTTTGTTTCCCCCTCTTGGGTGTTTAATGTGGATGGCCTAGACTTGTGTGTCTGCATCTTCCCACTTTCACGGATCTCCTTCTTGACTGCACAGTGGCTTTTAGGAAGAATAATCACCCAAAGAAGAACTTTTTTCCATAAGAGGTTCCATAGTCATGCTCTTTCCAGAAGTCTCCATATAGATGTTGTTGACAGGCACAACCAGTTTCATTAAGAAACTAATCTAATATTGAGAATCCTGAAAGGCGCAAACAGATTTTCCAGTGATTTTTCTTTTAGCCCCAAGAAGATGGCATTTCTCCATGAAAAAAATTTTAAAAATCAGACAATTGAAGTGAAGCCCATTAGAAAAAAGACAAAGCAGACAGAAACACTGCTCCTTGCTGTCTCATTTTGCAGGGTGGTGCTTGCAGGTGGATTAACACGACCAGGTGAAACACACGAGATCTCACTGGGAGTCTCTGCATGGCCACAAGTCCCTGCAGTGGAACCAACCCAAACTCACTGTACTCATTTGAGAAAATTTTCCTTCCCCACTAGCGATCTCAGAGATACCTGCACATCTCATGAGCTCCAGGTGCTCTTAGATTTACATATTGTAATTAGTGCAACCTTCAGTTATCAGGTCACTTTGGTGAGAATGAACCAGAAGCTCACAGAACCCTCTGTACCAACTCCCTGAACCCTTCGGAGACTGAGTAACGTAAGGAGTAAACATAAATATGTCATTTCCTTTTATCAAACATATGCATTCAAATCAGGCAAAAAGTCTCGAAAGCTAAGTGTGGTACAGCTTCACACAAACATGAAGGGGCTGGTGTGCCAGATCTGGCTCTTCCCTTCTCACACCTTCTTTTAAACTGAGATATTTGCCAGAACTTTTCAATGTAAGCCAAGGCTGTGGCTCTCTGCTGTTCTCAGACGTGGTCACATTTGTGCTTGTCCTTGCCTGGTACATATTAAAATAATAATTTTCCCTTCCTTTCACCCTTCCAGAGCAAAGTAGTCTGTTTCTGCTCACATACTAAATTTTTAATGCAGTTTTCATTTTAAATTCCTTTAGCACTGTTTCTGTGGTTCTTTTTGCCTTCCTTTCTTCCCCACTCCCCTCCACTATGGTTTGTTGCACAAAAGAAAAAGCCATTCTCGCAAAATTATGAAAAGAGACAGTATATTAGGAACATGAATCTGGGCTTGATCCAAAGCCCACTGGAGACAAGGCTATTCTTCACATTTATTTCAACAGGCTTTGGATCAGTCACTCCCTCAACAAAAGTCTCTCAGCGTAGATCATTTAAGTTATTAACCATGGCATGTTTCTTTCCAGTGAAATGCAGCACAAATGGCACCAGATAACCCACTGCAAAAAATGTACATGGTAAATCTGAGCATGCTCGGCACTTTATTTATGGCAATTTCTGATAGAGCAGTCAGGCTAACTAATATCCATAAATTCTGTGTAAAGGGAGGTGGTGTGTGTGCTGGGAACAGCACGGCTGCAAGTTGTGGCCCAATTCAGGAGGCTGAGGCTGTATAATTTCTTGGCTTCCTTGGGGTTTCTAGGAGTTGGTGATGACAAATCACAGTGGGAACCTGTCCTTTATAGAAAATGTCCTTCAAGACTCATCCTGCTAACAGAGATGAGGTGATACAATGAAAGGAGTGAAGCACAAGCCAAGGAGATTGAAGGTAAATCTGCTGAAGACCACCTGGGAGAAATGATCCTTTCATGAAGAGGATAGAGGAAGGAAGAGGAAAAGTTCTGCATGGTTGGCATCTCCCACACCACAGACTGCCAGCAGATATCACTGGTTTGGGTGCAGGTGTGGAGCCGGAGGTTGCAGAAAGGTCCCTGGCCAGAGGGATCCCACCCAGCCCCAACCAAGTGCCCTCAGTCACCTCTCACTTCTGCAAACATTGCAGGTTTGAGGGTTTTTTCAGGAATATCTCTCTGCCATCTCTCCCTGTTCTGACTCAGCTGCTGGAGATCAGACAAGATCACAGCCTAGAGCCAGTGGTACAGCTGCAGGCTGTAGCAGGATCCATGGTACGCCCTGGGATTAGGGAATCATCCTCCTTTCTCCCCTACTTCTTGCAGTGCCTTTCCAAGATGATGTGGCACAGAGAAAACGCAGCCTGCTGGTTTATGATATGAACAACGATATTTACATTTCAAGTATTTAAATACCAGTAAGAGATGCTCTGCAGCCATTTCCCAAGGAAGTTTTCCACAGCCCCTTATTTCTGAGCAAAGGAGCAAGTTAATCTTCAAATTAAATGAGAAAACTAACCATCACATCCAAACATCCCTATCTTTCTCTTCATTCCCTGATCACGTCATTAGGTTTGAACAAAACCATCTTTAGCTGATACCAGGAAATTCATACCAGAGTCCTTTAAGACAGTGCTTTTTAGATCTGTATCAAACCAGAATGCTGGATCTGAAATAAAATATTGAAAATTCCCCTCTGACCTTACTCATTGAGTGTGTATATTTTTCCTGGGCTGTTCTCACCCCTCTGGGAACCTTTCTACTGTGAAGGATAGATTACTCCACTTTTTTTTTTTTTTTTTTCAGTGGCAGGAAAACTCTTTGGAATATCAGTGGCTGGATCAAATTAAGGGATTCATCCCAAGATTTATTCTGTTTTCCATCCTTCATCTGTTTTCATCTCAACCAGAACTGCGCAGCAAGAGTGGGACAGGTAAATGCAGAGTGGCATTGGTAACCTGTTGTTACCCAACATTCAGGTACTAAGGCAGCAAAAAGAAGATATATTCTTTCAGAGAGAAGCAAAATAACTTTGTGTCACAGCATTCTTTCAGTTTGTACACTTTAAGATATAACTGCAAATTTTTCTTAGAGTTACTAAAGAAAAATTATGAAAATAATGTCTTTTAGGATCCAAAATCTTGATCCTAGAATGGGAACATGTTAACAGGGGTTTTATTAACTTTAGTGACACACAGCTTTGGGTCTGCTTGAGGCCTTAGCCAAGACATAGCAGAAATAATAGCAAAAATATAAATAAGCCAGAGAGCAGATGATCTGCAACTGTTTTGTCATCATAAAGTAAAAAAGTAAATGGGATCAATAGGGAAATGTGTTAGAAACTGTAAAGCTCATAAACTTAAAATGATTAGGGAAGACGGAAGGATAGAAAGCCAGACAACCTCCCCATTGTTGAAGAGTTGGATTTCTAGAGGGAATTAAGTATTATGGTATATGCTAAACCATGTTGTATCACCCAAGGTCTATTAAAATGTCTTTCTAGGGTCCAGATTTTATCTTCCCCTATCATTGCTGGTGTTTGTTTTCGTAGAGTCTTGACTTGCTCCTTAATGCCATTACTGAGTAGGTTCCCTTGAGAAACTCCAATCCTCTATTTTATTTTTATAGTTTTCTGTGCTGATTAATTCCTGAAAACATATTTCAACCTTTCAATTTCTAGCACATATCTCATTTCACATGTCATGGGAAGTAAAAAAGTATTGCTTATTTTGAGGGGGGTCTTACTTCCCCTCTGTCCCACCCTCTACATTTGACTTAATTTCATTTTCAGCTGAGCAGAATTATTGAAAGGTGTTGGTGTGTTGCCACAGTTTTTAAGCTTGGTAAGTCTTGAATACCACAGACCAGGCTGACAGCTGCAATGACCACAGCAGGGTTCACAGTACTTCTCCCAAACAATGAATGATCCAGTATCCCTGTATTTCCCAGTACCAGTATCACCCACATAGCTTTGGCTGGGGTGGGTTGACAGAAGACTGGAGAAAGCGTGTTCTACTTCAGGTTTTTGATAGTTGATTTGGACCCCATGCTGTGATGAAGTGCTGGATGCTGATAAGCATCAAATCAAACAGCGCAGAGGTAAAGCTGCATGACAGCTTAGAAAAAAAAAAAAGTAGGAGAAATAAAAGAGAAATAAGTGATCCTTCATTTCCAAGGACTTCCGTGTCTTATCTTTCCAGAAGATTGCTACAGCTAGCTCAATTATTACTTTCCTGGGATGTCTTGTTTGCTTCCACCAGACGGAAGTAATATAAAATTATGTAAATCAGCTTTCTTGAAGTAAAGAATCATGGACCAGTCAATAATGTTTATGCATTAAGAAAGGGCAGCTCCTCCTGGAAGAAATAACACAGGGAGCCGATCATAAGCAAACATTTCTAAACAGACAAAGGGCTGGTCCCTGCAGCACAATATATTATCATATTTCCACATAATTAGTTTGTTTTCCACTTGAAATCAGAAAACGATTCGACATTGCATTCTGTGCCTCAGGATGGTGCATACAGTACAATTCTCATGTGCAGGTTCATATGTTGAATAATTAGTAAGAATTAATCTGTTGAAATTAAAGTTTGGAATATTATAGAACTCATGAATAGTGCATGGAACCATCAAGTAAATTAAACCAGAAACAGAATTTAGGAAGCCAGACAATAGCAGATGACTGCTGGCAATCTGTTTTTTAATCAGTGCGTTACAAGCCAGAGGGATGAATATTGTTACTGACTTTGGAAATAGTGTAAAACGTTAGCAGGCACAATAAAGAAGACTTAGGAAGTGAGCACATTTTTACTATGTTTGTTAAAGAAGGACACTTCAAAAAGACCTGGTCACTTAGATGTGGATCTGTTCTCCACGATGCTCAGATTGGAAAAGATTGGACTTATGGAGGGTCCTGTACTTCTGGTCTGCACTGCAAGTGCACTAAGGACTTCTGAGAGCTCCATCGCTGTCTATTTTAAAGTTGTATTTGCTTATCTGAAGCCAAAAAATGTGTAAGTTTCTTTTTAGTTTCTTTAAAATTAGCAATTGAGTTGCTGTAAGTCTCGGGCAGCATGACACCAGTGTGATGATTTGACATTTTAAGAATTTAGAACAGCTATGCTTTTGTTCAGTTTTATTTTAAATTAATTTAACCATCATAAAAATTTTAGGGTTTTGCTTGCTTTACTGTGAAGAAAGCACTGGTCATGCCTTAAAAAAAAAAAAAATTGAGAGCAGTCAGAAATCCTATGAGGACTAGGTTGATTCATGCTGAAACGCATATATTCCTTCCCTTGAAGGGAAGAGCTTTAAATCTACTAGCACACTTGACTTTTTCTGTTCTGTATGATCCTGTTAAATTGGAAGAGGTTTCCAGATCTATTTGAAAAATGGCCACTACAGTTAGCTGAAACTTCAATCTTGAAAATGAATGAATGGAGCTGGTCCAGTACATTGGCTCTGGACCAGTCTTTAAAATACAGCAGAACAATGAATAACTGAATTCACAGCCAGCTGGTATCATAGTTGGGCAGTGAAAGTGTCAAAATATTAGTGACTTTTTTACATTTGTCAAAATCATTGCCAATATGGGAAGCATGGGCAGCTTGCAAATGCGAATCTTACACCAAAATAGTTTTAAAAATCTTGCCTTAAGAATGTGAGTGCAGCTCCTGGTTTTATCTCCACCCATCACGGAAAAGACGGAAGAGAATAAAATATCTTTTACTTAGAAGATAAAAGCTATTATTGATTTATCATCAAACATCAACTACTAATGTGGTTGAGTGGTGCTATATGCCCTGAAGGAATAATGGATCAACCGGCATTTCTGTGCCTTATTTTCTGGAGTCTAATAAGTCTATTCTAATAAGTCCATCACTGGATTCATTTCTAGAATTTAGCATGTAACATCTCCATGTAAAATAGGTATAAAATTTATATCTGTCTATACATACTCACACGACATAAAGGAGAAGGAAACAGAGCTTGGCCATGCTTCAGTTCCAGGAGAGAAAAAGAAAAATAAACATATGTTAGTGGTGTCTGACACATCTTTCTGCTCCAATAATTTGAAAAATGTTTGTTTTATTTTTAAAACAAAATTTCGCTGGCATTCACTGGATGCTGCAGTTGAGACAGTTTCGCTCTTTTTGGAAAGAATAAAAAAGCATCTCCGTGACCGAGTTACTCCAGTGCAGCAGCACAGAAATTGCCTGTGCTCGTGCACTCCGTTTGTTCTCCAGGAAGATGCTGGGGAATTTTCAGTGCCCACATTGTGGGTGCTTCCTTACCCCCATGGACACAGATCCTTTTGGGTGTCAGCACTACACAGGGGTTGCACCAATCATCCTGTGATGAGGGTACACAGCAGCCCAGCATTGCTCAAACCAAGACCCATCTCTCATGGAACACAATGGATTATCACAGAGAGTTTTGGTGACCTGAATCTGCTGACAACTTATTGATGATCTCCAAAGGCCTGATGTGCAAAAATGAGTGAACAATTAACTCTTGTGACCAGTTATATTAGGATCTATGGAAGCAATCACGGAGCTAATGAACTTGGGAGCTGCAGCACTCCATCAGGAGCAGGTAGATTTGTGGGAGGACAGTGCAAAACTCCCACTGATACATATTGGACACAAATCAAAACTCAGCTTTTAAAGAACAGGACATACCTCCTCATTTTTTTTCACTTTAAAAGGCTAATTTCAAAATCAAACACGTACATAGCTAGATCCATACTTTATATAGGCAAATTCACTGCAGTGATTAAGAGAATCTTTTTACTGTCTCTGTGCCCAAATTTCTGATCGATTCCTTTTTTTGCCCCTTTGGAATTCATTAGTTAAGTGAATAATCTCTTTATGTTCCTTTATTAGTTATAAACTGAGAACCAGGAACCTGTGCTATTTTCCCCTGCTCCTCTGCAATGTTCTTATTTCAGCAAAGTAAGGTTTGAGCTGGAAAGTTTCCCTGAGAAGATTTTCATTTCTCATCTTGTCTGATGCAAAGTAAAGAGTATGCCAAGTGCCACTGACCTTAACTCTCCTGAATCAAAAATATCTGATGTGATATATAGAAAACTTTGATGTGTAGATATGCTAATCAGCAGAGAAATGTCAAATTTGCATACATTTCAAGTGACCCAACAATATTTACCTTAGAGCTAAGTTTCATATTTTTCTGACAATTGCAGCATTGAACAAGTGACTCATTTAGCATATCTAAGCAGCATTATGTCACAGGGATTTACCTCAGAGTTGTTTGAAAGCATCAAAAAGATGAACATCACTGTCTGAAATTAACAACAAGCCTAATTTGATTTGACAAATGATGTTGATTTAGATAGGGTCACTAGCTATTGAAGATGCGGAGGACAAATAGTGCCTTGAAGCCTTGATAAAACTGAATATTTAAACAGTTCATTATGCAAATTTGCCCTCTACCTGTCAGTAGTGACTAAAGTATAGGGTTAGAGTGCTGCAGAGGCTTGGTGCTAAGGAGATGACTACTCTATGTGTACCTGGATGTGCTTATAAAAACAACTCCACAGATATTTACAAAGTGGATGTACATCAGCCCCATCCTCCCCAAGTTTGGCAGTGATAGAATCAACAAAGGCTTGATTCTGAAAACTTTCAGCATCAGTGCAGAAAACTTCACTGGTTTCAAGGGAGCAGGTAAACAGGGTCATTTTCCTGTTGCATATTCAAGGACTTGTTCTCAAAACCTTTCTCACAAGATGCATTTTCTGGGAGCCCGGTGGAACTATCTGCATTATCACTGGTGCTCACATGAGGATGCTGGATGGGAGCCCTGAAGTGTGGTCAGGTGGGAAAAGATCTCCAAATCACTAAGTCCAATCCTTGGCCAAATACCACCATACCCACTAAACTATAGGCACTCATGCATGGGGACCTGGGAACCACAAAGGTCCAGGTTGTTTACAGCTGTGTGCTACACCTATATATAAACCTCCACTATTGTTCCCATCAGCACTCGGCCAACTGGTATCCATTAGAAGCAGAAAGAGAAAATCCCATCCAAGAAAAGACCCTGGGGTTTGAAAAAATACCTTGGGATATCATTGCCCATTCAAAACAGATGGCTTTGGCTCTTTAGAGTCCATTCTAAAAAACTAAATATACTTAAATGCACCAATTCTGGATGAGAACACACATTGTACCAAAGGAACAAAATGTGTAGTAACTTGGAGTGGATATGTAAGTGTTCAGGAATAATTAACAATATTTACATGTTCCAAATCTGCAGTACTAATAAATCCTTATTTTGAAAGGAAGTGCTGCAGAGTAATTAATCTATACAGCAGCAACTCCTTAAAGTTATTTTCTTGGTTGGTTTTCTGTTGGTTTTTTTGGCCATATACATGCACACAAACTATGGGTTTAGTATTTAGTACACTTCACTTTACAACCACACTGCATGGCCACAGATCAGCAGCTTTTAAGATACCACATGTCCGGGTAATATTACTCTTTACAAGTTAACTTTTTGTAAGAATGTTTCCACTACATTTTTCTCGGAGCTCAGCTGAATTCTGATGCAGTGCATTTAGAGAACTGTATGAAAATGCCAGTTTAAGTATTGGCAAGCAGATTACATCAGAATAGCAGACAGAAGCTATTTAATTAAAGAAGTATGGGAGAGCATGAACAATACAGAGGGCAGATAGAATATCTGTTCTGATCGCAAGAAAGCCTTGCCTCGGGGGAGCTGTGGGGCCAGGGTGCCTGTGCAGCAGGTGAAGGATGTGGTGTCAGCAGAGGGGCTTGGACCCACCCTGCCCCACAACCAGAGCTCCTGGTGATGCTGGTACAGAGGCCAAGCCAGGCATGACTCAAGAGCAGCCCTGCTCTTGCTCACAGCCCTGTGCATGAACACAGCATTCTCACCAAGGAATGGGATTTCTTAGGGCTGAGGAGCCAGGGAAATGTTTATACCACATGTGGTAGACTTGGGCTAAGGCATAGAGCAGCACATTGTGCAGACTTCCCAGCTCAGGAGCTCGTTAGCACCCAGGAATGTAAGCCAAAAGCATCATGAACCTTTTGCATTTTGTGCTTTTATCATGCAATCTTATTGATTCATTTCCATGTGTTTTGGAGTATTTGTGTTTTCTTTATCCAGGTTTATCCCATCTCCCCCTTGCTGGTCAGACTAATTGGGAGATGGCTGTATTTACCATTTCACCGGATCTGAGAAAACATGCCTTGTGAGCAACCTTGATTTGTTTATAAACTACTCCTCTAACTCTGCTGAGCTTGTAAGTTCTTGGCTAATTGCTCTCATGTCCATGAAATGGGAGAAACCCAAGTCTGAAATACATGGAAACAATTAGGGCAGAAAAAAAAAAAATAAAGGCTTTCCCTGTAAACAGATGTCTGTGCCAAGATACCCTACCTAGAGCAACTGGCACGTGGTATGTTTGCAGATGGATCCACAGTAGGATCTAGCCACTTATATTTAGCATGTAGTGTTATTTGTTTTAGCTTGCCAGTGAGCAATGGGCAGGAGCTGGAATGGGAACCCATCATTTTTGCACAGAAGTGCACCAGTACCACCCCAATCACATACCTTAACTTTTAATTATTACAAATGCACAGCCATTACAGGAATATCTGCCTCTTTTCCTCCAAAGTTGTGTTAGAAGAGCATAGGTAAGATGATTTGTAATGTGCTATCTCGTTACATAGTTTGAGATGACATTTTGTTCCTTACAAGTGGAAAAATAAAGAGCAATACAGCAAAGTGTTCCAGCCTGTTTCATTGTGTTGGTAATTTCCACTGCACGGATTTACTGTAAACTCTGGTTAGCATGCATGAAGTAATTCAGCAGTCTGAAGGCCAGGAGGGATCATTTGTGCATCTAGTCAGATCCTCCTCCATAAACTGTGTCACAAAATTTCTTTATCTTCATCCACTATCTGTATTCTGCCTTCTTAGTGAGTGAAAATGAAAGAAAATCCTTTTGAAGATTTGAAGCCTAAAAATTATGAGAAAAACCTATTATCCTTTTTCTACATATACTGTTCAAAGGTCAAAATTATTTGCTGTACTTTCAATGTTTTCCCCATTCGAATGCATTGATTACAAAATCAGAGCTGTTTTTGGAGTGGACATAATTTTAAGCTCATGCAGAACTCGTGAAGCAAAAAGTTATTATTTTTTATGAGATGAAAAATCACTTGAAGGGAATGAGAGCACTGAAATGTCAGACAGATATGGTCTTTGGGCTTACATCCAAAAGGAATGGCCACATTTCCATGACCCACAAAGCAGGCATACATAGTCATATTGACCCTTTCTGCCCTAAAAAAATCAAAAAGTTTACAAGCTGATACCTTGGAGGTGTTCCTTTAGCAAAGTCTTGCTAGTATTTACTCCCTGCCAGTTTACATATGACAACATTAATATTAAGGTTTCTTTCGTATTGGAAGGTGTTCCAAGCACTGATGATCTACAATATATTTTTGTCTTCATGAAATCATAAGTTAAAATATGTTTTCTGGTAAAAGGAAGGGGACTGAAGCAACAGTTTTGATGAAAAAACTAAAAGCCTAGTCATTTATGTATATATTTAGATGCAGAGTTCATTCTCTCTTGTTCTGCTGAACAAGCATCTCTGCAATCTCTGTATGAAAATGAAAAGGCTGCTTTAAAACATCTCAATATTTCTGAGTTATTGCAAATGCCACAATCCAGAAATCAATAATTGAACCAACTTCAAGGAGTGCTGATTTTGTTAAGAACCCAATTCTCTTTTTCCAAGCATTGTTATTCAAATATCATTAATTTAATGACTCAAAGTGACTATGGATTTATTTTTGTGAATCATAGTATCTTCAAAACCACTTCAGATTGAGTGTTTTTGACTCGTCTTTTGCCACAGAACAGATTCTTCCAGTTCTGCTAAATATACCCAGTGTTCTCTAGTCTACACTCTATCTTTGGTGTTGTTTCTGAGACATTTCAAGGTGCTTTATGCTGCAGCTTCTCTAATACTTGGTGTTACACCTTCAAGCATAGGCAGGATAGGTAAGCAACCACTTATTCAGATTTGAATATCAGAAAAAAATGGTCCTTCACTTTCTCTGGAGCTCTCCAGAAAATCAAGTTTTTC
Organism: Zonotrichia albicollis; assembly: GCF_047830755.1. Classification (NCBI taxonomy): domain Eukaryota; kingdom Metazoa; phylum Chordata; class Aves; order Passeriformes; family Passerellidae; genus Zonotrichia; species Zonotrichia albicollis. The sequence continues at coordinate 3,506,865 of NC_133826.1, read as the reverse complement.
TCTAGAGAAATGCCAGTAATGGTAGCATTTGAGTATTTCGTAAGGGATAAAGATCGAAATATATCATCACACTCTGGCTTGACAGCCTCCTTGCTTTGTGAAGCTTTAAAGGTCTGTGAAGGCTTGTGAATAAATGCAGGTAAATAAATAGGTTTTCTTATTAGACTTGATTTCTTCTTACTAGAGGAAATCGAAATCACACATAATTTTTAAATTAAAAAGAAAAACTAAAGGAAGAATGTCTCAATTGTGAAAAGAACAAGCAACTGACAAATACCAGGAGGATGAACAGCAAGCAGTGGTCTTCAGAATATTCCTGGAATGAATATCATTCTGGTGACTGGATTTCTGCCAAGACTTTTTATTCTGTTTTAAAAAATGCATAGACTAGTAGAGTCATAAAAGAATGTTTTGTCTCTGGAATATGCTGGAACAAAAGCCAGATATGTTTAGGCTTTGACATGGACATTCATCATGTCCCAAGCTGAATCAGTTATTAATTCTGAAAGTATTAAATATGAAATGGGCTGAGTGTCTAACAAGTCTGCCATGTTGTTCAGTTATAACTAAACTAATTGAATTTTGAGAAACATCCTCCTGTATATTAAGTTGTGTGAACTCGCCCAAGCAGCCCCTCCAGTCCCAGTCTCCATGGGCACCTCCATCACTTTGCCTTACAGGGTGAAGCTGAAGCACCAGGATTATTTCCATTGGCATGGAAAGGTTTTCCACACACAGAGCACAAGCTCCACACAAAATTCATAGAAGCTTCTTATTCTGAAATCTTGCTCTGCAAGAGTTGTTCTGCACTGGCTCCTTCCTGCTGGCCAAATTGACATCTTGGCGTGAAGGCTGCTGTAATCATATTGTTGGAGCAACATCACAAGGGTTCAAGACATCCTCCACCTTTTCAGTTGCTCCTCTCTAGCCCTTCAGACCATGTTCAGAGACACACATGCAATTATTTTTGCTATTTAGTTACACTCCTCAGCAAGTTACTGGCTCATCAGTACTGACTAACATAGATGTAGCATTATTATATCTTACAGTGCTTTGAAACCCACCAATGTTTATTGTAATGGTTGTGTGAGCAGCATTGCTGTGAAATTCTGAAGTTGCAGCATCAAGCCATTTTCACAAAATCTGTATTTAGGTGCCATTTCATTTTTCATTGCTATGTTTGTGCTGCACTAAAGAGAAAAGCAGAACTCTCCTCCAGCTGTTTATCAGCACCATTGCTTATCACCAAGAGGAGCTTCTTGGGAGGGGAAAGGCTGCAGCTATAGCTCATGGAGGATACAAGAATTCTTTAGGACATTCACTGTACTAACAAAAGAATTAAGTATTTTTTAGTCTGAAATGAAGAAAAGTCCTTACATTCAAGGAAAAAACACTCCTTTACAGGCTAAAATATTGTTAAATGCGGATTTGTGTGCTCCAGTTTTCACCATAAATGCATATCCGACAAAAAGAAGTATTCCTAGACAGACAAAAGCGGAATGCTTTCTGAAGCTCCCAACTTAGACTGTCTTCAGATGCTAAAAACAGAAGAAGGAAAAAAACCAAAACAGCCACAAATCAAGTCAAGTCTTGATTAAGAGCTGATCAAGAGGCTCTGTTAGGATCTCTCAGAATGTGCTTCTCCATTTTCTAATCAATTTTTTAAGTGATGGCAATAGCAGTAGCAATAAATATTAATATTAGTGCTGAGCAAAGTCACCACTGGAACCCATTGCACTGAGCAGAGAAGGGACTGTTCTTGTGCAGAAAGACTTTCATGTGAAAGCCATCACTAGGCAAAGGGATTACAAAGCATAGGAACTAAAAAATAGGACTGGGAAAGTGCCCAAGGGCCCAGGCTGAACCATCCTGTGGACATTCCAGAATCTGACCTGATTTTTTAAGTCTTGCTTGGATGACAGTACAAGGCCTCCCGGATTGTTTCTTACTCCTCCCTTGTAGGAAAATCTCCCCACCAGAGGGGTCTCCTTCTCCTTCCTCCTGTCCCCCTTCCTTCTGACAGAAGTATTTTCTCAGAATGGAAGAAGCCATACATATTAACGCTGCCTCAGACTGTGTAACCAGAGGAAAGTGCCTTTTGAACCATGAATTCCTGATACTGAAGATCATCCACCAGAAAAAGCCTTCAGCTTTACCTCTGACATTCAAAGCTTTTGTTTATTCCACTAAGTGTGCATGTAATTTTTTAACTTAGAGAAATAGAAGACAAATGTTGTCTGATGCATACCCAAGGAAATAAAGAAGATGGGAGAGGATAAAAGGATGTTTGTTCTGTTGTGTGTTAAATTGAAATGGGATTCTGATATTTCCTCTCAGTTTTAGCACCATGATAGCAATATCAGAGCTGGAGCTTCAGTATTTCTCCTCTCTTCAGTTTGGGGCTGTGGCTGCACACAGTCAGTAGCATTTTAGCTCCTCAAAACAATCTTCAAAACCAGTTTGTCTAAATCCCTCCTATTTTTTTTTGTCCTACCTCTCACCTGTATGATCAGAAGCTTGTTTGATTTAGCCCATTATATACCAGACCTGTTCAGCAGAGGAGATGCTCTGCATGAAGCAGGAATCCTTACAGAATTTGTGCATAAACTCTGATTTATTGTCAGAAGAGGCTGAAATAAGTCACCCTCAAGCCAGATATGAGCAATTACATACAAATAAGAAATGCTCTAACCCAGTTAAGTTAAAAATCACTCTTTATCAAACCAGTGCAAGTTTGCTTCTAGACAAGGCCTACTAAAATTTGCTACGCTGTTTTAAAACTATTTTTTAATACTTTTGGGCAAGCAGCTTATACATCCAGTGTGTGGCTAATATTAATGGCAGAGCTGTAAATCCCTCACAAGGGAGTTTGTGGAAGTGCTGATATATCCATTACCAGCACAGAAAAGTGCTGCCAGGCTCTTCTGTAATTACAGCTTCTTCAAAGGCAGAGTACATCCTTTGGTCGGCAGAGAGTAGCAGCAAAAGCCAACACAAGAGGAGACTGACTGATTTCAGAATTCCTGGTGCCAAGGGCATGAGTACTTTGGTACCCAGACATCCTCACCCTGGTCCCACTGCAACAGAGAAGAGCAAATTCCTACCTTCTCCACCACTCTCCTGCTCTTCTTCCTCCTTCATTACACCCACTTGTTCTTTTGCAACCCATGTTTCCCCAACACCCATCAACACAACAGTCATGCCATCCCTCTATATAGCATTTCCATCTGTAACTCTCGGAGTGTTTTGCACAAGGCAATAAACAAGCTGCTTCCTCCACCCAAGGTCACCCAGAAGGTCAGTGCTGAGCCCAGGAACTGACCCCAACCTCTCAGGACCCGCACCAAGGATGGGACAGGCTGTACCACTCACAGCCACCTGTTAGGGAACACCACAGCCTGAGGAAGAGCTGAGCTCTTACAGGGTGCTTGACACTACTCCTAATCATGTAAAAATAATGAAAACTATTTTCTGTCCATTTGAGGCACTTGCAAATTACCATTCACTGTCATATCTAAGTGCCAAACACTATCAGGCATACTGACAGGCTTTGAAGGCTTCCAAGATGAGGTGGTATTAATACAAGCCTGTCTCACTACAGTACCACAAGAATTATATAGTAGATACTGAAATGTTGGGCTCTGTGAGTAGAATTTGGTTCCTTGCAATTGGTAGGAACAGAGCCTAGGAATGGAGGAAGACTGCTGTGACAGGATCATTCGGTTCAGCACCATCACACCCCTGTGGGACATCCACAATAAAGATGTTTTGGTCATGTCCCGCAATTCAAGGGCAGTGGTACCCCACAACATCCCCAGGAGTAAGTGGCTGTCCCCAAATAAATGTCTGGCATTCTGCTGACATGAAATTCAGATGAATCTTGTATTACAGACCAGATAAAAACACTCTGCTACTGGCCTGTGTGCCTATCTTGTCCCTCCACTGCAAATGGCCAAGGAAGAAAAGCTTCCTGCTTCACATGCATGAGAAAATGGTCTCCCACACTTCTGGTCACTGCCCAGGGTGACAGAGTTTATAAAAATATGTCACAAAATTTCTAATTCTGCAGGCAAGCATCAAGGGAAAATCAACACCAGAGGATGAAACCTGGGACCTGCAGTGGCTGTGTTTTCATTTCTGCATGATGAAAATGCATCTGAAAAAGAAATTAGGATGAAAAAGAAAGAGGAGGAGAATCCTTTATTGTGAAAGAAAATTCCACATTTTGACATCTTGGCTGCTACTCAGATATGGAATTCCTGTTCATGTAGTAGTGAGTCTTAAGAGGATTCAAGAAGCTTGGACTCTTTTGAGCACACTACAGTTGCTTTTGTGCAAGACAACATTTTCCACTCTATTTCAGATATGGCCAGCTATTGTTTGGAGAGAACTACTTTGGACCAGGATACAGGAGTAAGAAATGGTATTTTATTTTCTGATAAGGTCAGTAAAACTCATATTATAAATCAGTCAAATTCTTTGCATTTTTTGTTGACTCATTAGCTGAACAATTTCAGTGATTCCCTGCTTAAAGAGTATGTGGTTCTTTCTCTAGCTTGTGACAAAATTCTGCCAGCAAGAAAAATCTCCTAAACACTGTCAGTTACGGCAAATTTAAACCTGTGACTGGTATGGAGATAAGTCACTACACATCAGAAAGGCTCCTTTATGAAAGCTCAGTTTCTGTGTGATACAAGTTAAAGGGAAGCAAACACTTTTCAAGCAATAATGAAAACATAGTTTTGGGGTTTTTCCACCAGACTTGAATAATTTTAATACTTGTTCTATCTTAAGAGGAAATTTGACCAACAGTTTATTGCCAGCAGAGGCACAAAGGGTGATTAAATAATACAAAATAGGGAAAAATAATCCAAAAATTCAGTTACTCAGTGTTTTCCTCCTGCAAAATTACCGGTCAACCATCCTACATGACTTCATCTCTAATATTTCTAATTCCTTTTCTGTTTCCAAGACATGGATTGGAAGTGTTTTTCCAGCAGCATTTGGAGCACCACATAGGTCTAAAAAGCATAAACCTGCAACCCTACTACAACTTGTAATTGCCTAAAAACATGCAAAGTAGGTGAAAAACATCACCAGCACAGTGTAGTTATATAATTACTGTATTTTGGACAAATTACTGAGTACAGGATGAAAGGCAATGTATCAGCACACTCTCTCCCACCTCAATCAGATCTTAGTTAGAAATTAAGAAATTTTTTTCAGGTTTTAGGGCTTTTTTGTGATTTCCTTTTTTCCTATCATTTAATCCAGAAAGCTATCTTTCAGACATGGCCATCCAATGCAGACATAGTCAAACTACTATTTTAAGTTACAGAATATCTAATGAAACTAAACAGGACATTGAGCAATGAACTCCTACTCAGTCCTTAGTGGACAGCTTTCTCCAAGATGAGCAGCACTGTTTGCACTACTTAACATTTCAGACGCATTAAGCAAGGATTGAAATACCTCCACACAACCAGAAACTGCTTTTGAGACCATGCTTAAGTCTCAATTGCTCCAATACTGCTGTTGGCCTCTTTTATTTTCTGCCAATGAACTTGGGCCAGGAGCTGGAAGCCTGTCAGGTTTTCGAAAGCAGAAGCAAAACCTGTCCAGGCTGGGCAGTTGCAATTGATTCTCTTGTGACTCTTCCCAAAGATGACTCACACGTTTCAGCTTGTTCATGCTTTGACAGAGCAGAGATGAGCAAGATCCTCCTGGTGATCCACGAGCTGACCTGCTGCGTGCTGCTGGTTGTCATTCTCGCAGCGAAGCCTGCCGTGGGCTGGAGCAGGGCTTTGTGGGGATCACTTCTCTCCCCGCACACCGTCACAGCACCCAGGCTCAGAACTCAGTGCATCTGCTGGCAATGCAACTGGCTGCATGTTCAGGGAATGAGGCTTTAAGCAAGGGGTCACCAGATGGCCATTCCTTGTAGCTTCACTTGACCTTCAGAGAGCACTGCTGTGTCCTACGCCGCGCGGCACCGCGGAGCTCCGAGGCACAGTGTAAGATGCATTAGTAGGTCAAACACTTTCTTGGCTGGAGACCATTGTGGAACTATTTATTATGGCCAATTGGGGCAGATTGCACTGGGCAGGGATGTGCTATAATAAGCACATTAATGCTAAGTGTCACATGCCAAGATCTGACAAAGAGGGGTGAAGAACATCAGTTCATACTTCACTCATCTGTTTTTCCTGGGTAGCTGCACAAGAGGATTAGAGAGCTTCTGCCCATTCTACATCTAACCTGCTGAAAAAGAATCAGAAACCTCAATTTTCCAGCCCAAAACTCACTCCAAATCCTCCCGATATGCTTCAGTTGCAGTCAGAAAAAAATCCTGACTGAACTACATAGGGTTAAGCACTGGCCAAAATATCAGCAGAAGCAGGAGGCTTGGGTGCTTTGAAACTCTGTTCAACATATGTCTGAAGGATTTTTGGGACTGCACAAAACTGTAGTAAAAGAAAAGATTGGCAAGGCAGATGTTCGTTGTTTACTGACCTCTGATGAAACCTGCCCTTTCCTTTACCCATTTGAGATGTTCAATAGATACGTTGGTGCTGATTTTTAAACCATGTGCTGCCAAAAATCTGGTGTATTTCTACGTCCCTGAGAGTTTGAAAACAAGAAGTACACTAGACTAGTGTGAAAACACACTTCCTTATGGCAGGTTTATAAGCTGATCACTGGAAACGAATTTCTTGCAAAGTAACATGTTGAAAACCATGACAGGCTCATTGACAACAAGCAAAGCCCTCACATTTCTATCTCAGGAAGAGGGTCAGTTTGCAGAGCAGGCACCAAGCGATTGTTTATTGGAGCTTTTGCAGAAAAAAAAAGGAAATTTTGCCTTCCGGGTATTTATGTGGAAAAAGCTGATACTGTCGCAAACACAAATAACACAAAAACAGGACTGTGAGAACTCCCAAGCACACTCAAGCTTTCCTTTCCACGCCATTTTTCTATATGGCTAACATGGCAACCTTGGAATCTCAGCCAATGTGGTAACACTTCCGACTTTGGAAGAGACCAGCGCTTTGCTTTGCTTTGCTTGATTTTTCCCCACCTGTCAGGCATGTCTTGTCCAAGAATATTTCCCAAGCAGCTGAAGGGATGGAGGTGCAGACTTGACAAACACAATAATGAAGACACTTTCTAGAGCAGCTTCCTAGAATTGCTGGGGCAGCAGCAAGCGATAACCCTCGGGACTCTCATTCATGGGAAGCCAACACCATGGTGGTCCCAGATGGAGTAACTCAGCATTTCTGAAGTCACAGGCACTATTTCTATCACACATTCACACCCTGCTTTCATAGTCACACTTGTCCTAGCTTTCACTTATATTTCCAGGTCTTGTGAATGCCAGAAAATAATACCCACACAGGTAGTGTGTAAAGCTGCTGTAAATGGGGCACAACCTGAGATCTAAAAACCTGCAGAGCAAACTGGTATTAAGTGACATCCCATCAGGTAAACCTCCAACATTCCATGCATCCTGGAATCAGCCTACTCATGGGAGTACACATATCAACAGCAGAGGTCTCATGCTACAGGACATGCAAGACTCAACTTCAGAACATACATAAGCGTCTGAGTAGCATATTAAGCTCCACAAAGGACCACAAATATTGTTAAACATGACACACAGTGTTCTATTTTAAGTGGTGCATGGTGCAGACAAATTAGCTTTCTTCAATAGTTCTAACTGGATTAAATCAACTATCATTCCATACATAATGGAACAGCAGAAATTGATAAAGAGTGGGTTTCAAAATCCAGGGTGGGTTATTATACCACTAACAAACTCTTCAGCAGGAAAAGGTGTTAAACAAAGTTATGGGCAAAGACGCATGGAATACTGAAAAGAGCAGAGGAAATGTGATGCTCGGTGTCCCAGGAGTAACCTGGCAAAATCATAGGGTGAGAAAGGAAGGAGGAGTTCAGAGAAAGCAATTTCTCAGTCACCATCACTGTTAATATATCTTGCAGTTTTCACAAGAAGCTCAGCTGATGGCCTTTGCCATATTTTTAACAGAATACACATATCATTAATGCTCTGTGTTCAATAATGTGAATATCACAGACCCATGAGAGGCTACTCCAACATGCTGAGCTGACAGGGGGGAGAGGAGGCAGGGGAAGCTTTCACACACAACGGAGCTCAGAGGAAACCCAGTATAGGAGAGATGACTTTGCATACCAGCAGCAGATATTCCTACAAGATCTGCTACTGCATCATCATCAGCAAATTCTAAACTCGTCTATTTATGAAAACCAGAGAGAAACATGGCTTCAGTAGGAATCAAGGACCCTAACTCCATCCTATGACTTGAAATCAACATTCTTCAAGAATAAATCCTTGTTTTGCCCAGTGTGGCCCTTTTCCTCCAGGATCACAACCTCCAGCAAGTTTCTCTTTCCACAGAGGCAGACTAACAAAAGAAGGCTGCAGATACTCCATGATCCTGAGCACAGACCTTGGAGACACCAAATGCCTCAGACAAACCTGGCAGAGGGGTGGTTGTCAAAGGCTCCGCCCAAGGCAGCAGACCCACTTCACAATACTGAGAAGACAGCAAAAAAATGCAGGACAAAGGAAATGAAAGAACCTATATCAACAATAACATTTCCAGTATATTCACCTCAGTATAGCAAGCACAAGCTCTAACAGGAAATCACTTTTTGCAACAGCAAGAAGCAGCAGGGAGACTTTTCCCCATTCCAGTCTCAACAGGTTCATCCCACAGACAAGCAGGGGAGCTCCCTGGTTTTTACTGGATCAGCAGACAGCTCCAATACCCAGCCCACTGCTGTCACATGCAGGAAGGTTAATTGTAATTACACAAGTGAAGTTTCCTGATGAATGTATCTGGGGATCTGCCATTTGGCTCACGCTCTTTCTATTTTACAGGTAAAGCTAATGAGTACACAATTAAGCACTTGAGAAACAGATCACTGACAAAGTCCACACCAGGTTCACTGGAGAGTGACATGAGCAAGTTCAGGGAATATTTCCTATTCTCTCATATCATCTTTCCTGCTCTTCAACAAATATGAAGGAAATAAGCTACCAAACACCTTTAGCTGTTGTTTTCATTTTATTAATGTATTCCTACTGCCATTTTCAGCTCCGAGTCAATGTCTTTGATAGCTGACACATCGTTTCTATCACATCATATTTTGCTGAAGGCATTTTCCAACTCCCTTAAGCCTTTCCATTCCCAAGTACAGTGCATACTTTTGAGCTAATATTAATTTAAATGACCTTTTTTTCCCCCTAGATCTGCTTTTTAAATTTAATGAGATCTCACAATTATACCTGCACTTACCAACACCCACAGGGGTTCAGTCCCGTATGGACAGATTTGTACCAGCTGAACTAAGGAATGTAACAGAGGAAAGATTTACAGGAAACTGGAGTTCATATGAGGGCCATGTTCCTACTTCCCCTCCAGGAGCACCCATTCAGTTCAGACTCCCTGTTTATATTTTGGCTTTGTGGCAGAGCTGGTGATGGAGAGAAAAGGGAAGCCACTGAGCCTGAAACTTCACCCAGTGAACACCTCTGCTTTTCTAAATGAGTTATCCCCAAAACCTGGAAGGTCATACATTCAGCATCAGGGCCAAACGTGTGGGACTTGTAATTTCAGTCTCCTCACTGGAGACCAGGGACCCCACAACCACCTTTTCTTTCAGCTTCCAAGCCAGCATGGAACAAGCAAGGGACCAAGCCTTCCCACCCCTCCCAGCTCCACCAGCCTTCCTTGGCAGGCTTGCCTCCCACAGCTTGCTTCTCCAACACCTCCCCACCTACTACTCCTATTCCTGCTGGGCTGCAGCCTTTTATAGCAGCTGTTTTTTGATTGGCATTTTTTCACAGATGGGGGAGGCAAATAGGTCCTTCATTAACCCTTTGCAGGTTGCTGCCAAATGTGTGTGGGGGGTTATATGTCAATTTTTTAATGAAGTGCCTTCTGGAATTGAACCCCACCCTCCTTAGCTGTGTGGTTCGGCACATCTAACTGGAAAGTACAAACAATATCTATTCTTAATCTTATTTATTGTCAGCAAATGAGGCAGTGAAGTGGTTGGGTGAAAAGCCAGAATTCTGAATAAACAGTTCCCTTTATCTAAGATAAAATTTTAAGATTAGCAGACTTTGGAAAACCACGCAAGTATTTTGTCTCTGTAGTTCTGTTTGATTTTTATTTTGCTAAATGAAGTCTAGGATAAACAGGAGTGAAGGAAAGAAACAGTTTGTTTCCCCACTTTCTCCTTCCATGCCCGTGGATCCCTAGCCTGTTTGGTTCTCTAAGGTAGCACTCAACATCTGTTTGCAGGTACTAGGTGCTGGTGGTGTGGGACAGAACTCAGCAGCACGTGTGAGCTGCCTGGCTGGCTGACCTATGTCTTGGTTTGATTTCTTTTTGTGTCCTTGCTTTGCACACACTCCTGGCCTAATGCCCCGCAGGAGAAATCAATTTGAGAAGGTTTATTAAAATGAAAAGTTCTCTGCCCCACAAAGGGGTTTGTGGAATTTTGCTGTTGGTGAAACATGAGTACAGTTATAGAGAGAAGTTCTCAAAAGAGAGATATAAGTTATCTAAACCAGAAGCATTTAGAAACAATATTTGCTCAGTTTTCCTATTTGTACTCTGGCTTTAACTAACTAACAAACTCTACATCCTCACCACATCTCAAGCTCAGATACTTTCTTCTCCGTTCTTCTTTCAAACGTGAGGTTAGGAACAAAGCCAGATGGCAAAAAGGATGAGAACAGGACAAGGTATTCTAACTACTGCTTGGGACAGGGAAAGGTGGAGGAGAAATCATCAATAGCCGGAAAATCATCAATGGCTGGAAAAAACTTCCTGCCTCTCCTCAGAACAACCATCATTCTGCTACCATGAGAAAGGGCTGATTGCTTTACTTACACTGTGGCTTCTTCTAAAAGGACGCTTAGCACTGATGTAAGTCATTAACACAAATAGTCCATTGCACCCAGTTTTGGAGGGAAAACACAGCAAAAAACATTGAATAAAATATATTAGATGTCTTCTGCATGATGATATAATACATCAAAATCTGATTTTAAACTTTTTGACAAGTTGCCCCAGGCTTTATATCAAAATTAGCCTTGCACTTCTGCTGCTGAAAGGAAGGAGGAGGGGGCACAACAGAATACCACGCATTAAGGAAATAAGCTACCACATGAAAAAGGTGCTTGAAGAGTAACCGACCCCAGTACTCCAATGGTTCCAGGGATTTATGTGACATATGGTGAAAAGGCACAAGCTCAATCTGTCCCCTTTCCAAAGTGGTCAAAGCCTTGTGGTTAACACCATGCCAAGACCAAATGGGAAAGCCCTGCCAGGGACTAAATATATTATCCTGGACTTGGTGCTATGTTGACGCAGCCACATGGAATATGGACAAACTGGAACACAGACTGACTGAGGCTGTGTTTGCTGATGATGTACTGGTAAATGAACTTTATGTTCATCCAGAAGACCAAACAAAAGATCTTCCTGCACCATGTCATTAAGGAAAACATGCAAGACACCCTTTCCAAATTTCCCATAAAATGGAATGAACAGGCTAGAGCTTCCTTCAAGCAAGGACACATGGGATGTGTGTTTGGACAGGCTTCTGAATGGTTGAAGTTGTGCCTTTTCTAGTGTGCATTCAGTGTAAACTCTGTGCACTCTCTCATAGGCACGTACAAAAATGTCTCTGCTGGGTGTATCCAGAGCTTTTCACCTTAAAGGTGAAATTACACCAGCAGACTCCAGTGCCAGCATCCTTGATGATCATGGAAAATGCAGCAGCTGCACAGAAGAAACCAGCACTCATTTCCTGTTAATACTGTTCTTATTTGTGTTTAAAATCCTGCTTGTTTTGATGCCTTATGCAGAATTATAAAAGAACCACTAAGGTACTGACTCTGTGCAACTCTATAACCACACCTTAGGTGTTTAGGGAATAAATATTCTTTCAGTTATGACACCGTCTTACACTGATGAAAGTTGAATTGGTAGTGCTGGGCTTTTAATTAAGCTCTTCAGATTAGCAATGGGAGAAGCACTCACTTCTCCAACAACCCGCACAAATGAAGTCTCAAAAAATGGCTTGATTTCCCTCCCTTGATTTCATTTACTTTCCCAGTGTAATGTCACATTTCCCGGTTTAATTGGGAATAGAAGAACAAGCATCCTGTGAAAGAGCTTGTTCTCTTGAGGCTGCTTTACCTCAGCTTGGTTTATTCAAATGGCTTTGAATAAACATCTGGAACAGCTGAGTGCTTTATCCCATCGTAACATTTAACACCCATCTCTAGTAGTGGAGTGGACCATAGTGGAATTAGATCCAAAAAGAATTTATCTGCATTCACGAGTGCCGTGTTCAGTGAAACTTCACATCCATAGACAAAATCCACAAATTGTCACTGTGCCCAGACAAGTTACTTGTCATTATGATGATCTGCAAGGCATCCATAGAAAGAAATCATTTTGACTGAGCTTCGTTCCTCAAGGACAACGCCAAGGTTAATTTATTTGTTTTTCACTTTGAGTTGGGGGTGGACAGTCCCTGGAAGAGTAGCAGTGTTTGCCAAATGCGTTTCTGGGAGTATTTGCTCAACAACTACTCTTCTATTCCACACCTTCCCAAACGTCTCCAGGAATGTAGGCTGTGTCCATAAGCTCAGTTTTTTCTCAAGGTTTCACTCCACCCAAGTGGTCCCTGGATGAATTTCTCAGGATTTGTAAAAGTGAAAATGGGGATAGCTAAATGTCAGTGATCAGTGACGTGAGAAAGACACTAAGAAATAATAGGTACGTTATTAGAGAGAAATGCAAACTGTAGAGTTGGGAAACAAAAAACGAAATCAAACACTAGAACTAAAAAAGCCCCATTTTGTTCAGAATGTAGAATCACACTGATGGAAGAAGGAAGTCCTTTCCCCCTTCAAGAATTTCTCTCAGGTATGAAGGCAATATATTTACCATTTCTTCATGGTTTGGTGTTTTTTGTTTGTGGGTTTTTTTATGGTTTTTTTTGGGGGGGGGGGTTGGGTTTTTTGGGGTGTTGTTGTTTGGTTTTTTTTTGGTTTTTTTTTTTTTTTGTTATGTGAGGTGGTATCTCACTGTCTGCATAGTCTGCATAGAAATTTCCTCAGGTCTCCTCATATTTTAGGGACTGTCTAAGCTTTCAAGAAAAAATCTAGAGGTCCTTATTGAAATTTAGAGCCTGTTGAGATCTCCAGAACTCTACACTACATTTCTGTAAGCAACTCTTGCTATATTTTTGCTTCAGCTTCCCAGGTTCACAGACATGGCTATGGGCATACAATAAACAGTCCCAACTGTACCTTTGGGATCAAGCCTTTCTCACAGAGCCACATCCACAGACACTTTTGTCTCTCAGTAAACACCAGGATTAATAAACTCATCTCCTACAGATTATTTCCAAACCAGAGAAGAAAAATGCATTTTGTTAAACCACTCTTACTTAAGGGAAGTTGGATTGCAGAAACACTGACTGCACTTTGAACACACTTGTGAATGTCACTGTAAAAAGTATAAAGCAAAGGTCCTTCTTAGTAAAATTCAATGTTCTGGGGCCACAGTTTGGCAGCTGGAGACCAGTCAGTGGTTGGGGGAATTTTTTTCCAGTTCTGACTCAGACTTAAAGGGTTTAATGAAAATTGACCAGTAACTTCAGTAACTTCTGGAGGATAGCCTGGTTTGGACATTACATCTACAATGCCAGAAGAAGAAACCCCCCACCCCCAAAAAAGTAGATAACACAGAAAAGTAGATACAAATGCAAGTGATTTTGTTCAAAAAAACCCCAAGATATTTTATGCCCTTTTAATAAAAAATTGATATATTTGCTGGGACATGGTGCTTGTAATCCAAAATAACAATGTCAAAATTCAGCCTCACATGAGATATCCTTGCCCCATATATTTGAGCAAATGTGGACTTGAACCCAAACCTGTTCTTAAAACACTGCATGTATGTTTAGTGATAAAATGACTTCTTATTTTCAATGTGTGTCACATCCATTTGCATCCTGGCCAGTCCTCCACTATTGAGAACCATATGGCTGTTGTTTTAAACAGGTTGAACTCTTTTCAGAATCCATTATAGGGTGCATGCTAAGCACCAGCTTTCTGAAATGAACAGAACATTTATTCAGCCCTGTCTACACCAGGACTTACACACGTGTAGGGAATTCATGGAATCTCCACCTTCATCAATAACAGTGAATGTTGTCAGAATAGATAAGGTGCATTTAAACCATTAAGAATATAGAGAATACAGAGAGTTCGGATCAAAATTAAAAGTTTTAATTTAGTATCTGTCTATTAAAAATGCCTGATTAAGCAATAGGAAACAGAGTTAGGATCAAGATGTGATCCCAAGTTACATGACTTGAAAGTAATACACATCTGAGTGTGTGGTAATTTCAGATACATGAACTTCATTATGGCCTGTGCCTACAATGCCCTTTTCAATAGCAATAATAATTGCTATTGTTATTTATTATAATAAACCACACATCTCTAACAGTGATATCTGATATGCTAAGTGTGTCTCCCAAAGAGGAGAATTTCTTAGATGACATTCTCCCTGCCTCAGACATCCTTTCTGTGTGCTGAATCCCATGATTTCCCAGGCTATCTGACTGGGAATAGGGCACCTTGCAGTCTCCCTGATAATTTCTTTTTATATTTCCAGTGTCATACATTCCTGTCCCATTCCTGAAAAAAGCTGTCTGTAGTAATCTTCAAAATGATCTTTAGTGATCTTTAAAATTATCACAAAATACTGCATCTCTCACTACCTAATCCTGGGTTCAGGACCAATTTATCAAAATCCTGTTGATATCAAGGAGATTGTTTTGCTTCAGGTGAGTGCAGAATTTGGCCACTATTCATAATTACACCACGTAAGTGGAAGGTGATTATTTCCAAACTCTCACTCAGCATGTGGCTAGGTGACTCAGGTATTTTCTTTATTTACTTACATCCTTCTGCAGTTAATTACAAATTGTTGGCCCCAAATCATGACCACAGAAAGAAACAACCACTGCAGCCACAAGAGTAGGAAATCATGTTTTACAAGGCTCCTGAAGAGCTGGAAATTCAAGTTTTCTGTCTCCAAACAGTGACGGGGATAAAGAAGAAAACAAAATCATGCAAACCAGGGAATATGCATCCTGAAGAAGTCCTGACTTCTTGCACCAGGTTAATTTGTGCAATACCTTGATGTTAACCTGACACAGCTTCTAACTGGAGAACTCAAGTGAAATAAATGAAATCAGCTGTCTGACTTCTTTAAGATAAATGATATTATTGCAGCATAATTGTATAACCCCATATAGCTTACAGCAGCAAAAGGATGTGTATTTCACATGCCCTACTATAATTACGTTCCCATTATAATTTTGCAGTTAGTTGCTATGAGCTCTGGTCATGAAAACATGCCAATTTTGTATGGGATTGAAGTCTGCCTAATTTTAGCAAATTGAGAGCTGCACAAAAGAAAAGAGATAAATACTATGTTGTTATTTTTCATTAGAGAATTGCTATATTAAGAGGCTGTGATCCAGCTGTGTTTGTTTAAATAAAAGTGTGATTTGAATACCTCCTACAGCTATGTTCCTGCCAATGAATAAAAGATAAAATGCGGCTCTCGTTGGATGTTAGTCTCCGAGTTCTAGCTGACTCAGAGATTTATTGTTTAACATAAGGAAGTGAAAAGCATGTAGAGCAGACCACACACAGGGCTCTTTTGTGTATTGTTTCAAGCCATACCACTAATAGATTTGTTCCACCAAGGCTCACAGCAATTCAGCTGTGCTAAAATGCTCCACTTAACTGTGAAAAAAATAATAATAAAATAGTAATTATGTCTCGATGGCAAATGCAGCTTAGACCAACACCACGAGTAGTGTAAACAGGAACTAATACCATTCAAAGCTGTATGTTATCATCATTATGATAATGAAATTAAGCTTTTATTTCCAAAAAACAAGCCCTTAACATACTACTCAGTGTCTGTATAAACACACTGACTTCCTCTCATAGCCTGATATGACTCTGTAGCTGCTGAGCTAATATCCTTCTAACAATACTTATAAATAAATCTACATATTAATACATACACAAAATGTACAGTGCACTCCAGCAGCCTGAAACTTATTGCAGACAACTTGGAACTCCTTGTGTGTTGGAAGAGCCTTTTACAGTGCAAATAAAAAGATGCTTATAAATAGTCCTTGCTTTGTAGCTGCTTGTTTTGTAGGTTCCTTCATGGTAAGCTTAGATGGAGGCACATCATTTTCCAGGAGCTGATATGTTTGAATGGATTTCATTATGGGCAAGTGCAGCAGTGAGTGGCTCTGTGCCAGTCACAGCCGACTACCGAAGGGCTTGGGTTGTCAAAGGACTCGCCTGGGCTGTCGGAGTTCATTTAAATAACATAGCGTTCTCCAGTTTGGGGAAAAGAAAAAAACTGGAAAATTCAAAAAGGAACAAAAGGAAAGGAAAGCAGGACTTTTTCAGCTGTTATATTTACATTGGATTTACACCTAATTTACACCTATAATGGATTGAGAAATTACATTACATATATACAAATTTGTGCAGTGATCAGTAACTATATATCAGATTTGCAATAATCTCAGTTACAGACTAACAGGGAGGTACCGTGTTCCTGGAATAAATCAGGGCAGAGTGCAGAGTATCCATGGCCAAAAGGACCATGCATGGTTAGCCTGAGACTTGAACTGTGTGTTCAGAGAAAAATCTTTAATCTAAATCTTGCATTTCAGATGAGAAAATGGGACTTTGTGCCCAAAATTTATCTACTTTAGGGCAGGAGAAAAGTAAGGAGAAAGACCAGAAATCTGATTCCACTCAGAATTTGCCCTTTGGGCAAACAGCACAGTCAGCACGTGCACAGAGAAACCAGCAACTCGTGGTGCAGTGCAGGCAAATGCTCCATTCTTCTCTTCTCACTTCCCCGAGGATGCAGAGGGGGAGCCATAATTCAGCCCTGATCTGGAGTCACCCACTGCCTGGAGCAGAGCAACATTCACTGCTCCTGGCCCCAGCCTGCGCCGTAAGAACTGCCCAGAGCCTACGAGCATGTTGGAGCTGTAAGATGTGTGTTTTGAAGATACAATCTCAGCTTGTTCTACAGGACTTCATGCTTCAAACTCTCAAGACTCTCAATAATAATATCCTGTCTGCTTTTCATGTAGCACCTGTCAACCCGGAGGGACCAAAAGCACTTCAAAAACTCTATGTGGTTGTTGCTGTTAAAAAACTCAGGAATCACTCCTTGAGTTGCCTGCAGGAGGCTGAAATGTAGGATATTTAGCATTAAAGAAGAGCAAATAATTAGCTATGAATAATTTATCCCCTCAAATCAGCTTCTTTTTGACTTTATTGAACATCTGCAAATAGGTCTCAGCCTCACTCTTAGCTTTATTTGATAGTTTCAGTTCACTTTTCCTTTTTTACATCACTGCACATTTTCCTGAACCATCTCCAACCTAAAAACATGGGAGACAAAAGAAGAGCAAAATTTAAACCACCTGACTATAGACACAGTAGAAGCCACTAATGTATAATGAGCAGAGACAGAAATTCTAAATAAAATGATGGACAAAAAGCATCTAGTAAAAGGTTGGAAAGAAATGAGTGAGAACAAAAGAGGGTGAATTGTCCATGACACAGCTGGACAGAGACATTTTATGGAGATATTTTACAGCAACAGCATCTTGGAACTCTAGGCTGAAAGGAAGAGAGGCTCTGGGAGAAACTGGAATAAATGTGGTTGTTTGGATATGCATGTCTGGGAGCAGACATCCCAAGGGAAGCTATAATCATCAGGATGAAAGGAAGAGAAGGTATGAGTAAAACTTAGGGAGGGAGACATCAAACCTGTAGCACGACAGAAGCCATTTCTGAATCTCTGATTAATTCACAGCTTAACTGCATTAATTTAGACTCTCCTTCCTGATCAGAACTTTCCTGTCAACACACTTAGTTTATTTGAAATTGTTGAAAAGTTTTCTGAGAATCTGTTTCATTTAGAAGTTGATGATGAGATATTTGGTTTCACGTGTTTTCAGTTAGACAGTGTCCACAGTATGGGATAGGATGCCCCAGCCATGTGAAACAGATGCTTTTCTAAGCAGGAGGAGGGAAACCACAGCTTGCTGAGTGCTTTCTACTACACATAAACTATGCTAAAGTGAAATTCTATTTATATCTAGGTATATATTGTGCAGGGTAATCGCAGTGAAGAATTGGTTGGATGCCTTTTTTAAATTGATGCACATAAGGTTTTGTCTCAGGATAAAACTCAGAATTTCTCAAGACAAGACAAGGTGAAGCAAATATAGAATTATAACTTGAGTAAATGCTCCAAGGAGAGAAGTAGAAGAAATAAATGTTCTTGACTTCTCTGACTTTCTAACAAAAGTCTTCCTTCACTCTCCTGGGATTTGTTTGTGACAGAGAACTGCCCCACAGTCCAAAAGCCTACTTAGATTTGCTGTTCCTGGCTGTTTAACATTATTAGTTTTACTTTTTGCTGGTTTTCTAGGGATCTACCAGCGCAGTAATGCTGACGTTTCATTATTTCCTAGGCTTTACTGTTTGAACCCTTCACCTTTTCCCCTCTTTTTACTGCTGGCAAGATTTACTTGCAGTTGCAAAAATACCGACGAACTGATTTTCTAGCTGTGACTGAACTTAAATAAACTGAAAGAAGCAGAACCATTGTAGGATTAAAGTAGTTCAACAGTTTACAATGTGAAATTATTTAAGTTTTGACACATTTCCTATCTTTCCTTATCGAAATATACCACAAATAACAGCTCAGCATGGTAGTGCTGACAGAAGTCACTGCCTGCTGAAGGCTCGAGCAGCCAGTGCAGGGATCCCAATGACTGAGCAGCATCTGCCAAGAGCAGGAGATGGCAACGAGACCTGCTAGGAAAGGTTTCATCCCTCAGTGCTTCCAAGCCTTTGGAGCAGTGGATAACCCCACCACAGGCACTGGAGCCAGAACAGACTCCAGCAGATCAGCCATTTTACACGGAACAAAATGCATCCCAACCAAAAGCAAGTTCAGGTTCTTTGCTGTGGATGAATGGAAGGCCTATCAGCCATAACTGGGAACAGGAGTCTCTCCAGATTCCAGGAGTTGAGCACATACAGCTAAACCCACCAGTCAATGCAGGAAATTAAAATCTAATCTTAATGATCATGGGATCATTAAGATTAGAAAACACCTCCAAGGTCATCAAGTCCAACTTTGATCAAGTGCCACCATGCCCACTAAACCGTGTGATGAAGAGCCACATTCACACATTTTTGGAACACTTCCAGGAATAGTGACTCCTCTGGTTCCAATGAGGAGTCTGTTCTAGTGCCAAACCACTCTTTCAGAGAAGATATTTTTCCTAATATCCAACCCTCTCCTGACACAACTTCAGCCTATTTCCACTTATCCTGCCCCTTGTTCCCTGGGAGTAGAGCCTGATCCCCCCCAATGCCCTCTCCTGCCAGGGAGTTGCAGAGAGCAAAGAAAGGCCTTCCTGAGCCTCCTTTTTTCCAGGCTGAGCCTCCCCAGCTCCCTCAGCCACTCCTCATAGGACTTAGATTCCAAATCCTTCACCAGCTTTGTTGCTCCAGCCCAAGATGCACCATGGGAAACAAGAAAACATCTTTAGATAATGCACCTGCAGCCATACTACTACATACTGCCTACTATGTAGTTGTACCTAGCCAGTTCCTATCACTTCAGAGGAATATAGAAGCCCTAAAACATGGAATTAGTTAAACACTAACACAAACACAACACAACTCATTCAAATCTCTTTTCACCACTCTTTTGTGATTAAAGAATCAACAAACCAAAACAGCCCAGATGACATGATCAGAAACAGTAGTTTCAAGATTGCCATTATTCTGTTTTACAGTCTCATTCATTAATTCATTAAAGTTGCTCTTGAAACTATATCCTTTTGGTGAGGCCATTCCAAAACTTCTGGCAGCTACAAACTGTCTTCTAATTCCTGGTCTAAAAATATTGAGAACAATATATATTCATTTGATATTGTACCAGCTTCATGTTACCTCTTGTTAGGCAGCTAAATTAAACATTCTGATGTTCCAACACAGTGTTAGGAAGTTCACATGTGTTACAGCTTCTTCTCAGCAACATTTGTGGCAACGTAGGAGAATGGGACTTCATTGTGCTGGATGTGGCAGAAATACATGGAAAGAAACAGCTCCTGCTATTCAGAATAGAAATGGCACATAGATCTTGGGGAGATAGTGGAGTAATATAATGGTGTGTACACTTTTAATGTGCTTTAAAAATATGGATATTATTAATCCCTCCTCCCTTCCCAGGTCTCTTTCACTGATTGATTTTATTTTGTTTTCATCACAGAGGTGTGACTTGAGAACCAAAAGAAAAATAATCTTCACTGGTGTCATTTGTTTGGACCAGCTGAGAGAGCTGGAGTTCTTTAGACTGGAAAAAAGGAGGATCAGGGGGAACCTCCTCACTCTCCAAAACTCCTTGACAGGAGAGTGCAGCCAGATTGGACTCTGCTCCCAGGGAACAACTGACAGGATAAGAGGAAGAAGCCTCATGTCCCACCAGGAAAGATTTGGGTTGAGTATTAGGGAAAATTTCTTCACCAAAAGGGTTGTCCAGCCCTCTCACTGACTGCACAGAACAGTGGTGGAGTCCTCATCTCAGGAGGGATTTAAAAGTCATATAGATGTCATGCTTGGGGGACATGGATTAGTGGTGGCCTGGGCAGTGCTGGGCCAGTGGTTGGACTCAATGAACTTCAAGGGCTTTTCGAGCCTCAATGACTCTATGGTTCTATGGCCAAATGGATGATAAGGGAGATGAGAGAATTTAATTAGTTCCTTGTTTTCTGGGTCAGAGACTGAAATGGATCAAACCTGACCATTGTAGGTTGCAGATGTGAGCTGCAAGGGAAGTGTGGTGCAGCCAAGGATCATAAACAACAAATAGGGAAATATTAAGGATATGTTAGGAGTTAACTTCTGTCTGTAAAGAATTTCAGTTATAGCAAAATATCCAGGAAAACACATCCATATTCTGAGATGTATGTTCAGAAAGAGTTCAGAAGCAGAATTTCAGAAAACAGTGGGTGTAAAGATAAGAGGTGAATGTGCTGAATGGCCAGGTTACAAAATGGGCAAGAGGTGTGAGGAAAAGAGAGGAAAGCACAAGAAAAAGGAGCTTTGGAGCACTCTTACTTGGAGGCAGAAAAAAAGGACAAAAATAATATTTAAGGAATAAAAGAAAAAAATCCTGAATGTTTCCTCTTAGAAAAGAAATGTTAGCCTATATATCCTGCACAAATTTCCCCTCTCCATTGCTTTATTTCAATTTTTCACATAGATAAAGATGTTCCCCATATTTTTTCCATATTTTTTTGTTCTATTTGGTTTCATAATGTTACCTGATATATTCCACAAAAGTGATGAGTGTTTTTCAAAATGCCTACTGTACTGTATGTATCATTTGATTAAATGCATGAGTGTTGGGGATGAGAGATACTGCTCAACAAAGATCTGTTATTAATATTCTTGGACCATCAGTGCAGAACATAACAATCATTTTCATTGTAAGTTTTTATCTCTCTTCTCCTTCTGCAGAAATGGTAAAGTTTCTCATGCAAGAGCCACAAACCAGGTTCAGGAGGGAGCCTGGCTACAAGTACGTATGGATTTTGGATACAGTTTTGTTATGCCTTACTTCAGCAAAATATCCAAGGCAACAAAGAGAAAGGAAATGTGAAACCGTCCAAAGCACTGGCTGAGCCGTAGCGCCAGGGGGGGAAGAAAGCACAGAGAGACAGAGAATGCCTGAAATGTCTGCAAAATGTAACTCAATTATCAGAGATCAGCCATAACAAGGAAAAAAAATCACATAAGGCTGTAAGAGCTATAAGTATCAAATAGTTACGTTTACTGCATTTATAAACAGATATCTTTTGGCAGGAGACTCAAAGAGGCCTCCACAAGGCACGAGAATCTGGGCTTGAATCCATTCACTCTGTGAATTAATTGACTTGGTTTGAACTCTACTGTTTTCAGTTGGAGAATTCACTGTGAACATGTTGTACATATCTCAGATATCAAATAGCAAATGTACTGAAGCCAGATACTGAACTGGAGCCAGAAATTTTTCATTAATCAGTATTGTATGCTTTCTGTGAATAGGAAATAGAACAACAACAAAAAGCAGACAAGAATGGGGAAAATATTTTTCTCTCTCTCCCTGTTTCTACACCCCCACATATGCTATTATTATTACTCAGTATTTACATTGCAGTCACACCCAGTGGTTCCAACCGAGCAGGAGCCCTGCAGCGCTAGGTACTGTACAAAATAAATACACTTGAAGAGACAATGGCTGCTCTCAAGAGCTTAAAGTCCAAACAGATGGGACAGATGAGAGAGAGGTGTAGAAAGGTGACTGAGGTGGCCAGAGGTCAGACAGCGAGTCTGTGTAAAAGCTCAGAATCTCATTCTAGGGGGAAATCCTGAAATAATTGTCAAAACCTGTAAGTTTTAGTGGAGAAAACAGTTCATCCCACACCACCAGTAACCATTACCCACCAGGCTCCAGCAGCTACCCAGTGCTGCAGCTCAAAATTCACTTTGAGGCAGAAAGGGTAGCTGAAAATCACAATAACACATTATAATATCACACTCACAGGCTTTTGTGAAAGGGCAGATTTAGCAGGAGTTGAGAGTACAGTAGCCCTCACCACCATCTGACAGAAAAGAGGCTGCCCCCCCTCCGTGGGCTCCTTTAATTAATCCATTAATTTCCTCATGATTTACGCCATCCAAGAGGTCAGAACCAATATCTTCACAACCCAGGAAAGAATGATAGATTAGATTTCCATTTCTTCGCAGTTCTCATAGGCAAAGCATGACACAACTGGCAGCCATCACAAACAAAAGCCACCCCTCCTTTTGGCCAGCCAGAGAGAATACAGACATTTTGCAAAGCACCTTTGTTTGCTCAGCAAACCCAGTGATTCCCATTCTTGCTGTGCCCAAGTGAGGTGGTGACAGAGCCTGCATTTACTGTGCATTGTGTTCTTTGCTTCAGTCTCATCTCCCACATAACCTGTCCTGAGTAAAACTTCATCACTCTATATTTAGATTGTGATGTGCCATGGCCAAAATTATTTATTTGGAAAAACCCTGCAGGAATATATTCTAAACACATGAGGATTCTGCTGGAATTTGATCATGGCTTCTCTGTCTTGTCTCAGCTTTTTAAGCTACCTATTTGCAAGCCAAATATATACATAAAAGGGAAAGCACGTTACACAGTTGCTGGAGGGAAGGATATTCCTACTTATACAAATGAGCAGGGGGAAATGGAAACAGAGAAGAAGACCATAACCAGGAAAATAAATGAGCAGATGGAGAAAACAACAAATGAGGAAATAACACCAGGCAGAGTCATGGCTGTGATTCCAGACGGCCCACCTGCACATGTTTTATGGAGAGCATGCATAAGAGTATTTCCATTGGCCATCTCAGTGTTTGCTTCCCATTACTGGCACATCCTATTTGCCCTAAATCCTGCTGAATGCTGGAAAGAATACAGAAACAAGCAAAAATAACAACACAAAGGGTTTATTAATGTCTCTGGGACTTACGAGTCTGCTGGCAGCAAACTGGGGAATCCTCGCAGGGAACCCACTGACCCAGAGCTCTTCCCACTTCATTCCCCCTGAATTCTGAGCCCAAACTTCCCCTTAACCTCATCTCAGAAAAAATTCACAAAATAATTTGACTCCCTAAACCACTGACCTTTGAAATTACATTCATACTTTAAAGGCCCAGTCCAGAACAGCCTACTGTGAACATAAAGACACACACTGTATATTTAACCCATGAATCAGAACAATAATGGAGTACATATAGATTCCATACATGTTACCTAGCTAACTGTCAGGTATAAGCCCATTATTAATAAGGCATGTGAAATACAACTGCTTTGTCTTCAGCACGAATTTAACATGGTTTAGCTCAGACTAGCTTAAAAATATTTTTTTTTACTCATGAAGATATATACAGCATTTAAGCAATTGTTTGGAGAAATCTCTCTATTCTGTTCCGCAGAGCTCCTCCTTACCTGAGATTTTTTAGAGATTGGTAATCCTACCTCATCTGGTCAGGAAGCATAGTTTGCTTCTGATTCTTGAATTTTTATGGTTTACATAGAATGCTCAGAACAGTTCCTGCCATGTGCACTCCAACTTCCTGAGCAAGAAAATGTACATCAGCTCCCAGCCCTTCTGCTTAGTAGCCCATTTTACAGATTTCAGAAAGTGGACAAACACCAAGAAAGCACAAAAAGAAAACATGAACACCTTTCCCCACAATGGCTCCATATTTGTACAATTAATTGGAACAGAAAGGAAGGAAAACATAATTTTCCTGAATTTCAAAGCAGAATCAATAAGTCTCTCCCATAGCTAAAATTCACCCCTCCTCCATGCATATGAAACTCCTGTTTAAACTCTAAACTCCTGAAACTCCAGCTTACCAGTTCTATAATATAAGGAAAAGGTCTTTGTTACTTTGGTGAGTAGATTTCTATTTAATTCATATTTTTTTACTGTTTTGTTTGACTTTTTTCGAAGGGTTCCCCAAATCACTAAGCTTCCTCTGGCAAAAGGAATACAGCTCACTGAGAATTGACCTCCAAAGGGAGTAAGAGACCCTGACACAGCTATCTATGCTCATAAAGTATGCAAACTGTATTCTTCCTTCCAGCACCCATTTAGTCTGTTCCAGAATAAATGTATTTGCTTGTAGCCAAGTCTGAAGAAAGTACAGTCAATAGACAGATGTGTTGTATGTTTTGGTAAGAGAGTCCATTTCCCCTCCACGTCACCTCCCATTTCTGGTAGTTCTGTACTCTAAATAAAGAATGTCTAAAATCCCTTATTTGGCATGGGAGATTGCCAGCTGTTGAATCCAAAGCAGTTCAATTTAATCTAGATGACCACTGTCTGGTTCAAATGAAATATGAATATTTATTGTTACTAAATACATGAATTATTTACATTATTTATATTAGCCAGAAAAAGGTTGCAAGCATCTTTTAAACAAGAGATGGTTATGCTGCTGACTGTGAAGAGTCAGAACTATAAATATATTCTTAAAATATTTTATTTATTGATTGAGCATGCACAGTTTGCATGCAATCTAGTCTTGGGAATCTATATAATAATATATATATAGTTATGTATGTATATATACATAGGTATTACATCTGAATAGGGCAGGAACTGAGAGAAGGGCAATGTTCTTGATCCCTAGGGGATCAGAATCTTGTAGGATGAAAGCCGGGCAAAGTGGGAAACAGGCAGATGATAATAAGCAAGAAACTGGGACTGGGAAAAAGTCTACAGTGTAAGTGTCCATAGAAAAGAGAGGAGAGTGGTTAAAAAAGGCAGAATTTAGGAGGACATTTAGGGAGAAGTCACAGAACCTGGAAAGGAGTGAAGAGCAATTCACTCAAGTGCAGTCAAATAAAAAACAGGGAAGAAATTCGAAGCTGAGAAACTTGTTATAGGTGGTGATCCTGAGAAAGGGGAGCCTTTCCATTTGGTCTCTGTAGCAGGCAGACAACTGCTGCTAACAGCCTGTCTACAATTTGAAGGGAGGAGCAGGGGTTGTGGGAGTGAAGACACCCAAGGATTCAGCCTGAATGAGAATGGCTGGAGCGCCGGCTGCAGTCCCAGCTCAGCGCTAACCGGTGCTCCTACTAAAAAATCCACCTCCTTTCAGACATGTGGAGCCTTCTCATGTTATTATGCAGCACTCTGCATGTGCAGAAGTGTCTGGGGTCAGCTGTGTGGCACTCACAGCATGGAGCAGAGGGATGCCATGGGGAGATGAAGCAGCCTGGTGGAAACAGAGCAAACAGGGCAGTGCTTGGATGGCTGGGAAAGCTGGACAGATTTGAACAAGGGGAGGAAAAGGATTTATCTGCACCCCCAGCCATTTATTTTCACTTTTAGAGAGTATTTTGATGCAGAAATATGGAGTAGCAGGATTACTTCAGCTAACAGCTAGGAATGTCCAATGTGGATGAAATATTTTTCCACATATTGCTGAGATTTTTCTCTCAGAGGGTACCTTGGACTGCAAGTGACCAATAAATCCCCTCCAAGATATCATGAACTTTGAGAGGTGTGAACAGAGGCAGCACTGAGTGTACTGGCTTGGCTGTAAAAGTCTGCACTTGACCCAAACCATAGAGAATGGGATTTTGCTTTGGGATCTTTAGTTTTTCTGGAAAAAAAATCTCATTTAATAGAACCATAGAATCATAGAATTATTTGGGTTGGAAATGACCTTAAAGATCATGTAGTTCTGCTGGGGATTAAAATGTTAATATTAAACAAATGATCATGGAGAAACTGAGGCAAAGGTTTTATTGCTAGGCAAATATGAAGGGCAGCTGCTGTTAAATAATGCAGCAAATATTCAGGACATTTTAATCTAAAAAAAGTCCAATCACTGACTCAATAGTTGTAAAAAATATTTGTGAATAAACATTCCTTGAAAGCCTATTACAAAGCACCCTGCACTTGTTTTAGGACTGCCTGTACCTAAGTTATTTTGGCCTAGGGTTGATCTGAATTTTGAAAGCAAAAGCCATTTTTGAGCATTCCCATGCTAGGCAAGCCACAGTCACATACTCACATAGCTATTTTATCACATCAAATAGCATTGCAGTGTGATCATATTAGGTGCTGGGCAAACCCAAAATGCTGATTGTTCCTGCTCAGGGGCAGAAACCAGCACAGGACTGGGACTGCCCTGCTGAAACCCTCCAATATCCTGCTGTAACTGTTTCTGCCCTTTCTCATGCTGATCAGCAGTCTGCTGACTGAAACAATTAATCTTTAAAGCATAATGCCCACAGAACAAGCCCTCTGCACTTTCCTGACCTACCAAGGTGTATGAGAGTTTGGGAAGGAAGATGGAGTTGTTCTTCCTCCCTGCCCTGAAACAAGGAGATGCTGAGAACAGCCCCAGCAAATCCACATTTTCCTGCTCTTAGCCAGTGCGTGACCTCTTCAGTGAAAACATACAACACATTATGTAGCTGCTATTAGTAACAGCACTGTAGCCCAGAAACTAAAAAGGTCAGATTAATATTAATTGTCTTATAGGTATCAAGTTATATGCCATATATATTCCTACTAAAGGTCAATATGGCCTTCCCTTATTTTATATCCATCTGCTTCATTAGGTAAGGAAAAGTAAGCTAGATATAATGGATTTTTTGGTAGTTTTAATCAACAATTTCATCAAAAGCACATTTTTCACCTGTACTAACAACATAATGGAAAACTAGATCAATACATTAATTATACCTACTGCTTTCTAAACTCTATTTTTAAATGATTAATGGTAAGTTTTGTAGAAATAAGAAAGAAAAAACCTATAAAACCAGAAGATATTCAGTGTCAGGCAAATAGTCTTGAAAATACGTCTGCCTATTTTTATTTTTCAAATAGTTTCATTATTGTTCCATATAAAAGATCAGAAATTAGCAAGCCTTTAATTGTAATGTCCATCCAATGGCAAACAAGCAGCAGAACTGATTTTGGTGACACATTACACAGAGAAGGGTGAGGTAACAGCAGACTGCTAATGGTAGAAATGGCAATTGCAATATTACTCTGGGGAAAATCCAGAATGTTTACTTGTGGGACCTCCCCCTCAGACCACTACAGTGAGGATAAATATCCTCATCCCTCCATCCACCTGAGGTTCTGTGACCAAAACAACATGAGAGGTCAGAGCTATAGGGAAGCATCTTTACAGCCAGGATTATTTTTTTTTTCAGAAAGTCTGTTTCCATACTGGAAGATTTATTTGTCTCCCAAGGTGCTGAGTTCTTATTTGTCTCCCAGGATGTGGAATTCCTATGAGCCTAGAAAGTAGAAAAGAGCTACAAATCAGCTGAAATTTCTTAGCAGACCTTAGCAGGCTTTGAAAAACATTTGTTCTCCAGGGAAAGTAGGGCCTGCAGCTCTCTCCAGTTTTCCAGCCTCAATAACTCACTATCCACACCCAAAGCTCATCACACATCTCATATGTGCTTCATTGTACAACAGAGAACAATGCAGAGAGTCCCAAGCAGGCACCATTTTGGGCCAGAAAGTCTCTACACAACCCAACTAATTTACACAGCACAGATCCACAAGCAGCTCTGCCTTGGAGTCAGAGCTTATTAATTTGGATGCAAACCTGCAGAAGTGTGGCTGTACAGATTCAGATCCAGCTCATGGAGAAGGAGGAGGGTCTTTCCCTTCTTGCCTCCGTGACTCCAGTTCCAGAGTCAGCTGTGACATTTTTTACCTGCAATCTAAGGAAGGTTTACACATGTACAGTAACTACTCAGCATCTGTTCCAGTTTCCTTACCCCAAAAGACACTTCCTTCATCAGCTTGTTTTCCACCTCTGGGCAATATTGAGAAGACTGAAGACAGGGCAAGAGATGAATTAATCTAAAAAGGAACAAGATAATTTTAAGCTAGCAACTCTTCCGTACCAAGGGCTCTTTAGCATCATGCTGCGCTACTGCTCCCATTTCTTCTCTCCATTCTCCCCAAAACATTACCTCTTTAACTCTTATTTCCTAATTTGTTCATATATTTTAAGTACCTCAAAAAGGAGTGCTGAGTCCTACATTTCTTCTTCTTGTTCTTGCAGGTTAATTCCCAAAGACATCTTGCTTCCAGGCATTCCCTGAAGCTTCCTGATGCACAAGTGTACACCATTTGGGGAGCATTAATTACATAGCCTAACTATCACATGATCCTGATCCTCTGACCCATAGGACAGGTCAAATCTAAAAACATCTGGGTCTAAATTCTTTGCTGGTTGTGGGGAAAGGGGGAAATTCTAATATTCTGACTGAGAAGTGAAGGGAGACCTCTGCAAATATTAAACAAGTAATTGTGTGAGGAGTGGAATGAATTAAGTCAGTTTCTTTATGAATTTGAGGTGCATAAAAGCATGACCTTGGACTGGAGCTTTTCTGTGTAGCTGTGTTATTTACTGCAACTGTCACCTCCTTGAATTCTCTGGAGCCTCATAAGATGTAAGTTCATGCTGCAGCTTTCCCTCAGCTGGGCAGTACCAACATCTTTTGTTCATCTATCTGGCCCCATATTTTTAGGAAATTTGTTAGAACCCAGATACTTTGAAAATTCTGTCATTTCATCACAGTTGTTTGGAAAAGGCCACTAGATTCAAAAATTATTAGGGGGTACACAAGGACAGATACATGCACAGAGACAGCCTGATCACAGATGCCTTGTTTCCATAGGAAACCAAACTAAAAATAGACAGTTTCTTAAGTGTTAAAGATGGAATTTTTATTTGTTTTTGCAGTTGGGAACCAAACAGACCCACTATTCACATGGCTGTAGCACATGAGAAATATGAAAGAAAAGTAATCTTAGTTTTTTCTGATAGATACCTCAATAAGTGTAATTCAGTGACCAGTGACACAACAGCCAAGTGTCCAAAGGCTGAAATACACTGGGCTGATGAAAGGTTGTCTATGGGACAGTAACTATGAGCTTTTTTTTCCTTTTAGCACTATCACTTAAATAATTTGTTAAGTTTTTTGTTACTAGTGCAGCACATGATGACATCAAATGTATGTAAATATTATTATTTGAATGATCTGTGCACAACCAAGGTCTCTGTTTCGTTTTTCATTCATCAAAAAAATGATAAAACAGATGTTAGCAACTCATTTTTTCCCCACATCAGTTGCTAAGTATCAACCTCAAAGTGACATGCAGCAGCAAATGATAGCTAGGCATACCATCAGTGAGAAGGCACAGCTTTATCTATAATCAGAATAATATGGTCATTGTAATCTGCATATGAGCTGTGCAGGGCAACATTTGCCTGCATCCTCATAGAAGCAGGCACCTTACATCCAGATGTCTTTAGTGTATTTGAGGTGTTTGAACTGAATCCCTCAGGAATATTATATAAAGATGTCTATAGGAGTGAGGTGAGGCTCTTGAGGGATGGATAGGAGAGATGGAGAAAGTGACTGACAACTCAGGCTATCTGCGTATCATCCAGTTAAACACATAAGGATCATAGGGCCACAAGAACTATATAAATACAACAGATGATCTTAGAACACCAAAGGATTTTGAAACAGAAGTCTGTTTTTAAGGTAAGAACTTCCATGGCATTCTATATGGCAGTATGTGAGAATTGTTATGTGAAAACATTTTAAACCCACTTTTGTTGAGACAGAAGATGCAGGTAGTTCAGGCTGGTTGTGCCTATTGTTACTACCACACCTCAGGTGAGATCTAGTAGATAATAGCTTAAGAGGCTGGGCCCATAATTTTAGCTGTATAAATGTAGATTCCTGGGCCATTACCAGCGAACAGTGGATGCAGCTGCAGATTTCCCAGGAAGCAGTGCCATGGCATCAATTTATTTGCCTTCATGCAACAACAGACAGCCATGTAAGTTGGTGTGGAGGCCTATGTCCCAAACTCCTGTGTAACCCAGCTGCTGCTGGGCCTCAGCTTTACTATGAGCTCTCTCTACTTCCTACCTCAGAAACATAAAATCATGGAGTTAGAGACAGAAAAAGCACTCAGACCATCACATCCAAATGTTCCCTTAGCAACACTGAGGCCACCACAAAGCCATGTCGCCCAGTACCTCATCCATACCTCTTTTAAATCCACCCAGGAATGGCGACTCCACTGCTCTTCTGGGCAGTCTGTGACACGGCCGGACACTTCCTATGAAAAAATTTTCCCTAAAATCTAATCTAAACCTTACCTGGAGCAACTTGAGGCCGTTTTGTCTTGCAGGAAATAACAACCTTGTGTTTAGTAGCGTGCTCAGAGCCCCCTCATCCAGCTCACAGCTACAGCCGGGTGGGCGACACTGAGGGCAGCCGTGTTGCCACAAGGTTCCTCATTTTCCCGCCAAAATGTTCCATATCTTCCTGCCACAGCCTTGCTTCAGGAAATGGAGGCATGTTCAGGAGAAAGTAAGTGGGAATGTGGAGTAGGTGGGAGACCCCAGGTCAGGGATGAGCAGGGAGCTGGGGAGGGGTGTTTGTGCTGACAGCTGAGGCGGGAGGGAGGGCTGGGAGTCCGTGAGGGAGCGCGGCTGAGGCGGCCGCCATGATGGCTGTCTGAGGGAGGGAGCTGGCCGCTGTCCGTGAACAAATTAAAAGTCACATCTAAAAACTTTTTCCACACCGCAGCTTGGATGCTGGGTAGAGAAAAGGTTAGGAAGTGCTAGCTTAAATCCAGGATGGAGTTTTTCAAGGATAGGTTGTTACACACAGATTGATGCCACACTGTTGTCAACATGCCAGGGGTAGTTTTAGCTGTCAGCTCTGTCAGAGTCTGCCAACCAACTTTAACTTGTTTTCTGACTTTTCCAAATGTTTTCCAAGTTTTTGCTTGCTGTGCTGAGGATAAATTGTCCCTCATTTTCCGTAAAATCACATTTGTTTACTTGTTTCCTTTTCATCTCCATTTCTTTCTGTGGTTTTCCCTTTTTAGGGAAGAAAAAAGGCACAAAACTTGCACCTTTGCCCAACCATAATATAAACACAGTTCACCGAAGATGCCTCATAAACCATAAGATTTTGCTCATCCACATTTGTGCAATGAACACTTGCCTCCCTCATGGGCTGGGATGTGCTCCACCACAGCCCTGCCCAAGGTAAGGGATTGGGCAGCACCTCTCAGAATAAACTCAGGAATAAACTGTCAGCGTGGCTCTTTTCTGCACTTTCCTACAGGGGAGGATTTCTTTCTTCTGGAATGAAAGATTTTGAGGAAAAATCTTCAGCTTGGTCAGAATTATCTGACCATGTGTGCAAGGGATTTGAGCAGGTAAGCCACAACCCTTTCTCCTTTCCCAGAGCCTCACTGGACTGATAGAGAATAACTCCATTTGGGAAAACAAATCTCTCATTACAAACACAGTAATTACAGTGAAATAACATTTAAGGAATGTTAAAAGGACTGGGGACTTCAAAGATTGAAACATTAGAAAGCTGAAATTAAGACTGCACAAGTTCTGTGTATGCATTATGCTACGTTTACTCGACTGTGTGGGGTTTTATTCACATATAAGATAGATGGGACAGAAAAACTTCTGTTTTTCCTCACAGTTCAATGTGTGGTCCCAGGCCTTGTTTACTGCCCTGAGTTATTAATTTCCTCTTGAGCTTTTTACAGTCACATTTACGTATGTTACCAACAAGATTTAATTTATTTTTGTTATACCACCAGAAGGTGAAGGGAAATGATGTACAGAAAGCAGAAAAAAAATCCTTATTTTTAAATTATTTTAGAATACTTATCACTAGTTCCTCACATCAATGCACTAATTCAGGGTTAACTACAGAAAATATGTTCTTATGACTATTATTTTTTTTAAATGCAGCAAGTAAAAATCTGCAGCAGTTGGATCACCTGAGTGACATTAGTAGAGTCGCTAAATTCCATATTTTTTTCCTTGGAATCCACTGAATTCACAGTAATACTATGTATAAAAGAGAATTTTCAATTCAGGTTACTTTCTATTTTCACTATATCTAAATATATTCCATCTTTTCCATATACTCATGCTTCTTTTTTACTGATACTTGACTTTACTATAAATGTTTAGTATATGTTGAGTTACCATAAATGTTTACAGGAATACCAAGTTAAACTTTATATGTTCCTGGCATGGCCCTTTATGTCCTCACCTTCAGCTGGTTCAGCACTTCAGTGTTTCTAACCCTGGAGTATCAGTTTGGGCCCTCTGAAAATGAGACACATATAAGTGACCATACATCACTGACTATATGAAGACTTTAGTAATGGCACTTAGACAGTCCAGACCTCAGCTGTAAGTGGATTTAACTTTCCTATAATTCCCAAGAATCTCTATCTCATTTATTAGCTCTAGTTTCTCAATATGTGGAGATCCAGATCAGTCTACTTCTCTATTTAACTCTGGTTCATCCCAGCATAGGTCAGAACTGTGCAAGGAATAAGGCAAGAGACTTGTAGAAAAAATATCACACAATTATATTATTAAAGATATAATGCATATGAACAGAGAGAATTCAATTTCAACTGAAGGAATGACATCGATTCTGTAATCTCTTTTCCCATAAGTCCTTGGCAATAAAAGACGTATAATTTCAGTATAGTCCCTGCCTGTCATCTTTCTAAAAGGATCATAAATAAAATGGGAAATAGATCTTCCATCACAATGATATCCCTGAGGGTCAGTCCTGAGTCTGGGACCTTTTGTACCATAGCTTGGACCTCTCTACCTGACCTAAGAGAGCAGTTAACAGCAGCTTCTATTCATGCTGTCCTTATTGACTTCCAGCTGCAGTTTTCTCCACTTCCCATTTACCTCCACTTACACCCTTTCCATAGCCAGCTCCAGTCCTTTTATGCCTTGCTAATTTGTCAGACCTGCCTTTCTTATAACCTGTGTCTCTGGGACAGGATTTGTTCAGGGAAAGGCTACAAAAAACACCTATGAAAGGCTGCTGAACCCTTCTCTCTACCACAGTACACAAAGTTAGGCTTGTCCTCTCAGGCGTGTTCTGGAAAATTAATCAGGATGAATTTTGATAATGGATTAAATGGAATAAATGGAGTGATGGAGGGTAGAGGCATATAGCTAAAATATTCCATCATAGATTTGAGGATGAAGTTGGTGGGCATGAGCTGCTCTGCAGTAACTGCATGTGTGCTTGTTGTTACTCCACTGTAAATTAAATATAACATTGCCCTCTGTAAAATAAACTGTTTCCCATTTACCTCTACTTGCAAGGCTTGCTTGCATACTGGCAATAATTATGGTTTATACACTGCAAATTCACATTCAAGTTAGGTCACTGTTGTTTATTTCTAGACCTGTGTGAGAATGAAGTGGCCCTACAGCGTGTGAGTTGCACTTTGCAGCAAGGTCGCTGTCATTCTGCAACCACCAAGTGTTTTGTGAAGGGCAACAGATCCACTATGAATTCACATTTCTATTTAACTCAGATTTTCATACATAGCACCAAGTAAACAAACACTTTTCCACCTCTTTCAGAATCATCATCCCAGGAGGAAATTGTCATGTTGTGATTCAGCTCTGTGAGTGGACCAGTCTTTGTGGTAAGACCAAGGCAGAACTATCAGGGTTTTCTCACTCCAAGTCATGTAAAGCATAACCGTAAAACATGCAAGAGGAGGTTGTACATGATATATCACAAAATGTGGTTTGGCACCCAGCACAGTCACAGTTTAGGGAACAGGCTGTTCTTTAAATAATATGCTTTTGTTTTCATGTTTTAATTCTTCATGCTGCTGATTTAGAGCAAAGGCTTTTTTCTTTAAAAAAAGATCCTTATCTAATGCATCAAAACAGAAAAGTATGTGGTTTCTTTGTCAAACATTTCAATAAAGGATTCAACTTTCTCAAGGGGCCTTTGTAGGCTTCACATTGGAACAGGATTCTGGGTGGGTGTTTTTAATTTTAACCATGGGCTTGGTTTTCAATTGTTGATGCCTGTATATGTACATGCACAAATTCACATGCCTGACTTTGAAAACTTGATCTCAAACACACAGCAGGTGAGTGAATGATGTGGGGGACTGAATAAAACTTAGTTTTTCACCTAAAAATACCAAAAGGACCATGACCTGAGAGGTGCCTGTCACCAGGCTTTAGCAGAGGTCAAGGGGCCAATGTAATTGGCATCTTTTGAATTTGGCATTGTTATGTCACTAAACACAGACCCAGCAGTTAATCCCTAAAAATTATTAGAGGTTCAAAGCTCCACTTTATTTGGTCTGGTTTTGTTTCTCCCCTTTCAGAAGGAATATTATTTTCTGTCTTACTGAGTGTTTATACTGAAGACACTATAGAGCAATTCCTGCCTTAAATTTTGAGTGTGTAGTAGAATTACAGGTAACAGACGAGTTTAATGTGTGGTGAGGGGAGTTGTTTGATATTGCCACTACATCAGCTTTCTGGTTTCCTATATATGAAATACACAGAAAAAAAAAATAGCTCAGTGATCAATTTTTCAATTCCATTGCAAAATAAATACTAAAAAAAAAAAAAAGTATTCTACATTGTCTTTGAATTTAACATTCAAATATAATTTTTCCCTATTTATATCACTTAAAATTTCTCATGAGTCTTGTCTTCTTACAGGTTTAGGTAAAATTTTTAATGACAGATACTTGGTTCTGAGGGGAAGTTCTAAAGTATTCATAACCAAAGAAAGAGAGATTTCCTGAAATCAGACATTTTTATTTTGAAAAGGACCAGAAAAAAAATATTTGCCCTTTATATTTTCTGTATATTTTTTTCCAAATGATTGAACAAATCTGTTCTAAAAGAACAAAGACATTTTTTTCTTCAAAACTGTCAAAAAAGCCCCCCAGTTCTATATTGGACATTCCATTTATGATAAAAAATAATATACAAACAAATTTTGAAATTTTTTATTTAACAGCAGAAAATTAAAAGAGAACAGGGAAAAGTAAAATATATTTTCACAAGATGGAGCATTTGAAAGAAATTTCTCATCTGTCTTTGAGGAAATAACTTATTTTTCACTGAAATGTGGTGATTAATAGACAAGGAATTTGGTCTTCAGCAATACCTGGGATGTTATTGAGTAAACCTAAAAATAGAGGGCTTCCAGGAAAGACTAAAGGAGAAACAAGAAGGAAAATTCCTTATTTGGTGGACTAAAAGTAGTGAAAAACCACCCAGATTGTTAAGCCAAGTGTAGACTGAACATGAATAGAGGGGAAACATTAAAATGCTAAAAACCACTTGAGCTAAACTGTGTCAGTTTCAATGTGAGTTCTCTCTCTTGCTGAAGCCCCTCATGCTGTTATAAACCTCCATCACAATAATGCTGATCATTGTAAGTGTGGAGGTCCAGGGTGAAATCCTGGCTCTGCTGACATCACTAACAGTTCTGCCTTTGATCTGAACTGGGCTGGGTTCAGCCCAAATGAAAGCAGTGGCCTTGCTGACAAATGGCCAGTGGTCAAAGGGAGGCCCAGTCACTGAGTCCCATGCAATATATTCAAGAAAGGTCAATAAGATGGAGGGTCTTGGCTTTAGATCCCTTGGAAGATAAACATGCCTGGCTGAAATCCAGAAAAATCAAGGGACAGCATTATTTGGCTGTTTGCTGTATGGCTTGTTGGCGAATTTTAAAAATGTACTTTACCCATATTCAAATCCAGTTTAAATCAAAGTAGAAGAATATGATCTCTGTGGGAAGAAGTCACAGAAACAATATCTGTGCACCTGCCTACAGATCTATGAAAGCATTTTCAAAACAGATATTTTGGAAAGAGGCAGCTACTGCTAATCTATTATTGTTTCCATGTAGATATTTATATAAATCCTCTTCTCTTAAAATGCCACATAGCCTGCTTAGCTTTGCACTTAGGCAGAAGAAGCACAAGTTCAGCCTATGTAAATAAAATTTAAAACTGAGGTGACTTAGAAATCTGGGCTTAATAGATACAACTGTGTAAGAATTATCTATTAATTATAAAATCATTAGCTTAAAAGGATAGTAAAGGATAGTTTTAAATTACTTTTAAACATTTTCCTCTTGATTGCATTTCCTTTAGGAAAATCTAAAAATGCAGTCTGACTAGTAGCCATAACCCTATCCTATCCATCAACTGTACCTGTAAATTTAAGACACAATCACTTGAACACAGTGGGATAACACACACTGTAATGCTGTGTGTGCCAGTGCACACACATGTGTTTATCCCTACATGCCTTCTTTAATTTTCTTCCTGAGACCAGCACGCTTTGGAATGATATTTTAATTTATTATTATGAAAGGAATGGCAACTGGTTTTTAATGGTTACAGAATGGTGACTCACAACACTGTCCCAGATGCTGTCACCGTCGCTATGAGAGCAGATTTGCAACATCTTGTCATGGGCACACATCAGTGCTCATGCCTGCTGCCTTCATCCCAGAGGACAGCCTAACACCTGCTGCTGGCAGCGTGCCGGCCCTTCGGGGAACAAATGTTCCATTGCTGCTGGGTGATAGGACAGGACAGACTCGAGATTCCAAGTGAACTGGCTAAAGGCACCCTAGGGCTCGGTGCACCCACCCCAGCACCCAGATGGCTGCTGTTTCTGTAGGAATATTAGAGAGCGAGTGGTGTGCCTGTAGCTGTCCCCTGTAAATAAAGGAAAAGAGAAAAATTCACCTGCACCCTGGATAATAAGACTTCTAGCATTTGCTGTTGTTTCTTATGAAAACCC
Source organism: Zonotrichia albicollis (assembly GCF_047830755.1). NCBI lineage: Eukaryota > Metazoa > Chordata > Aves > Passeriformes > Passerellidae > Zonotrichia > Zonotrichia albicollis. Next base: position 3,469,385 of record NC_133826.1, on the reverse strand, counting down.
CCCCACAACAATATTTTTCCAGTCATTATTGTGCTGATGGAGTATATTGTGCCTACTATATTCATATAAAGAACTTAGAAGAATCTGTAAAATAAAATGTTTTAATAGGAAAATACAAGTGCAAATCCACTTCCATAAGGATAATGTGCTTTTTTCCTGCAGAATATTCTTAACCTTACAAATTCTGGACAAATAGACATGATTTCTATATTTTACATAATGTTCAGCTACCATACCTTTATGTTGCCAGAGGTATTACATTTAGATGTAAGAACAAAACAAACAAAAAAAGAGTAAACATATTTAGTGTCTTTGAAATGTATTTTTTCAGTGCACCTAGCCTAGAGTTGTAAGAATAAAGAATACTGTGCACAAGCTCTGGGGAGCCCAAATTTCTCACTGAGGTCAAGGAGAGCTAAAAGGACTCCTGGCTTGGAATAAGAAGCTCAGTGCAATTCAGGATCAGGTCTCTTGGACTGCCTGTAATGCATTTCTTTCCATTTATTCCCACTCCACTTCCAGTGGGGTGATAATAGCAGTGTTACAATGTCTTCACTTCATGTGGATTGAATAGCAGGCTAATAAAGATGAGGGTGGTGCTTTTTTCAGCTGTTATACTCAAATTTCAAATAAGACCATTTTTATTCTCTGTTTTTGAAAAGGCTTTTTGTCCACATTATTCCCTAAAGCTTAGATCAAAACCATGTCATGTGTCTGAGGGAGGTACAGTTCAGGACACAGTGCATTAGTATTTGAGCTACTGTAATATAGTTTTGATGCTCCTTTGCACTTCAGCTTTAGCACAGAAATTTACTCCCATGAAAATGAAGTACCTTAAAAAACAAAAAGATTGATCATGTATTTATAGAAGGGTGGCTTGATCAGAAGTCACTAGATTGTTGCAGTTTAACTCTGTGTGGTTTAAATCAATGTACAGTGGAGGTGATATTTCACATTCCCTGCAGTGTGCTGCATTTCTCTGCAAAAAATCAATCAAATCTACATCACAATACACTGAGCAACACTGAACTGCCAGCAAGAGAATTCTGCATGACTTTCACTGATTAAAATGTCCCCCTTTTTCTCCTGTTAGGTTAATGGCTGGGATATATCCATAATTCTTAGAAAAGAGCATATCACACACACAGTGACCACACTCTGTGTAGTTCTTTCAACACGTATCCCTATGTTATTCTTTTTGATGATCTCTAAATGAAGTTCCCAGGTAATGCCAATTTACAATAATCTCTCTGCTTGTGATCCCACTAGATGCCCTGGGCAAATCTCATTGTTTTTCTTTGTCCCCTGACTGCTTCTGTAAAATTATGCTAATAATAGCCACACCAGAGAGATGCTGGGTAAATTTGTGTGCCTGCAGAGGACTTTGAAGATGAAAAGGCTTATTTAAATGTTACATATTGCCACAAGTATTATTATTAAAGCTTAAGTGTGCATTCTGCCCTTGGATGGACACACGCAGCTGCTGCTGTCCCCACTGTCTGTGTTTGCACATGCAATAGGGCAGAGCTGTAAGATCTAGAGACTGTAAGTTCAGCAAGTCAGCTTTGCTGGAGTAAAGACAGGGTTTCTGTGCAGATGGCAGGCATGCAAATTTGGTATGATCACAATTTAGAGGTGCTTGTAAAGCATTTGCGTCGGATGAACTCTTTGCTGCTTCTATTTCTACAATGCTATTAACTACAGGGAGAAAGAATAGAGTGGAAGAACAGGAAAAATATTTATCATCAACTTCTGGCTAAATGTCCTAATCAAAAATGAGCAAAGCTAGGGCAGTCCTGGTGACAAAGACCAGGCTGTGATTCCAAGATCAGGCTGAGCTCTCATGTCACATTTGGGTCATGCTCCATGAATTGTCTGCAAGGCTTCCTTGTAACCTGTCGAGTGTCCTGGGTCACAATGCAGGAAATGTGCTCCAAAGGTCTGATGAATCTTAAAGTGCCTTTGTAATCCAGAATTTCTGTTCAAACTGAAAAAATTATGAAGATTCTGTTGTTGCTCAACCATTGCACTCTGTCTTGCCACTGTTAAAACTGTTTTGTAAACTGTCCTGCAGATAGTCTTTACAGAGGATTTAGAAGCTAATCTTTCTGACTGTGCCATGTCACACTTGTGGAATTCAATTGCAATTCTACCATCACACTGCCTTTGATTAACTTGCCAGGTGTAATGACAGTAAAATTTGGCCTAATAAGAGGAAACTTAGCCTTGTTCTCAAATAAAAATCAAAGGAGACTCCCCCTAAATAGATTGTCATATTCCACTCTTCAGTCTAGGCTACTTTGTTTTAATTCCCCTTTTTCTGGCTTAATCAGAATGCTTGCAAAATAATCTGAATTCAGAAACAAAATAAAGAACACTGCCACTGCTGTTGTTTTAAAGACTGTGCTGTCAGAGCAGAGATGCTCCTTTTACCACCAAAAGCAGGTAAAAGCATTTCTTGCTTTATGTTCAGAACATTCTGAGAAGCGAGCAGAAATGAGGCTGATCCATGCAAGAACAAGGGTTTCAGAAGTCAAATAAACAAGTTCCTGCAGTTAATGGTACCTTCCAATACACTTTTTAAGGTCAAGAACAAGTAAATCACAAACAGGAGATTTATGCATCTTCAAAAGCCAACCTCCCAAACCTGTTGTGGTTTTTTTTAATAAAAAGATCAAAAGTGGCTTAGGGTTTTGAGTACTCAACATTACTATTAGAGAGTCTGGAATTAAGATAAGGGAAGTCAGAGAATGTGGGCCAAGCTGACTGACAGAGCAAGCTACTGTCTGGGCAGCTGCCTAAATCCTAAAAGGGCTCTCCTTCCCTTTTAAAGTTTAGGACAAAAACAGGGGGAAAAGAAAATCTTTCATTAAAGCTCTGTTTCCCTGGATAACCAAGGACAGATTCTGGGTGGTCCCCATAAAGTTTCTTTTTAACTTGATAGCCGAACTCATGGGTATTTTCCAACAGTTGTAGGGGATGAAATAACACTGAATTAATTCCTTTTTTAAAAATAAAAGGAATGAAAGGAACAGCTAGATGTCTGCCTTTGAAATCATCACTATTGGGCTTGTCTGCGTGCTCTGTGCAATTCTATGAATTCATATGGTTTGGCCCTCCTTCAGGCTGAACAACTGATCTTGGAAACTTCACTGGAGCTCAGCAGGTCACTTGGGCTGGTGAGTGTTCAGGAAGGTTATTAAGGTTATTTAGTGGTAAAATACATACCCTGCTTACCTGACTTTCTTAAAAAAGTGTAGCTGTTGGCTACCTCTAAATCATGTTCTCTTGTACTGTAGGAACACCATACACAGGATATAAAAATTTTAAGATGACATCTGCTAAAGCCATTGATGTAATTGGCTATCTTATATGAGGTTCCCAAATAAGTCAAATATTTGTCAAAACAGTAAACAAGAAATCTTCACAATCGAAAGAAGATTCCTGTTCTTGCTCCATGTGGCTCTCTAGCAAACGGCTGCAAAGAACAGTGAGCCTTGATCTGCTGAACCTGAGGTTATGACCAAGTCACCCTTACATAATTAGAGTCAACACTCTTGGAAATGGGGAGAGACAAATTCTGACATCCCCATTTTGATTTTGCCATTACACAAACAGCCATAAAATAATAAAATCATGGTCTTATCTGGAAGCTCAGTCTCAGGTAAGATGTACACAAGGCAAATTAACATAATCAAGAAGAAAAAAGGAAATATCTGTTGGAACATCTTAATCTGAAATTTGAGTTAAGAGACAGTTCCATTTTTAAGAATTAGAAAGAAAGTACCTTTGATAAGGGACATGGACATCCTCAGAAAATAGTATTCATTTGTAAATTCTATTTAAGGGAAGAATTTATATTCTCTTGCAATCTAATTTCCAACTGCTCACATTCTGGCTTGGTTTTCCCAGATGTTCCTTCTCAGGTTGTCAAAGAAGTGAAGTAAATTTTTGTAGTTCGCAGGTGTTAAGTTGCAAGTACATAATTTCATTTTCAAAGATAAAATTCAATAAGGAGAAATAAGATTCTTGGAAGATAAATGTAGTCTTGTGTCTATTTATTTGCATTCCTGTCACCTCTTTCTTACTTATATTAATAGCAATAAAAATCAAGGAAGAGGTGTGAGGTAGATTGATAGTTTCCCAAAATATAATTTCTAAATAGAATCGCATGTGCATCTAAGAATACAAATGCTAATTAGATAGAAATTTGATTCTGCATTCACCTGCACAGACATTAAAAGCCTTCATGTGGCCAATAATGAGTGTTCCGTGGCTTGAGATAGCTTAAGGACATTTCCCAGGCCACTCAGTCTTCAGCCAGGAGATGTCTGGGAGAAATCACAATCTCATTGCGGAAAGATTACAGTCAGGAAAGTGAAATCAGAGCAAGCCAAGGTATCATGAAATATTTTTTTATTTCTAGGTGACAGTTAAAGAAAGAAAGACCCAGTATTTAAACAGGCATGAAACCAGCTCATGATTCTGTGTCCTCTGAGAAGTGCTGGAGGCAGCTTGGTGGCCTCCTGGCTCCCCCACTGTGCCTGCTGCAAGAACAGCTAAAGAACTTCAGCTCTTGAGCCAAGGCCATTTCACTCACCAAAACTGGTCTGATTTTTTACATTTTTTTGTTTGGTTGGTTGTTTTCTATTTTACAAGAGCAATATTTTTTATTAAAACTCCCAGCATTCAGAGGCAGGGGAAATTAGGTGACAAATTTTCTGCAATAGTGCTTTTCCTTGAGAGACCATTACTTACTCAAATATGTAATTCCTATCTCCAGCTATTCCCTTGCCTTGAATGTCACATGTTTATGGCTCCCACCTTCAATTTTGTGCCATGCTCATCATTCCAGATACTGGATATCTTCCAACAGTGGCTATTCTGGATGCAAGGACAGGTCACATATTGTTTGTTCCCTTGTTCTCAGGACAGGCAAATAATTTTGATAAAGGAAGCATTTGAAGAGGATTGGATAGGACTTAAGTTAACATCTAGAAAAATTATTTTCATTGCAAAGGTTTATGGAATATTTCTGGTCTTTTATTTTACCTTTTTTTTTTTCCTAGCAGAAAAGACTGCTTAGGAAATTCTGGTTATCACTGTTCATAAGAATATAAATGAGCCTTCCTGCATGTTTGATTCATCTAACCTAACATCCTTCCTACTAAAGAGTCAGAAGTGAATTCCAGGGCTACTTCCCTTGTAAAGTCATACTGGCTTTCAACAATCAGTAGTTTAAGGACTCAGGATTGCAGCTGGATCATCTATCTAATGGATATCAGTAGTTATATTCCCCATAAATTTGTTTAACTCCTTTTTTTTTACCATCAGATTTATTATTCTCCAGATCAGTGCCAGGGCTTCAGATTGGATCATTGCGAGAGTATACTATGCATTATTTATATTCAAAATATTTAATGTCTGCCTCAACAATATAGCTTTACTTGTTCTAAGATTATATATGAGGTTGATATTGCTGCTTGAATAAACATACACTGACAAGTTAATAAAAACAACATTTTAACTGCTTGAGTGCAATGTTCCAGTGACCCAGAAGATCATTTCTAGGCTCTTTGCAGTCCTAAGCTCAGCATGAGTATAACCTTCATCCATGGGTCCACAGCAGCCTTTGAACCACTGATGAAATCTCCTAAAAGAAGAGAGCAAAAAATGCAAACATCAATTTAAATGACTGCATGAAAAAAAGCAAAAATTTGCTGTTAGCTACAGCAGGCTGAAATGAGAGCTGAGAATGACAGAGAGGGCAGGTACTGACCCCCATACTAAAAGATGTACAACAAAGGCATTTGCTCTAAGTTCTCAGGGAAAGCCTTTTAGACAAATTAATTAAGCAATAAGACATGACAGGGTGTGAATCGCTTGGTAATGATTTACGCCTATTGTGTTGTTAGGCAGAAGGCCAAAGGCCGAGTGCTGTCAAATCACCTAGGTGTAAATTATCATTTGATAATTTGAGCCCTGGAGTGCGTTATTGTAATTAGAAGGTGTTCTATCATAAGTTTTCTACTTTGTTCCATTTTTTTTTCCATTCTCAGCTCCATTTTGATACTTAGAATGCTATCATTAAAAATTAAACCTTTTCTTGCAAGATTATTTCAGACAACTAATAGCCTGAGAGACTTTACACAACAAATCCTGTCATATACCACAATGCATAGCAGATAAGTCAATGCAGGCATGTCATCACTGTAATTTAATCACCGTGCCTTCATTCATAAAGCCAGTTACAGACAAAGGGAGGTATTAGGGTTATAGGGGAATGTGCAATCAAAATTAGTTGGAAGTTAGGTGCAGAGTTGATGAAGAGGAATGAGGCAGCTGCACTTTCTCTTTTCAAATTAAATAGCACAAAAAAGATGGAGAGATAACAACATGAATTCTTCCAAGTTGCAGCATCCAGACAGCTGCAGAAACCACAAGAAAGCCACTCCAAAACCTGAGTATTCCAACTGAGAGAATTAAAGTGCAGCAAGGGGTGCTCAGTGCAAAGATGTGAACACCATCTCTAGCTCTGTAAATTCATACAATGCAGCTTATTGTGAGATGGTTATTACTACCTACTCGTCTATTTGTTCTGTTCTTCTGTGTTTCTGGAGATGGGATATTTAAGTAGCAGGATCTCCAATTTGATTCAATTTTCCATTTGTAGCTGCCTGGGGTCATTAATCACATATACTAAGCAGAAGAAAGGTATTTCAAGTCTGGCATAGAAATGGATGTCATGACAGCCTCTTTTTGCCTCTTGTCTCATCTGTGGCTCCAACATAGGGAAAAATATTTTTATCAAATCCAGCTATTGTTTCCTAAACATTTACCAAGATCACAGTTAAATGCAATAGAACATCCTTAATGTTCTTGCATGACTAGATGACAACTGCCTTCACTGGAGATTTTGTAACACTGAATGATTCCCACTGATAAGAAGCAGTCCCATGGTGGCAGTACCAGGGAAAAATGTTAAGGTCAATCAAGAGAACATCTTTCTGAGCATTAGACACATGCAGAAAAAGAGAATTTTATCACTGGTCAGCCATGATTTCAAAATCTGCAAGAGATTATCTTGTAAGTGATATAACTGTAAAAACAGAACAGGTCAAATTTGTTGTGAAAAATGACAGGTCTTAAAATTATTTTTCTAGAGTTTACTTTTGATGTTTGCTTATCAGTGGCATATGCTCCCTTTTTTTTTTTTGTCATGATTCTTTTTGCATCTATTTTTTTTCCATACATTTTTGTGTTGTCACAAAAGCTGCCACACATCCGCATTGCATTTATTTAATCAGAAGGATACAGATAGCGTGATACTTGGTTTTACCATCCGTCTAGCATATTATTAGTAGGTTAGGGTTTGGAAAACTGACAGAGAAACAGATGTTGGGATTATTTTATGTAGCTTGAACACCATAATGATATACAGTTGTCAGAAGCATCTATTTTCTTATTTTAGGAAGATGATTATTTTATGGAGGAAATGGCTCAACTTTTTACAACCCAGAGGGGAGAGGAAAATAAAATGAAGGACCTGAGGAAAATATCTAAGGAAGGAGTGATGGATGTTTAGTCTGTGCCTAAAAGTCTGTGAGAACATGTGCAATTTATGAAATTGTTCTAAGGGAATAATCCTGGCTGTGCCTGTTTCCCTCACAGATACATATTTAATGAAATAAGGTAAAATAAATCTATAGTCTCATGATTTGCATGTCCTTGGTCTGCTGTAAAGCGTGACAGGAAGGAGACACTATATTTGTTAGTCGCAGCTTAATAATGTAATATGCAGAGGTTACTCCCTCTCTCAGAAGGAAACAGGGGGTTGGAAATGAAGAATTTGGACATGCTTGGCGTGGCTTCATTCCCTTTTCACTATGCTTATCCTTCACAGTGGGGAAAAAAGATCTAGCTGGTGTCCAAAGGACAAAGGTCAAAAAAACTTCATTTCCTTTTTTTTCCCCTTCATTTAGTGTTTTAGTTTTGGACTTTTAGATAGGAAATAATGAGAATAACTTTTCTTTTGGTTGCTCATGACTTTGCTTGCTTTCTTTTCTGGCCACCCGCTCAAATAACATTTTGGGAAGAAACTGAGGGACAGTGGAAATACTGTGAAACGGACATAGCTCCCAGAGTTTGGTGCTTACTTCTAGGAATGATTATCTGTTTCTACCTTTCTTTACCTCTAATTCCTCTTTTCCTGCCTATTTCATCACTTCATGTTAATGCCAGATGTGGAAAGAATTCAGTACCTGGTAAGAAAATTACATTTATTTCCCATCACTGTAATTTAAGTCTAAATAGTGCAGGTACTGAGCTACTTCTGGAGGTGAAATAAGTCTCAAAAATTAGTTCCTTGAGTAGTGGGGAAGCCAATATCTGTATATTTTTCGTCCAGCATTCATGAGTAGGGCCTGATACCTCTACCACAGACATCTGTAGAAACATTCTGGGAAAAAAGATTGAGAAAACAGAATTGTGAGTGGATTGGTGTGGCTCTGAGTCCAAAGTGGGGAGAAGCTTCCCTGCACGTATATGCGCATTCACATGCAGACACACATGCACAGAAATGTTCTATGACTTCTGAAATCTCTTATTTAACAAAATAGAAAAGATGAATTATCAGTCTTCAAAAAGCACATGAAATTGGGGATGAATAGAGTAACTGCACAGGATTATATAGTCAAGTAAATCCCTAGGAAATTTGTGAAGATCTTTATTATTAATATCAAATATTCTCTTTTCTTGTTAAAGGCATAAATCTCTGTAATGAAATAGAGTCCATCACCTCTGCATTTATTTTCTTAGCAGGGGTTTAGATATTTATGGATGCCTCCCACAAAATTTAAGATATAATAAAGTACTGATCTAATAAACTCAACAGGTAGTTGATACAATATTTGAATTTAGACTTCACTATTTAATTATAAGGTTGCAACATGTAATATACAGGACTGCCTCTGGCCATTCATCAGAAGTGTCTCCTTTTGATTCACTTACCTAGCCATTGGTTTCTATCAAGTATTACTCAATTCATAGGGAACTGGGAAAGGATGAATCTGTTAGCAAAACTATTTTCATTAAGATATTTAAGAAGCAGAGCATACATTTTTTTCCATGCAGTTTTAATCAAAAAAGAGCTGTTCATCGTGCTTTAAAACAACAATGGTTATTGCCAGTACTACCATAAAATTATTAGATTAATCTGCTGATCATATTATTTATTCTTTCTCCTCTCTCCTTTTATTTACTTTGAAATATTAATTTCATGGGTGTTATTGACGGTGAAGAACGAAAAAAAAGAAAGTCAGCTAAGTCTCCACTGCTCCAGTGCTCCAATTCTGTTCTCACAGGAACAAGTTTTTAGTGTTTGGCTATGCCCAGCCATTCTTTGAAGTGAAAAAATATTGTAGATATTAGCAAAAGATTTAGACAAAAATTCTGGATCAAAGCATTCTTTTTCCTGAGGACTTCTCATTTAAATTCTGTACTTCTTTGTCACAGCCTTGTACCAGGCTCTGAATTCAGATTAATCCATGATATTGAAGTAACTGTGATCTGAGCCTTAACTTTGTAATTATGGTCCATCTTAGTAACATCCAGTGACTCCAGAACATCCAAGTGCTACTATAAATGACCAACTTGAAAATGAAAATAGTCTTTCAAGGTCTGTCAGGAAAGCTTCTAGGATTTGCAGATCATTATTACATAAGGCAAATCAGAAAAAATGTGTATTTGAAATATTTTAGAAGTGTTTGCGTAGTTTTATGTGATTAAACTGCACACCAAAAGAATGGGAAAAAATTACCTGTCAATGATAGCAGACAGGGACTAAAGCTACAGAGGAATGAGTTGGGATCACTTCAAACAGATTATTTTATCCTTAAGGTCAATGTGTAGGAGAACTGTATTCCAAGATTATTCTTTTCCTTGGAGAACAAACCAGAATAATGTGATAGTCTTTACAGCCTTCAGTTTTACATATCCAGGATCAGTAATTTAGCATTTTTATATATTGAACAGATCTGCACGCTAACGACAGCAAGCAGCATGATACAGATTGTTCTGTAGCTTTGACCTACAAGTACATTTTATAGCTGAGCTGGTGTCAGGATTCTGTCTGGCTGCTGCACCAGCCTCAAAACACAGCCCAGCTCCCTCGTACTACTTGCAAGCAATTCAGACACAGAATATTTTGGGGATCGTAAATGAGCAACATCTATTCCCAGGGTAAGGCAAGTCTATTTCACAAGTTACTTTATGGACCATATGGTTATACTTGGTTACGTTCAGTCACATAACATCACATAAAGCAACTTAATCCAGTATATTCAGATCCATGCAATGCAAATGGAGCATCATTTCCAAGCTTTAAAGGAGCCTTGTCTTTTCCCCTAGGGAACATGGTGTAGACCATAGTTTTAAATCAAACTTCTCATAAACTTTTAACACTCAAGTCTTAACAGAAATCATGTCATCCTCCAACTTGGTGTGATGCAACTTATTATCTATATGTCTGAGCATAAAAAAAAGGCTCTCTGGTGTTCTACTAAAATTATGCTGAAAATAGAAAATGTGATTGCAACCAGTAAAGAGGAGAAGTCAGAATTGCTCCAGGATTTTAGTACAGTCCTTGCCAAAACCAGCAAAGCATCCCCGAGGCCTCCTTATCCGGTGTGCTGAGCTGAAGCATTCTGGAAATAGCAGGCTTAAAGGTTGCTAAGCCAGACACTTTCTTAGATAATTTCAAGGCTTATAACCAGGACGTTTTAGTACTATATGGGGAAATAGTTCTCAGCCTCAAATGTGGCAGATATTGGATGTAATTATGGGGTGAGCAAGACAGAAAGCATTGCTCAAGAGGCAAGGAAGGAGTTAAGCATTATGCACTCAAAGGTAGGATTCTGTCCCAGGCTAACAGCCCTCCAACACAACTTCCCATTGTTCACAGGTCTGGTGAGTTCCTGGGGTAAAGTACTTTTTTGGCTGTTGATGTCAGGAATGCTATCACTTTTGTGATATAATTTGGTTTTCTGTGTAATTACACCCTGGCAAAAGCATATTTCTAATAGCACAGCTAGGATTTTCTGTTTAAAATGCTCTGTTTAAATTGTTGATTTTCTGCTGGAATGCTGTATTTGGTTACATTCCACCCTCATTCTAGAGCTCCCTGTACATCCCAGAGCACAATAGCGTCATTATGCACTACCTTGGCCTCCAGGTCATGAACTACAATTATCTCTTTTCATGGCAACAATCTTTATAACCTAGAAACTACTCCCAGGGACAACATTATAAAGAAGGATTGGCATATGCATAAATAAAGATGAATAGATATTGGCACTCCTCAGGGTTTTTGCCATTGATTATGGAATGTTGATTAATGCCATAATCACTACCTCCCCTCGAAAGCGATAGCGGCATTTTGTTCTGGCTTCACTTTTCTGTCTTCACATCTGCTGCTTTCTCTCCAGTCCCTGGCTCTTGTCACCCATCTGATTCATCCTCGTAGCACGATGACAAAAGTCACAATGTTTGGTTGCCAGCGAGAAAATTTCAGAGGAACAATTTTGAATCTGATTGTTCTCGACTAACATGCTGCTCCAACGGATTATAGCACTTTTATATGCAGTTGCTTTTTGCTAGGTCCATCTGTCTGCACTCCAAGCTGTGCTCCGAAGATTTGACATTTCAGGCAGTTCTGATTCTGTTTTCTCTCATTCAGTTTCAGTTTTTAAGAACAGAAATCCAGTCATGAAGGTTATTTGGGGAGCAGTAAGCAAAAAGCATGATTATTATTAGCACTCTTCAAGCTATTAACCACAATGCTTTGTATTTACTTGACATTATATTAAAAAAATATCTACAACTCATCTACAAGGCAGATGAGTAAATAGCACCTGCACTGCATGTAAGTAACTCAAATCCAGAAATCAGACATTCTGTAATCCACAGAAGGAGCTTATCCAACCTAACAGCTACTCCCAAAGTGGTAATTACTACTACTCCCCATCCTCATTGGATCAATTATTTGAAATTTCATCTTTGCTTCATACAGGATGCTCTCCTGCAATAACAGGTAATGAATGAATTGTGAGATGCAGCTGCATTTTAACAGACCAGCCTCACAGACTTCACAGAACATGATCAGAATCATGAGTGATAGAGATTGCTCTGCAGGAAGAGGCTATGCTAGAAATTTATGTCAGAGTCAAATAATTAATTTACATGCATTGTCATTTTATGCAACATATGTTCATTTTTTAAATACTTGCCTTGCCAGAAGCTAAGGAACCAGCCATAAAGATAAACTAAAGCAGACAATGTCTGATAAAGTTTAGAGTAAAAATTGCTCCAAGTCGTACTGCACTGGTATAGATGTCCTCCTGTAGACTTTAAAATAGATGGTCACATCACGTTGATTAGGTTACTCCAAACACGCTAGATGAAAATTACTTGGTTTTGGTATAAGGGAAATCTTCTGGTTGCATGAGAAGAAAACGCCTGAGGGGAATTTGTTAGCCAGCACCAGAAGAGGTTTTCTCTACAGGAATGTTTAGAGAAGCCTATGCATGTCTATGTACTTTGTGTATCTGGTTTATGTGGGACAAGTAGAAAAAAAGAACTTTGTCACTTTAGTCCCTCTGCTGTGGGCCAGGTGTCCAAAATAAAATTTCATTATTCCTAAATGCCAAAGGTTCATTCTCGCAATACAGAAGCTAGGAGCAAGAAAAGGAGTAAAACACATAGGTAAGTAGCATAAAAATATATCAAAGCCAGAAAAAATTAAACTGAAAATTTGTTCAGTTGCACAGGACAGAATAGAGAAAGCTGGGCAAAGAAACCATGGGTTTCCACATTATAAGAACATTTAAAGACTAGAAATTCCTTTTCTACATCAGAAGATTGAACATTTTTGCTGTTTTGTAAAAACAATCATGCTATTTAATAGCCGCTTAATGAAAGAACTAACAAAGTCTTTAAGAGACAGGGAATTTCTTGAAAGAAGTAGAGGTTGTACAGATATTGTGTCCTTTTATTCAGGAGCTGGCAGAAGAAAGAAAAAAGATGTTGCAAACCAGCAGTTCTCTAAAGACATCTGGGTGAGCAGTTGCTACTCTGCTGGTCCTAGCACAATAATATGGCATGTGGATAATGAATCCAACTTTTAAATGTTCCTTTTCCAAAAAGCCTCTAGACCTGTGTCAATGTACTGCCTGTATGAAGCGGCCCATTGCTGTCAGCCCCCAGAATGGTCAAGCCAGTTTCTTTTTGAGATAGGAATTCAACCTCCATAAAATTTGCTCAAAGATTTGGCTGCATGCACATTCAGGGGGAAAAAAAGGCAAGAAGAAAAAATCAAGCAAAAATACTCAAGGTGTGTTTAATGATGTGCTAGCACAGGGAATTAGACACACTGAACAGGACTCCCATAGGGTGGATGTAGAGCAAATCCCTTTAACATTTGCTCCTGCAATCCAGAGGGGTCAGTGAACAACAAATGTGTTCTCTCCATGGTAAAATGAGAGCAGCAGAATGGAATGATAAGTAATATCCTGCTTTCTGTACAAAGTACAGAAACAGAGTAAGTGCTTTGAAGAAGTCCTCAAAAACTGCAAAATAATGAAGAGTTTATTTGGATATATGAAAGGGGTGAAATGCAGGAAAGGATCTGCGCAGCAGGAAAAACAAGTTTGTCCAGAACAGCATGATATACTTCCAACATTTGACAAATGAGCCAGGAGCTGCTCTGTCCTCATGCCTTTCCATTTTTATAACTGCAAATCCACAGTGAATACAGTTTTATGTATAAGGAACTGCTTCTGACAGATACAAAATTACTTCAACACCAACATAGTTTATTACCCACTCCTGTACTGATTTACACACAAGCCAAACTCCAGTTCCCAGCAATGTCTGCTGTCTGCTGTCCCTTTAAGGAATTCAGGTGTAATGCCTGAAGTTCATTGACTCTTTATCTGTAGCATGATCTTCACTGAACAAATAATGTCTGAACTGAGCAGACTTTAATACATTTATGCCTGTGGAAAATCAGGAATTCCTCCCCTATTCCTGGATAAAAGCAGAAAATAATTATATCTCTTCAGTCTGTCTCTTACAGACAAATACCATCTAAAAGGAGCCCAAAGTATTCTCATTCAGCCTGGTGACAGACTACGTAGGTAGGCTGGAACTAAACTGAGCCCTGTCTGTCTGTCTGTGTGGCAGCAGAGGTGACAGGAGAACACCATTTGCAGTGAGGCAGCCAAAGAGCAACGACAGCAGGGATGATGGTAGTTGCAAAGTGCCAGCAGACTCAGCTTTGGAACAGATTTGCCAAGACTGCTGCACCATGTGATGACACAGATTCCATGCTGAATGCACAGTGACATGGAAAATGTCTCCTAGTGGTGTCCAGGCGTCACCAGTTAACTCCTCTAATAGCTGCTCTCCCCTGACTTTGTCCTGTTTCACCAGCTGTTGTGCATCTCCTGTTCAGGAGGAAACGCTGGCACAGTGGAAGAATCATTAGGGAAATGCAACAACATATGGATGTGAGAGGGAGGTTCAATAATGAGTTTCCGTGTGCCTGGGTTCAGTACATGCACAGGGAGCACCATCTCATTTACTTGAGCTTGATTTGTTGTTTGTATCTGTACCAAGGAGCTCCTGGAAGCACAGTGCTTTCTGGAGGTTACAAGAGCAAATCACCAAGCACAGGTCAGTTCAATTGGGCAATGCAAAGAAAGCCTAGAGTGGAGAAAATTCCTGTTTAGTGAAAAGTCAGCTCAGCAATCCAGCTGAAGATCCTTCACTCCTGGTTGTCTTCCAGGGCTGAAGACATTCACCTGGTGCCACTATGATCTATGACTGCTGAACAGCCCCTTGAAGTTTGTGCGATCCAGCAAGATCTGCCTTGGGAAGCCTCAAGAGCAGAGACTTGAAACAACCTATTCCACAAGAATTAGAGCTAATGAAGCCTGGGCTTCTCCGTGAATTTATGTCTTTGTGTAAGTCTTTGGATGCAGGGTCAAATTGAGGTTTTTGGAATGCTAGGTAGAAGCAATTCTCTGAGGATTCTCTGAGATCTAATACTGTCAGCTTTGTGAGAAATGCTTCCTTAGAGTATACATAGGTTCATTCAATGGGTCAGCTCTTCTAAATATTGATTTTTACCCAACCTGGACAAGCTTGGCTGTCCTTAGGATATGTTAACATAATATTACCACAATGCAGCAAGATAGCATGTGCCCCCTAAAACCCATGCCCTCAGGAGCCTCATTCTGCAGGTCTTGCCTCTGTATGAAAGGTAGTTAAAAGAAATTAAGATTTTTTTACATTTTCTGGTCTGGTTTTGCCTGGTTGATCAACAGTCTGGCTGTAGCATGTGAATCCTGGCACTCTTTGTTCTGCAGGTTATGAAACCCTCAGGAAGGTGTCCGGTTATCTCGGCTGTTTGAGGGGCCTGGAAAGGCCCGGGGTGGCCTTGGGGCAGCCCGCGTATCGAAGGACGAGAAGAGGCTTCAGTTCTTCTTTCTGTTTTTATGTTTATTAATTGTTTATCTAAAAGATGTTCTTTCAGCCGAACAGAGATCTGCTCAGCAGTCAGCCATGGGCACACTGTCCCCCCTCCCGGGCAGCCACGTATCTTTATACCCATTGTTACGTGTACAATATTTATCATTTTTCCCCAATACCATCTATTCTTATAACTCGGTGTACTCTCAGTAATAACCAATCCAAAGGTGCCACCGTGGCCAAAGAAGATGGAGGAGAAGAGGAAGAAGAAGGAGGGCAGGACACACCCCAATTCCTCCATCTTACTCCTCTAAACCCCCCTGTACATAAATCCTAAACCCTGTGTCTCACCCTCTAATTAGCTAATCTTTTCGCCATTCACTCCGGTGAAGCCCTCATCCTTGTCGTCTCCTGTGTAGGGTTAAAGTCCAGCTACCAGACACTTCTGGCAACATTCCAGGACTCCCGAGACCCCCAAGGTGGTCTCGGTGGCTCAGCATCTCAGGACTGAGATCTTGAGATCCGACAGGAAGGTATTGGGGCAATAAAGACTGACAAAGTGATTGCACCATCTTCTGCCTTTCCTAGAACCTGTGCATGTTCAGTGACTCCAGGTGCCCTGGGGCAAAATTCCTAAGTTTTAGAGGTGTTTTGATCTCTTAAGTTCACACATCCAAGCAGTACAAAATTTATTAGGGCCACACTTAATTAAAGGCTTTTAACAGTTTATTAGCATTTCTTCCAAGCTTTCTATTTATGACTGAGATAAGGATGTATTCCTACATTCTACCTCACACCTGCCTATTATGTGTTTCATTATTAAAAGCTTTTATTCGTTAAATCTCCCACGAGATGCATACCTTAGAGAGTAACTCAAATCAGGCAGTCACAACCTGTCCAATTTAATGTTTCATAAGAAGGAAGCTTTAGGATTCCATCTGGCATAGTAAAAAAATCACCAGATATACCACCATAAAAATGCATTGGAAAAATAATCATTAAAATTCTTTTTCTGTGTGCTGGGGGCCACTCACTCAACTCTCCTGTTGCCTAGAGAAGCTGGGGCTGCCCCATCCCTGGAAGTGTGCAAGGATGGGTTGGATGGGGCTTGGAGCAACCAGATCTAGCACCTAGCATCCCTGCCCATGGTAGGGGCTTCAGAACTGGATGATCTTTAAGGTCCCTTCCATCTCAAACCATTGTGTGATTTAAAGCACCAGTCTTCAGAAACGAGGCCCAGTGTGACAGAACCCAAACTGACTGTGATGGTTCTTTCTTGATGTGTCCAGAAGTGGCAGAAAGGGGGATAAGAGACAGAAGAAAGCAAATCGGGGCGTTCTGAGAAAGAAGATTATGATATGGTGACTGTAACAGATTCCCCAGCCTGCACATTTTTTGACAACTCATTTGTTGTAGGCTTATCTGCATTCAGATCACATTAATTCAAAGGGCAGTGGATCCAATTTTCTGTTGCCTGGCACTTTGTATAACATTTGCCTCTTCTCCAAATGAAGGGAAAAATGGATGTAAAATGCTGCTCAGGATCTGAGCT
The DNA here is from genome assembly GCF_047830755.1 of Zonotrichia albicollis. NCBI lineage: Eukaryota > Metazoa > Chordata > Aves > Passeriformes > Passerellidae > Zonotrichia > Zonotrichia albicollis. The sequence continues at coordinate 3,452,305 of NC_133826.1, read as the reverse complement.
TTGCTTTCATCTCCCAGTAGTTTAGCAGAAATGCCTCTCTTGTTATTTTTCCTCAGTTACCCTTGTGTGACAGCAGTGGAACAATACGACCTTCTTTTGTCCTTGCTCTACTTACATGTAGCTTATGTTCTTATCAAATTGACCCCAAGCCTGTTCTTTGCCTGTAACTGGAGGTCAAAACATCAATTTTGGCAATTCAGCTGCCCCCTCTGCCATTTGGAAGGAGCAAGGTGGAGACAGCTGGCAGTTAGGGGAGCACTAGGAAGCATATGGTAGCTCTGTGCAGCCTTGTCCAAGGGCTCATAGGACAATCACTCACTTGCTTCACTGATTTCCAAAATGTACATCTCTTTTTTGGGTCTTTTCTCATAAGCCCCCAGGATAGCCATTGTTTCAGCAAAGGTCATTTTAGGAGAAACTCCATATTTTGGTATTATTTGGTTCTTTCCAGAGAGAAAATCTGCTTAAAAATTATCCTGATACCATAAATGACCACAGAAAAAATAGAATGACAGATAAATAAAAGTAACTGGGTAGAGACTGGGGCAATAAAATATTAGAAGAGACCATCCTAAATTTAAGGAATTATGTAGCTGGGCATTTGCAACTTGTGTTTTTAGCATGGCAGCTGGTCGGAGGGTTAAGAAAATATGTGGCCATGCAATGTTGGCTGAGATCCTGCCTGATCTTGAGAGTTAAACACAGCCAAGCCCTGTAGTGTTGGATGGGAAACCGCCAAGGAAAATCCAGGGATTCAGTAAGTGGCATCCTTCCTGCACGATTACAGCAACCCAAGTGCCAGCATGGTGCTCGGGGATAGTTTTGTTGGTGGCAGTGATATTTTAATATGAGATGTAAACTTGTAGAAGGATCTCAAGATGTTTTGCACAAAGATAAGGAAGTTTTAATAATCACTGCCTTGTAATTCCATTCTCTGCTTTCTGTTTCATGGAGATTTCTGCCTGTTTTTTATTCTCTTGGCTGATCATGATCATTACTACAATAAAATCAGATTCTTTCAAGGAGGTGGCTGTATTTTTATAAATTCTGTTTATGTGTACTACCTCCAGAACCTGTACAGCATTGGGTGAGGTGTAGGACCAGAAGTTTGTGCCTGTATAAAGATGTTTTAAATACTCCTCAGAAGTAGAAAATACATTGGAAAACTTGTAATAAATAATTTCTCTCCCTTTACTGCTGTTGTTGATTTCAGCTCCTGAGCTGCAATACTTTTGTTGATGCAACTGTACTTTCTAAACCAGATCAGTGTGCTGGTTTGGAGAAAAAAACCCCTCTAAAAGCAGATATTGTTCAACTTGTATAAATTCTGATGAAGTTTGAAGTGCAGCCATACAATCAGTTCCTAAAGCACAACTGTGGAGGCAGTAAATCCCAATGCAGACCTAGATGAGGGGGAGCAAGGAGGCGGGAAACACCTTCATGTGGTTTTTACACCAGAAGCAACAGTCTGACACATCTTTACCACTGCCAGAAGAGTAATGCCTATTTTAAGGTTTGAAGTTTACCTACTAGACATCAATATCCAATCTCTGTGCAGTTAAATTTACATTATATAAGGAAAAGTTTGGAGTTTATAAAGGATATGCAAAGTGGTTTTGATCCTTGAGTTATAATTGTGTCTTGTAATACTATATATAATGCACAAGTAGAAGTGGCTAGATGAACATTTTTGCAGAGGTCAAGCTGTAATTTTTGTTATTTCTTTTCACTATTTCCATTTGTAATAAGATTCCATGACACATCTAAATGATTATACACAAGAGTCTCTTCTAATAGTAGTAGGCTCATAAAAAATAACAAGACTAAATGATAACTGTCTCCTGACCCATACATGTATTTACAATAGAAGTACTTTAATAAAGGTAGCTACATCCTCTAGATCCCCAGACCTTTATTTGAACTCCTCTGTAGCATAATTGACAGACAGAATTAGAGTGTATATTAAGACCTGAGACTGAACTTTTTCCATAGACTCAGCTTCACTTACATCACTCATAATATTAGAAAGAATCTGTGACAATCATATTAAAATGATGCCACCCTGACACAGATTAACATAGTATGCAATTATATTTAAATGCTGTAATTGGAACTTGTTGTTAAGTGCCTACTGTCACTTCTCAATTCCCCTCAAGGCAAGTAAACCACTTCTTCCTTTGCTCTCTGAATTTAATGCCATATTCTGCACACAGTAAGAGCTGGTATTTCATCAAGAGCATTTTGTTTGCCTCAAATGCTGTGAAAACACAGGCCTTGTGAACACTGCAGGATATAAATCCATCCTGGAAAACGACTCTGTTAAAAAAAAAAAAAAGGGCATTTTGCCATTTCATGCTTATGGGGACAACCTGGGTCTTTGCATTTGATGAGTTTCTTCACCTGAAAGCCATTTCCAGCTCAGTCTTTTGTAGATAGCATTATTAGGTGTAAAGATCCTGAAGGCAGCCCCGGGTGAGACTGATTATACCCAGCTGAATCTTTTTAAACCCCAGGGATGCACCCAGGTGTTTCTGATGGCCTCACCTTGGTGGCAAAGCAACTTTTCCTTCTGGTGGCACATGACAAGGGAGAGCTCTGTGGCATCTTCTTGGCAGAGGAGGAACTGCAAATGGGGTAGGTGGGAAAAGACAACTGTTGTTTATGCTTTTAAAGTAAGGTTCTATGGGAAAATTTAGAAAAAATAATGATGGGAATGTCTTGCATGGCTTTTGGGAAATATCCTCCTCTGAGTGCCTCCTCAGTTCTCTGTGAATGTGACAGTGTTGCCTGTTGGTCACCAGCCAGTTTTTTACATGTTTTCCTGGGTTTACTCAGAATTGTGTGTACCCCAGATTTTGGTATGATTTCTTTTTTGGGTTGTGCTAGTTAACACCTAACATGTCTAGCTGTGTAAAGAGCAAAGTGTTAAAGTCTGGGTGAGGGTCTTGCCCTTCTCATGGTCCCAAACTGACTGAAGCTGGACTTTTATTTTTCTAGCACAGCCAGGAGCAGCACTGCTTTTCCTTCATGTCTGTTGCCAAAATGACCTAGACTTGAACTCTCCCAAGGATAGGAATGTGATTTTGTGTAGTCTCCATACTGGAGCACTCCTAGGGATCTCAGCTAATAGATGCGATAGCCCAGTGCATGTTACATTGGTAATGCAAAAATCTCCAGTGTTGACTCTTGCTCACTGGAAACTTAATCTAAGGCAAGTCCTTTCTCAAACTTAGCAGCTAAATAGTATCCATTTGGAGATGCTTTGGGAAAGGCTGACTGGAAAGGATAGGAAGGAAAAGGTAGGATTTTTTTAATTGTTATGACTGACTATAGCTTTACTGTGGAAATTGGTATTATCCAGACTGGGGTGCAATTAGATACGCATTCTTAATGGTGTTGCTTTTCTACATTCTGTACTTGTGCTAATTCTACATGATGTCTACAGGCCTGTGGATGTTTTGAAAGCAGTGACTGTAAAGCTGTGCATTGATGGCTTTGATAAATGCATAAGGGACTCAAATCTGAGCCTGGGCATTGATCTACGTTGTACAAAAATCCCTCTATTAATCCCTTTCCATTTTCTGTCTTGAAACCATGTATTTTTCTCTGAGCAATGAACTAGAAACCAGCATACCCAGATGCTACAGAGGGCCTTTGGCTCCTTCACAAAATTTGGTCTTAAATAATGTTTTTGCAGTGTGGCAAGTGCTAGAACCCCACATGGTGACCTACATGGCGTTGGCTAGAGCTTTTCTTGTGAATCTAATCCAACAAAAGCAGCTGTCTCTAAACCAGTAGAGCTGCAAAAGCGCTCATGTTTTAGCACTGTGGCCATTCTTCAGGGTACCTGGTAGTAAATGTGAATATTTCAAATGGGATATAACACTCTGAGTAAAACACTGGCATGCACATTTTCCTGTAAAATGATTTGTTTGTTGTGGGTTTTTTGTTTGTGATTTTTTTCCTTTTGGTCTTCACACTATATTTACACACATGCTGCTCCCTGCCTAAACTGGTAGAAGGTAAAAATGCAGCTGAACATTCTCTTAAATAGACTTCATGCTGCATTTGTATGGCATTATTGTATGCTTATGGCCTATTATTAGAGAATAATAAATACAATGAAAACAGTTATATGAAAACACACAATTCCTGCTGATTCCAAGTCTGTTCAAAGACTTGGAGTTCAATTTACAGGGAGTCCCAAGAACCCTTCAATCATCCCTTGTAAAAGTTTTCCTTTGTTTTGTTGGAGTCCAACAGCATTGTTTATGGAAAGATTTTTTCCAAGTATTTTGAGCATTATCCTACAACAATAATTCACTATTATTTGATCAGAGTTTGTGGCATTGGCTGCTGCTTTCTCAGCCACCATAGCAAGATTCTGTAGATTAGGTCCTGTCCTACATTATCTGAGCCACAATCTCCATTATTTAGACCACTGAGGGTATTTCAAGGCTGTATTTGAACCACTGCACTTGTTAATCTACTTCGTTAATTAAATTCTTTCTCTCAGGATTCCCTGTAAAATATGTAGAGTAAAATTCTGGCCCCAGTGAAGCCAGTGGCAAAACTCCCACTGATTTCAATGATCTGAGACTTCATCCTTAAATCCAGACTGGAAGAGATACAGGCCAACAGGCTGCAAAAATACTAATAGAGTCATTTTCAATCCAGTGCCGTGACTGAGGCTTATATTTCGGAAGTGAGAAGCTTAATCCCAATAGTAGGCGACAATACATCTCTCTGAGGAACCAGTGGAAGTGCTGGTGAGGCTTAGAGGTTGTGACAGGCCTGCTGTCCTAATTAATAACTTGTCAATCTCAGGATGGAGTTAGGCTATTTCATCAGCCCAGGACTCCAACCTGGGGATACGCAAAGGCGGGTTTAATTGAAGCTGCGTTCTAGCTTAAAATATCACAAAGTTTGGGAGGATTGAAGGATCTGGATTAAACTTCTGATGTGCAGTGATACTTCATTAACTTCAGGATATATTTCTAGCAAACAGCAGCATAGTATAAAATAAACTGGAGTTTCATCATTTTTTTTCACGTTACCAAAGAGACACCCAAATATCTCAAAATATTTTGTATTTAGTAAAAAAAAAAAAAAATCTTCCAGGGTTTTAGTGATTGGGAGAATAAAGGTGCAGATTTCCTAAAACTCTGTATGCTGGGGAAAGTATCAGGGGCAATAAACAGAAGAGGAAAGGCAGCATAAAATAATTGCATAATTGTTTTGAGAAAATAAAACCAGTATTTGAATCCAGTGACCTGAAAAAGAAACAATAGCAAGTGGCCAAATTTTGCATCAGTTTAGTTCCAACATTTTCATTGTCAGACCCTGACAACCTCAGAAGGTTTTTTCACGCCTTTACAAGGAGATGGAAGCAATTGGAAATGAAAGCACAAAAAAGATGCGCCAGAGACTGTAGGACCTACTAAGAATTGTGAGTCTGCAATCACTATATCCTATTCCAGCTCTCTAAAAAACTAATTGCAACAAATTTGCAGGACTGCCTGCATATAGATAGTTTTTCGTATCCTGCTTGAAAAGTATACATGGTATTCAATGGCGTTTTAGAGACAATATTCATCAGTCAACTGAAGCACATTGTTTTGAATCATGAATATCTCTGCAGCCAGTAAATAATTTAAAATATTGAAGGAGTCTCCCTGCTATAGCCATGTGCTCATTCCCCTCTGCAACATATGGATCTGTAAGTCCTGGGACACCAGTTAGCTATCCCAACTCCACCATCCCTTCCTTTGAGGGAGCAAACTTGGATTTACTGTCTCATTCTAGCAGGCAGCCAGAAGGGGGGGATGACAGCAAGGTTGTTTAAGACTTAGAGGGCCAAATTATTCTTAACTCCACTAATCACCTCTAGCACGAATAGAGAGGCTTTGCTGTCCATTCTATTGATTGGGAAAAGCAGACTTACAACTAGAAGTGAGGCATGAATGGAAATAAGGGAAGAGAATGCTTGAAAACCTTGGGAGGCCACAAGGATATTGATTCTGGGAGAGTGCAGGTTCTGCCTGCCCCCAAGGGGAGCAGGAAAGGTGCCTGTGTGGAGGAGTTTGCATTGAAGGACTGTGTGTTGTGTAAACAGATCATGTTAGGTTCACCTTGTCATTGGCAGCTGTCAGGTCTGATGGTTATAATATCACATGTACTTCTATAAAATTGAATTATTTTTCCATTCAGGCTACTAAATGTCATTTCTGTATTCAGCAGCAAGGTGTAAGGGGAGTAAAAAGCCAAGTGCATTTAGTCCATTAGAACTGGAGTAAGAACCTATGAAATTCAGAGAAAATATTGTATATGCATGAAGAATCTTGTGCCTGGCAAATGCAGCTTCCTCTTCCTCCTGACATTTTGGATTGCTGACTGTTTTACAGCTTGTTGTTTTTCAGCTGAGATTTTCTGTGTTACCCTGATAAAATCATAGTGTTTGATAATAAAGTTGGGAAGGAACAGTAGCCTAACATGGGACTTATCTAATGCTGAAAGTGGTTATTTGTAAACAGATGCTGCTACTAAGTGCTTAAATTAGATAATAAATGGTACCTATCTCATGAATTCCTTCCCTCCATTTACTGTGGTGTGCAGTCTGGGAATTTTTTTTTCTGCTTTTAAGATGTTTTAGGGATGCAATTTGCTTGTGAATCTTGTGCAACTGTCACCGGTTCAATACAGGCTTAAAGGGATTAATTCTTTTCTAGAGGGTCCCAAGTGGATTTTTTATTAACCTTTTGGGTAATAAACATTTATCTCATTTTTACAGCAGCGTTTAACACTATCTATTTATGGCCAAATATCTCTAAATCCATTACATGAGCTGAAAATGCACCTGCTTCAGAAAAAACCTCTCTGGAGAACCCGGAGCAGGCACTGATAATTGTAAACAAAACAAAACAAGAGTCCATAAAATAAAAATAAAAGTATTACCTTGAGTATCATGTCTTAGAGAATGGCTGCTTTGAACAAAAACCTAATTATTATCATAGCATGTCTATTAAAAAAAAAGAAAGAATGAAGAGGATTGATGGAGTTAATGTGAAACAGAGGTGGGTTCTTATGTGTCCCAGCCACAAAAGCAGCATCTGGGATGTTGTATGTGTATTGATTGAGAGCATGACACTGTGATCTTTGAGCCCACCCTCTGCCTCATTGTTTATAAATTTATAGCCTCCAAAACTGTATTGAAAGCTCTGTATGAAGAAATAATAATATTAGCTAGTGGTAGAAGCAACCCTGGTAAATCCCACATCTGCTGTTGGCTCCTCTCCTCTAAACCCTGGAGAATCAACACAGGTTTTACAGGAGTAGGGATGAGAAAGGAATGGAGGAAAATACTACCTGCCATCCGAAGAACATCTCTGCATGCTGTGAGCCCAGGTAACACAGAACAGAGAGGGTGCACACCTGAAATCTGCAACAGCATTCTCAGGGGGAGCAGATTTTAATTGCATGTTGATTTAAGTGTCATCTTCCTTTCCTAAAGTTAGGCATGCGCTTGAGAGCTTTGAATTGGAATTGTAGTAACAGATAGTCCCATTAAAAAAAGAATCAAAAAGTTTCCTAGAAAGTGTGATTGAGTTTCAGTGTACAATATCATTCCTCTTGCAGGTCTATTGGACTTTTCATGATGATCAAAATCTTTAAGGTTAATCTAGCTTCAAGTTTGGACAAGAGCTGGGATTTAATCAGAGCTGCATTTCTCCTTACCAGTTACTAAAGGACTGCTAATATTGTACATGTACATCAAATTTTCCTAAAAGGTCATAATTTTCTTATTATGAAGCATACAGTTTTTCAGAGTTCCCATGTTTTCCAAAAGTTACACAATTCGGTTTCCTGAAAAGATATTTACCTGGAGCAACAGGAGGTGTAAATGTTCATGGCATTGAGGCAACCTTAAAATTTGCCATTTTAGAAAGAAGTATTTTCACTTACTGAAGTAATTTTTCTGTGAATATAACTGATCATAATGCAGTGATTATTTCAAAATGTGTGAACCTCTTACATCTGAAAGGTAGAAATAGGGGTCAAAGAATTGCATCATTGCAGCATGAAAAAAAGAAACACTCTTTTCGCTGGGCTCATCAAATTAATTATGCTAAATAGCTGAAAATGGAGGAAAATGAAACAGAATTAGGCCTTCCAAGGATGCTTAAGGCAAAGCCAGAAATGAGCCCACTTCAGAGTGGTCTAGTGATATTTACAACCGGGGAATCTTATGCTGTGCCCTCTGGCTCTGGCTGACACCAGTTCAAGTTACTGGTGCGGGTTCCTGTGGCAGAACTGTGCCATAGGAGAGCAGAGGATGAGAGCTGTGAAGTTCTGGGACGGCACTACCACTAAACATGCAGGTTTTTAGAGACTTTTCAGCAATTAGTAACTGCTGAATTTTGATTTGCCATTTACATAATGTGATTTTTCTTTTCTGTAAGTGGAAGCTAAGAGTTTCCCAACAAGTTGTGTGTTTGGAGGGAATAGGTAAATGTGCATCAAGCCAAATTTCTGTAGCATGTACACCTGTGCAGCCCAGAGGGCGAAATGGAATCAAACAAATTTAACAGAAGAACAGGGGGAAAAACTGTTATGTTTTCATTTATATATCAAAATAAATTATAACAGTATTTATTCCCGATGCTGAATCCGTTAACAAGGTGTTTTTGACTTAATGTAATGAGTAGTCTTCCTGCTGCTGCAGCGCTCTGAAAATTATTGATTGTGCTCAATTCCCAACATAAAAGCAGTTTGCTAGTACTATCAATTTAATCATAGCTGCATTTTGGTTAAAATATTTGTCCTATCGATATCAGTATTTATCTCCTTCCAAACCTGAGCTGACAATGTAATCAAAGTACCAGATGTACCAGAATCTCTACATGCTTAGTGGAGATTTTCTTAATATTCACTACTGTGCATGTAATCTCAACCAAATATAGAAGACCAGGAGCATTTGCTTTGGTTTTGGGGTTTTGTTTTGCTCTGGTTTTGATTAATACAAGGCAAAACTTTCTTCTGTAGAAGTCATGGCATATCCTTTCCACACCAGCAATGGGCTTAAGTCTTCCTCTCCTGTCTCTATCAGTCAGGAAATGTGTGAGTAAGAAATAGAAACTGTTCCCAATAGTTCTCATGATTCAGTGAAGGTCACTGATTTTCAGGTACTCAACCAGAAAAGACTTAACACAAGAAATTAAACAATGGCTTTCATGAAGGTTAAAAGTCTTTTGTACTAGGAAATATCCCACTGTATAGGGAATAATAAATGGAACAAGGCTTCTAAGACCACTTTTAAAAATCTAAAATCCCATCTATTTCTTTACATTTGCATATATATATTACATATTATTATATCCACTTTCTAAATAGGGAGCCTTAGGCTCAGGAATACTTCATACATGGGTCATGTAGTGTATCCACAGAAGAATTAGAAGCACTGAATTGTCTTTCTCCTGTCTGAATCTGACTGTACAATAACCACTACACAACACTGGGTAAATAAAAGGCTGATGAGAGGTTTGCAGAGGCTTTAAAAGCTCTTTCTATTGTGAGAAATTAACCCTTTGAGAATGAATTGTTACTTGTTGAAGTAGACCTCAAGAAATCCACTGCAGTAAAGTTATTAGGAAACATTCTTGAGACAAGATGAAATGCTTCCCTAGGTGGAACTACTTAGCCAACAAGGTTGTTAGGATTATATAATGGTAGGGGTTCCTGCATAAATAATATATATGCCAATCCCTTGAGAGCTGTGTATTACTTAATAGAATATTCTTCATACTGAAAATGATAACTGCAGGAAAGACTAAATCTACAGAGCACTATCAGCATTGCTAGGACTTAAATTATGCTTCTTCACACCAAAAAAACCCCAACCTTTATGAGAAGATGTTACTTGCTGATGGTCCGAAGCATGTCATTTAAATCTGAATGGTTTCAAAACTTGAATTAGAAACTTGAGTGACTCATGCAATTCAACATAAAGAAACATGAAGTAATGAAATTGGACGGGAAGGTAATGAAGAGAAAATTTTACTGTTATTTCTTATAGGTTGTGGGGATATGAACAAAAGAAAGATGTGGTACAGATTTGAAATGAGCCCTCTGAAGTAATGAAATAATTTTCAATAGCAATAACAAAACCTTAGGAGCAAGGAAAACTTTTAATATTAGGGACCTCATTTATTAAACAAAGAAATGCCATAGTAAACAAACCAACAGGGTGAAGGGTTATTCCTCTGGGGGTGTTCTGTGACACATTCACACTACAAATCCAAGCCTGAGAAAATAAAAGAAGCTCCTGAGCTCTGTTACAGGATACATGTGACTTCAGAAGTGATTTGTGTACATATTAGGAAAAAGAAAACATGGAAATAAAACTTGCTACCTGACTTCAGTGGCCCAGGACTTGTGAACACAGGGGTTTTGTGCTCTCACCATCTCAGCTTCCAAATGATTTAGGTATATTGGAAACAGAGTTATGGCTTTGGCTTCTCTGTTGTAATCACCAATACTGAGATTTGACAGGTGCCTAAAATCCTGCACTTGTGCTCCCTGAACCAGGCCTCCAGTACCTGCTTTCCTTGGAGAGGCTCTTTGATAGGAAACAGAGAAATGTTAGTGGAGCTTCTTATTTGCCAAGATAAGAATTCCCTGAACTTGAGCCCAAAACTGATCTAATACCTGATTTGAATTGCTGCAATGGGTAATTACATTCAGATTGAAGAAAAATGGTTGAAAGTCTCTTGGATTCTTCAGTTATGTGCAGAGTCCTCATTCTCTTAAAAACACATGGAGAGATTACTCTTTCTCTTAAGAAATCCTTCAGATAAATTGCATTTGAGGATTGTCAGTTGTATTCTCTGGCATTTCAAGAAAATGAGTTGGATAAGGACGCACCACAGATAATAGGACTGCTGGGACATCAGGTGAAGAACCAGAGTCAAATGAGCATTGCTGAGAACTGAGGGCAAAGCAAGAAGCGCATTCACATTGCTGTGCTCAGCGCGGGCCCCTGTCAGAATGCCGTGAGCTGCTCTCTGATCCAAACACTTGAGGGGTTTAGAGGACTGGGCTGATGTAAGCAAAGATGCTATTTTGTAAGTGATTGTTTAATGTGATGTCAGTGGACAGCAGGCAGAGCTGTTGAGAACAGGTAAACTGCAAAAATACAAATAACTGAAGTACCTGAAAAAAACAGTTTGAATCAAACAAGCCAGTGGGGAAAAAAAATAATTCCTTTATTGTGAGGGCTGCAGATCATTGGTTAACCTCTAGTACCACAGGACTAGTACTAAACTACCAGTACCAAAAATAAATAAATAGCTCTGAGAATTTTTTTCTATTGTGGTTTTGATCTACCTAGAAGCCACTCAAGGAAAGCCATTTCTTGCTGTGTTTCTGGCTTATTTTATGTATTGCTTGTTGGTTTGACCAAACACTCAAGCTTCTGAATTGATTCAGCCTTTGCCCGCATTTAGAGGTGTCAAATCACAACTGAAAGCTGGAGGAGCACTCATTTTTCTCTTTCCCATTCACAGCTGCCAAGCTCCTGTGTTTTAGCACCTGCCCAAATTAGCATGCTCTGCTCCAGCCGAGGACTGACTCCCAGCCATCTCTTATGGGCTAAAGCAGAGATTACAATTGGCTTCAGAAATGCCAGCTCTTCTTGTGGTCTCTGGCTTTCTTTGTGCCTCATCCAGTCAGAGCCAGGATATATTCCTAGCTGGTGAAAATTGATTTGAACACACAAAAGCCAGGGATGCTTTAGTGGTTTATATCTAGCAGGGGTCTGACCTATCTTTGAACTCTGCATAAGCTGATGCTGTTTTTTTCCCAAATATTTTTTTAAGAGTCTGGTGAGCCTTGTCCAAGATTTAATTTATGAAATATGAGTGGGCATAAAATTGAGTTTACCTTTGCCAGTTTGCCTTTGCTAGTTCATCCAATAGCCAGTTAAAATCTACTCAGGCAAACCAAATCTTATGCAAAACATCCTTCACAGCCTAGCCCCTCTACAGGAAAAAAATTTCAGGACAGTGCTGTCACTATAGCTTCAAATTTTGGTAAGTACCACCCTGTGTGGCTGCTGAGCACTGCCATGTGAGAAGTTAGTGCCCAGGGATAAATCCTGACTGTGAGTGAGGGAATTTAAACTAATCAGAGTGGACACACACCAAGCCTCTTACAACTTGGCTGAAAAAAAAAAAAAGGCTGGTAAAACTTTTGTTTAATTTGAAGACAGTTTAAATAAATTCTTTGCAGAGAAACCTTTCTGATGGTTTTGTATGGTGCTTGGGGTCCCTTTGTAATAAACTTGGGGTAGCAAAATCACAGCAGCAAGCTGCCTGTATTTCTCCTATGAGCATCTCACTGGATGTGGTTCCTGTGTGAGTTCAGTGCCAGCAAACAGCCTCTGCCATCACTAAATGTACCGAAGCATCAGTGGGACCACCAGCCTCTCCTTTTATATACTGAGCCCCAAAGTGGTTATTATTTATCAAGCAATTCTTTCTGAAAATATGCTCAGCAGGTTCTCTCATTCTCTTTTCCTTCCCTCAATGATGAGCTAGGGTGCACGATCTTCCCTTTGTATAGTAGAGTAATTAACACCAGACACTTCACAAGAAAAAGAAACAAACAAAAAAAACCAACCAAAAAACCCTAACAACCAAAAAACCAACAAAAAAAAAAAAACCAAAAACAAAAGCAAATAGGTTTAAATATGGGGAAATATTAGTAAATGCTCATATCATTATTCTAACTTCAGTGATCCTTGACAGTCCCTTCCAACTCAGGATATTGTATGATTCTAAGTGAATTTTAATCTCTCATTTCTCTGGAAATAGCAAGCGAAATTGTGCTCCTGACAGAATAGAAAGTTATTATTAATAAATTTTTGGATAACTGCAACTATATAATGTTGCAATTTTTAGAAGTTTTTCATCATTCTTGAGAAAATTTCTTTTCACTGGAACCCCCAATTCTGCTTCAAAATATTTTTCTTTGCAAAAATGTTATATCTCTATCATTTCAAACTGATGCAACAATGTAAGTTTGCATTATTTTGTATTTTATGAAAATGTGAAGTATTACTCCTACAGTTTACTATGAAGGCCGTGCCATATTTTATGTGTATTGTGCTATTCAGCTGTATTGCAGACTACCTTGACAAATACATCCACAAAGATTGTCCCGGGAATTATTTGAATAATTTCTGATTGGAGTGGGCAAAGGAAGCAGCAGCAGTGAAATGTGAAGAGGGGCTGAGCTAAGGCTGCCTTTTTTGCTCGATGAGACAAGGTGGCAAATCCAACAGAGGAAAAACTGCTGGGAGTCAAAGCCAACTTCTCCCAGCTTGGGGCATGAGGCTCTTCCCGTTGGAAGCAGTTCTGCTTTTTTCAAGGCCACGGGAGCCTGGGGGAATGGTTCTTGGGCTTTTGCTTGCCCACATCTTCCCTTTTCCTGCCAGCAGCCCTGGCCCCGCTCCCATTTCAGTGACGGCCCTGTGAACGAGTCTGTAACCTTGGTGGAGAAGCAGGAAAGTGGTGTTAATAATAAAAGGGCTAATTGTGCACCCCATCTGCCTTGGAAATGGCTGAGTTCAAAGGAACTGTCCTTGCATAAAGCAAACAGTCCTCCTCCAGAAAACATGGAGCGATGTCTTTTAAATGGCTTCTGCAGAGGAATATCTGTGCAGTATATCAGTGTGCATATGAGATGCTCATACAATTGTCACTCTAAAAAACCTGATTTAGTAAGTATCTAATCTTTCCAATTTTTTTTTTCTTTGAGGCATTTTATATGGCACTCATAGGAGGTGACAGAGCTGAAGGGTTTTGTAATGGAGAGAGCAAAAATGCTTTAAATGTGGTTCAAGTGGCAGGACCTTGTGAGGCAGGGGTTTCCCTTAGTGCAAACTCCTTTCTGTATTAAATATTTTATATTATAAAGACATATTCCCCTTGTACTTTGTAACATGCACAAAGTCAGGACTAAGAGGGAATGGGGTGTAAATCTGCTGGAGTTACACCCTGCACCCTCACACACACCATTTTTAATCTTTCAACATCAGACACAATACGTGTGATTGTAATCTCATTTATAGTACTACAAAATGGAGATTAATTCCATCTAAATCACACACCAAGTCAAGTTTTTGGAAGTGTACCTTTAAGAAGCATATGGCAGAACACAAATGTATTAAAGTCATCAATATTTATGGAGCAGGTAAAATGCATATTAGACAGGCTAGATGCCATCTGTCAAAATAATCTTGATTCCAACTTGCTATCCAAAAAGATGAAGACTATTTCTAGGGCCAGCTCCTTAAGTCAGGTTAAAAGACAACATATTCCTGTGCCAACAAAAGTGAGGTTATCACATAAATGAATATGAAAGGATATCCTTATGTATTGAGTCACTGTCAATTCCAGACATGTACCAAAAATGTCGGACTCTGAACACGTCATGAAGTGGCCCCTAGGCACGACTTTGTCAAAGTAATTTTGTCCTTCAGACCAGAGTGCTAATTGTTCAGAAGTATTCCGGGCAAATTTAGCCAAAAGTAAATTAGCTGGTGACTCCGTATCCCGTTTCCTAAATCATCTCTATGAGAAGAGTGGACCATAGAAGCACATTGGTGGAATAGATTATTTTAGGTAAGGAACAGGCTGAAGTTTTCCCCTTTCTAGATTAATTTCAGGAAGTGTTGGGATTTAAATATTTAATGGTCTAATCCTGCATCAACTTATGTTAATAAAACTGTCATTAAACCCTGGAGGAAGAAATTTCAGACCCTGAAAGTTAAATTTATTTTAATCCTGTTACACAGGACTGTTTAATGTTCTCCACAGAAATCCCCAAAATAAGGCAAAAGTGACTTGGTTTTCAGATTTTGGGGGGATTTTTGTTTCACACACACCAACCTGAAGCTCTGATCATGTTTGCCAATTTGGCTAGAACTCTGACTAAGCTTAGGAAAAAAAACAAACCTAAGTTATAGCAGGGGTTTCATGTGGTTTACAGTTTCAACCCAAATAACTTTTAGAATTTTCTGAGTTTCGTTCAGAATAAAACAAAGCACACAATAAGTTAAAGAAAAGGGGATGTGAATGGTGGTGCAGCCCAAGTAGGTTGGTTGTGTAAGAGTAGAGAAAGGGCCTTCCACTGGTTATTATCAGGGCTAAGTGCAAAATCCCCCTTTTCAATGTTAAAAGAAGTATTTGAAATTATGCTAACTAACATAGTGTCAGCTGCTGCTTTTTTTCCTCATTTTTAAGAAACTCCAAGAGTAGACAATTTCTGTATATTTAGAAGAGTTTTTTAAAATGCCAGGAAATATGTCATGTTCAGTAACCAACAGACACTTCATTAGCAAAGCTGTTATTAAGCAACACACAGCCAAAGTCTCCTGAAATCAAAAGAGAGCTTTCCATTTGCACCTTAAACCAGACCTTTAAATGCAAGCCAGGCAGTAAAAAATGAGGCCTAATTATTAGATTTATTTTTTATGAAATGCTTATGTCCTCTGCTATGTTATTAAATGCAGACTGCCTGATCAAGGGTATTTTTCCCCTGAAATGGATTCCCCAGGTCTATTTTGCAGGTATTTGCTATGACATAAAATATTTCATTTGCTCATAAATGCCTTCATTAAATACAAGTTAAGTATATAAGATGAAAGCAATTTTTTAGTGAGGAGTGGTTTTTCCACCTCCTACCAGCTCCATTTTTCATCAGTGATATGAATCACAGAATCCTAGAATGGCCCATGTTGGAAGGGACCTTAAAGATCACCTTGTTCCAAATCCCTGTGGACAAGGATACCCTTCCTTAGACCAGGTTGCTTGGAACTCCATCCAACCTGGCCTTGAATTCTACCAGGGATGAAGAATGGATGGTTTGCTCTTGGTGACACAAAAGAACTTGCAGTCTTTTCATTTTTCTCTCAAAACCTCTTATTGAGATAATACATTGAGCTACTAAGTGCAGTGGGGTTTGTTTTCCCCACCTTCAAAAGGTGTTTATGGAATAATAGAAAATGACACAATTTAATATTCCAGCTGAGAAGTGGAAAGGAGGGGGGAAAAAAAAGAGTAAGGTCACTGAAAACAGGGCATATTTTTTCTGTACAAGTAGACGTTTGTGTTCTCATTTTGATTCTTCAACTTAAGCCCATCCTGCAAAATGTTTTCAAGTGTGCTCCTCACTGTGAGTGGATGCTGCTGAGCTCCATCTCTAACCCAGACGTCATACAAAACATTCAAGGAAGACTAAGTCTAATTTAATCCATTACATGATTGTGCAAAATTGCTTAACCACATCAAAGAAGCAAAGGCACCTACCCTGGGACAGACATTGTCAAAGAGCTTTCAAATGCAAAATGCAATCTTACAGGTGATTTAGTCGTGGGAATGCAGCACTGAGTGTGTGCTTCCCTTCTGCCTCTCCAACCAAAACAAAGGAGCCATTATCAGAGAAAGAAATATTAGAACCATTTTCCTTATTAACTTTTCTTATTAGAGGATATTTAGCTATCTATTCATATTTTCTTTTTCTTCATTTAATCAAAGCAGTTTTGTAAAGGATCCTTATTAGTAATAAAGCTTCTTCCAGGGATGAGGAGACATTTTAATTCTTTTTCTTAAGTAATAAATTTAAATATTGGTTTAAAAAAGGAGGAGGGGGGAGAAATCTGAATGAAGTGAATCAAATTCAGTTCTGAATGAAGTTTCTTTCCACAAAATCCAGTAATTCTTGCAAAAGTAATATTTCTTCCACAACTAGCTCTTGCTTGTTAGACACTGAATCTCGTTTATTGGTTGAATAAAAAATAAATAAATAAAAAGGTGTTTTGTTATTTGGTTTCTGCACCAAGTAGTTTAAATGCATGTTTACATCCTATTTGGTGGTTAAGCTGGTAAAGTGCCCTCACAAAACCCTCAAGATTGGGGAGTTTTTTGGTGATTTGGTCAGTCCTACTCCAGGCAAACACTACCACGAAAACGACCTGACTTCAGTGAAACTCTACCCCATTTTTCATTGTTTTAGTCTGACATTGCACCTTTAGCTGAGGAGTGGATAGCTGACACAAACCTGAGAAGTTTCGCTCTAGGGTACCTCACCTCTGTTGTCCTTTGCAGGCCTTTGATTTTGGGGCCATTTACATTCACTGTCAGAGCACAAAGGGGATGTTATGGGTAATAACGAGACCTGGAAGAAGCCCAGCCATGACCCTTCCCCAAGCACATCCTGGAGAGTGATGGCACAAACCTATTCCTCTCACCTGCCTCTGATCACCCCCTGGAACAGATTGATGTTGTCACATAACCAGGCTCATTTTGGATACCAGGAATCTTTATGAACCATTAATTACTGAGGGTCCAGCTCGCTGACATCCATCCCACACCATCTGAATTGCCTGGATCCTCCTCCATAGCTTCATTTGGAGGCGAGCTGAAGCATAGCCAGCCCCCCAAGGCTGGCAGTGATTGAAGGGGGCAGAATGCCTGGGAGCAGGGAATTATCCTTTGCAGCAGAGTGGGAGTGCCTCTGCACCCTGCACCTCCTGCCTTGCTCACAACCACAGAGCATTCAAAACATAAACTGGGGCTGACAGGGAGAGCCAGGATTGATGTTACCTGAGGAGTCCTGTGCCCTCAGTCCAGTTCCTGTGTGCTGTAGTGGCAGGAAGGAGACAGGCAGAGTAGCCCAGATGTATTTTTCTGAAGCACTAAATCTTTGCTCAGAGCATAGAAAAGTCTAGAAGTCCCCTCTCTGAAATAAAGGAGAAAGTGGACAAAATATCAGTGTCTCAAAGAAGGTATCTGTGGGATTTCTATGGGGAACATTGGGAGACAGAAACATGCTAGTTTCAAGGTCCTGTAAATGCTGATATAGACCGCCAAAATGTTGTTTGATTGCAAAAGGAATTGTTTGTTCTAAGCAGTGGCAGAGAAATTGTCAGATATATAGGACTTCTCTTAACAGTCTGCTAATTCCTTGACTGAATGTGTAAATCCACTTAGTATATTTATTTTAAAATAACAATCCCCCTAAAAGGCTATAATAGCCTCTTACTGGTGATTAGCAGGTGGCATGCAGTGTGTAGCTTTTAAGGATTGCATGTAGTAGTGGGGTTGTTATGTGCTCTCATGTATGGTTATATGCTCAGGTGTGAAGGTGTTTCTGTTGGGCACAGACAAACTGCACAACTCCAAATGCCAGCACTCCTGGAGATGGAATTTCTTCATCCCAGACAATGTGGTGGCCTGGAAACAAGAGCTGGCACAGCAGTGCAGGTGCAGTGGGAGGGGTGGCTGCACAACACCTGCACTGCTGCAGCACAGGTTCAGTTGTGCTTCTGCCAGGAACACACCTGGGCAATCTCACCTGCCTGTTGTGATCAGGTTTTGGCTCCAGTGTGAGTTAACACCAGGGCTTTAGCAAATGTGTGACAATTACAGTGCAATGCTTCTGCAGCAGAACTGGGCTGGGTGCAAGCAAGTTCTGGATTTCTCAGTGGATGAAACTGATGTAATATTGTCCATATTGAATTGCATTTAAAAACAGAAATCCTTCCCCATTCTTTGCTAATTGGAGGAAGCAGATTATAGCTGCCAAAACCACAAGTCAAATGCCAATAATTTAAAGCACAAAGTAACTGAAGTAACAGACACGCTAACCTAGATATTAGAAAAATTGTGTAGGAGGTGTTTTCCAGTTCTATTTTAAGCCATATAAAATTAACACTTCATTAAAATCCCTGAAACATCAGCTTCAGGGCTAAATTTAGCTCGCATCAGCATAAATCCAAATCACCTCTCATAAAGCAATAATTTTATATAGATATAACCAAAGTCTAATTTTGTCACTTTTGAAAGTGCAACCTTGTAGCCATAGAGATGGCAGCAGAATTGTGAATTTGGCCTTTTAATAGCAAAGCTCTTCCATTCGTGACTAAGTATGCAAGCTGCCCATCTACCTTCATGTAGACAGGCAATGCAGAGAGAATGAGAATTAAATTTAGGGGAGCCTGATTCTGAAGAGTAAGCTTTTGCAAATATTATTAAATACTGTACTTGGTAACATTCTGAACTAATCAGCCTCTGGAGCACAGTCCCACTGCTTGATTCCTCAAGCAGTTTCATTTGCTGTCAAGTTCCCTTTATTTCCATTTCATGAGCTAGGTGCTAGATGAAACACCCTGCCATGGTATACTCAACACTGAGATGTTTCCTCTTTCCAGAAAGTACTTACTATGGACATTTGGTCTTGGGTGCATTGGAAATCCTGCTGGAAAATAAATACAAATACAGACTGTGAAGTCTCTCTGCTCTTCAAAGAGCAGACTGTTGTTCCCCCTATCACCCACAAAAGTACATCAAAGTATTGTATCCTCCTTATGTTCTTCCTGGTGATCCTCCAAGGATTTTGATGTTTAACATAGACCCTTGTTCAGAGTTGGGATCTAAAAGCCTCAGTTAACTGGTGTGTTTGACAGCAAGCAAAAATCTTTATATGCATTTTGAACTGTCCTGTGGGGCTTTAAGCATTAACTTTCTGTTAGGTAGTCTGGAAAACCCGTGAAAGAATATTGGCTTTCCTTTCCCTAGGTATTTCTGGTGTAGTTCTGTTTTCTCCCTTGTAATCTAGGTTTTTTTTTTTTTTTTAACAAAGATTTCAAATTTCAGCAATAGCCATTTTGTCTAATTGGTAGTGCCAAAAGTTTCTGCTGGAAATCTTGCAGAGAACCTGCTTAAATGATTTAGAAAATATCTTCTGCTCTTTTTTGTTGTTGTTGTGCTTTTGTTGTTGTTGTTATTGTTACAGATTGTACATTTATTGCTGAATAAAAAATTTTCATGGGTACAAGGTGCACACTTCTTATGTGAACAGCTTTGGCTACTCAGTGCACTTGGGTAATCTGAGGAACAGGAGGAGTACATGAGATGGTGCAGAGGCCCCAGCACTTTCCTCCTGTAGCATATGGTGCTTCTGGTCTGCAGGACACGTGTCTGTGTCTGTAAGAACTGAGCTACAAAATGCAGCCAGTCACTCTGCATATGCTGCTGCTTATGAGTCCTTGCAGTGGTTAAAGATGGTGTAATTGGCTGCAGGAAGTATAACCCTCTGTCTCATACAGAAAGAAAAAAATCCTTTATGCTTAACAAGCCTTAAATCTTTTATTTCGCTTTGTAGCTGCTACATTATCTGAATGCATGCAGCCACTGAAACCAGAGAGAGCACACTGAGTAAAGTATCCAGTGTGGGGGAAACATGGGGAGATGAGGGATGTGGTCTTCAAGCTCCAAATTTGCCAAATTGTGTTGCCCACAACCTGTAAGTTACAGCGCACTAACTGACAAACAAAAAAGCTTTTATCAGTATTTGTGTGGTGTGGGAACCAAACAAACCAATTTTGCAATTTGTGATTGCTTAATTATGTGATTGGAGGCCAGGACTGTTGCAGATAGCAAAACAATTCTAATTCTGTCCCACAGTGGACGGTTTTAAAGTCTTTTAAAAGGTTTTATAGCATTAAAAATGCACTAAATATTTTGTTTATT
Organism: Zonotrichia albicollis; assembly: GCF_047830755.1. Lineage (NCBI taxonomy): Eukaryota > Metazoa > Chordata > Aves > Passeriformes > Passerellidae > Zonotrichia > Zonotrichia albicollis. The sequence continues at coordinate 3,431,714 of NC_133826.1, read as the reverse complement.
GCTGGACACAGTGAATGACGTGCATTCTGAGTTGCATATCTTCTCAAACAGCAAAGCTTTGGACAGTTTGGTGGACACTTGGAGAGAGGAAAAGATCCATGCCCAGTTGCCCAGAGTGCATTACAGAGAAGCTCCCTGTCCCAAACCATGTATCTTCCCATAACTGCATTTTCTGTATGTAGTGGCAGTAATTTCTTTCACCTGATAGCCAGGCTGCTGCTGCTGAGCTATTCACACATCCACAGCAGTTTGGCTGCCCAGGGAATTTGGAGGGAGACAGGAGGAAGCAGGAGGCACTGACTTTGCTTTGGCCACCACACTGGTCAGAGGTGGGATCAGAAGGTACCATCTTGGAGCAGCTGCCAGTTGCTGCTTTCTTCCCAGAGGTAGAAAGATATGATTTTATGTAAGAGTTTTCTCAAGGTGATGTGCTACCTTTACTTGAATAGCAGCTGTCTGTTCCTTTGGCGAAAGAATAATTTCAGCTGGGGTTTGTCTGTTCTAATGGAGTTGTAGCTATGCTGTGAATCAGTCTCTGATTCTTTCTGGATTGATAATGAATATATCAGAGCTTGGGCTGGCTAAATCAGCTTGTTTGGTGTACTGGGGAGCTGAGCTGATTCCCTGTGGATCCCTAAAGAAAACAATGAAAGAAGGAAACTTGGTGAAGGTTTCAGAAAGGACAGATAAGATGCAGGCAAAGCTTTTATGTCAGTGCCACTATGGCATCTGCTGACCCAAATGCCCACTGTCACTCAAGGGAGCAAACCATTATTGGAGAGTAATTACTGCTGTGATGTCATGCAATTAACTTGAATCACTTGTACTGGCTGGGAGGTGGGAAGGGAGGTGGAGATGTGAAACCTTTCTTCCTTGTGCTGCTCTAGTACAGACTTGCAATACATGAGGAGAGAAAGCGATTAAGTCAAATTTAAACATATAATTTCCATGTGCTGTGGGTCTAATACAGAAATGTGCACCACTCTGAATGTCATGTTCAATCTCTGTGTTAACCCAGAAGGAGTGCTCCTGTATGTGACAGACAGCACCAAGGGTCAGGTGTTTAAATAACAGTCTGCAGAAATATGATTTTTAAGTTACAGAAGAAACAATCTTATCAGACCTGAAACTGAAGGAAAATTTCTATCAATAACCACAAAGAGACAGTTTCTCAACTCCAGTGAGGAAAAAAACAAATTGGAGGCTGCCAACCTATAAATTCAGGGGTTCTGGATATTTTCTCCTTCACGGGGACGATTTCCAGCTCTGGAGTGCCCCGCCAGAGTAAACAAGCAGCCTCCAGCCCACCTTCCCAGGTGATCCCATCTGCCCCACGGGGCTCCCAGCCCCTGAGCCAGCACAAACAGCCTTTCCTTCCAGCCCCAGCCCAACTCCGGATCAGGCAGCCATCAAGGGGAATTCTTGGGATATGCATCACCGAGCTGCCACAGCGATACTGCTCAGATCCAGGGACCTCCCCCAGACCACTCTTACCTTGTTCTCCTCACGTTTCAAAACTTCTACTCCAAAACTGCCCAAGAAATATTTTGAGAAAAGATCCTACTGGGCTGCTTGCAGAGCAGAATCTCCAAGGCTATGCTTATGTTAGCTATGGTTTGCTATAAAATGCTCCACTATTCTCCCAGAGCTGGGCACAGTGGAAATGAGCAATAATTAGGACCAGGTCCGTGACCTTTTGAACTTAATGGTTCCTTTAAATTTTGATGAAAACTTATCTTTAACCTTTATCTCTATTTCTTCTTTTGGAGAGGCGGTGAAGTTTTGAGCTTTTATTTTTTTATCCCGTGTCATTCTTTGCTGAGGGAGAGAGTACAAAATTGACTGAGAAAGGAATTTTATTCTGCAGCTTTTAAAGGGGGCAAGGGCATTGCAAGCAATGGAGATTAAAAAAAAAAAGAAAATGAAACTATAAAGAAGTACTTGACAGTGTCTCTTCTGCACTTATTGGAATATGCTGCTCAAGCTAAAAGAGAGGGCAAGAGGTAATCTGCTCTGCTATTTGCTTTTAATATGATCATGTCTTTGGCTCCCACTACATCTAATGCTGCTTGTATCGTTCAAAAACACACCTCATTATCTCCTGGTAAATGTTGAGCTGCTGCAAAACCAATTGTAGTGGGTAGAGTGCCTCTGAGGTCAGGGTGTACATGAAATATGTAAGCTCAAAATATGTTTGCAATCAGTGACAATACTGCCTGCTAATGTGTTATTGCACCATTTGTCTTGCTCTTGGTCATAAATATTTTGTTTCTTAAGCTTTAAGGCAACTCTATATCAGAGACTAAGTTTCACATAACTGGTTTAGTCATTGTTGCTCTGACATTTATCTTGGATGCACCAACTTGTGTGTAGTCTGCTAAAATCAATACATAAAACATGTAAACTTAGTTAGAGAAGGAGTGGGTGTCTTTTAAGCTTTTTTTCATATGGTAAGTAGAGGGCTGATATGAAAATCGTGCAGCTAATTTAAACAAGGGTGAGGGAGAAATTAGATTTTGCTCTCTGAGCCTCATTTTCAAGGAATGAAAAGCTCAGTCCAGGTTCAATGCAGCATTCTCGGAGCATTGAACAGAATCAGTCTTTGTTCTTCAGTGAAACTTATCTGTGGAGGAGCTGCATAACTTCCTGTGAAACCCAGCCCTGCAGATGTGCTGTGCTCGTTGTCCCTCTGCTTTTGCTTCCTTTGGTCAAGGAGTCAAGAATGGGCACTTTGTGCTGGAGTGAAAATGATGCTGCCTGGGTTGCCCTCTGATGAGCTGGAGCCCTGCTCACCAAAGGGACATGACTTCCTGCCAGTTACTCTGCTGTTTGTTTATTTGTCAAGTGGAATGGGATAGCCCTCAGTGAAACCAAAGCCTCCCTCCTCCAAACCTCAGCAAAAGAGGCAGCAGGTTCTCGAGCAAGTGCAAACAACCTGGAGTGATGCTGTAAATGCATAAATGTAGGTAATAAGCAAGTGGAGAGAGTCGATGTGGTAGACAATAATTAAATAGTTTAGATCCAGCAAGCATATGACCAGAGTTCAGGAGGTAGCTGATCCACTTTAACGAGTCAGAATATCAGAAAGTGAATTGTAGCAAATTAAGACTTTAAGTGGTTGGGCTATAAACCAGAATAGAAATTGATTTTCTAATAGTCTTGCATACTCCAAATATCCTTAAGTGCTTTATGTTTTAAATAGAGTAAATGCATAGCAAAATGAATTGCCTATTATGCACCAAATAGTACATTTGTTATTAAATCCTAGAACAAGACAGATTTTACCAGTATCTTTTCTCTAGGGATTTATTTAGAATAAAATTTACTTTATAGAATGAAATTGTCCAGAAATCAAATCCCCATTTATGGCCTCTATGTGTTAGCTGGAGTATAAATAGAGTTAATAAGATCCCTGCTCCAAATAATCTGGGGTGTTAGAAGGCACAAAGCACAGGGGTTAGTGAACACATCTGGCTTTCTCTGTTTGTCTCTATATATATTTGTGTTATATTGTCCCAGCTAAGAGGGATGAATCAAGCATTTTCTGACTTGTAGATTGCCACAGAGGTGGGTGTGGGAATGACCAGAGAACTCCAGTGGGGCAGGCTGAGGGAGTTACAGAATGAAGTGGGAGGAAAAAGAAACCAGAAATACATTGAGAATGAAAAGAGGCCAGTTGTGGAGCAAGAGAAGGAAGAAGAAGCATGGCATTGTGGAGAGATGGGAATACCTATGGGATAAGTTTGTGCTGCTGCTGAGTGCAGCTAAGAGTGCTGAGCAAGGTGATCTAGACTGGGGAAACTGATGACTGCAGGTCTGAGAAATAATGAAGTGCAGAAAGACTAGGACAAGGGGGTGTGCAGAGGGGGGAGGATGGGACTTGCAATGTGTCCCATCCCCAGGGAGGATGGAAACATGTGACTGCTGTCAGGGAGATGCTGGCAGAGGCATGAGTGGAGAATATGAGTGCAGAGCCACTGGGTTCCTGTGGAGCTGTGAGAATAAAGCAATCTGATGAGACACTGAAGGGAGACAGAGTTTCGTTTTCATAATTTTTTAACTTGGTTTAAATTAATATAAAAGCAGTTAGAGTGATGTATGTTCATAGTCTGTGCAAGTGTTTCGCATTGTTTGATACATAATACTTGCCCATTTTCTCTAATTTCACATTGGTCCAGGCAGCTTTCCCAGTAATGTATTCCTGGCTCATATTTGTGGTGTGCCTTTTTTGATAAGTATTGTCTGGGTTAATCCACTGTGGAATAATGGTTTGGATGATGCACCAGAGCACTGGTTTCCCAACACAAATAAGCTGTAGGGATTGTTGTCTCCCTTTAGGAAGGTGATCACTATATTCTTAGGTGAAGCAGTTACGAGGAGGAATCTGACTTTTTTTGTTTATTTTAAAGACAAAATTAGACATTTTAGGCAAAGTACCATCCATTTCTGACTGGGACTGTACATAAAGGTGCTGAGTTCTCTTGCCCCTTTCTCCTTCTGCTTCATTTGGAACATATTGAGGTGCTGTGGGTTTGGAAGCCCAACTCAGTTACTCAGTTACAGTAAAAAGGGGATTATGTGCCTTCCATGAATATGCAAGTAATATTCATACCCCTGTATTCCCTTCTTAGCAAACAGTTTTTAGTCTTGTTGAAATACAAGTTACTCACAAAAAGCTGAGCCTCTGTGCAAAGGTTAGAGCCTGAAATATGCTCTTACCCACTACATGGTGCTGTTTGTCTGTGTTATCTCATGCAAACAAGAACTTTTTTCTCCTGCTTCTTATTGATCCCAGTAGGTTAAGGAAGAAACACCTGATTTATTAGTCATTGGTCCCTTTTCCTGAGGACTCAGCATCTGAAATAAATTGAATGGGGTTAAGAATGTACTTAGACCCAGACACAATTGTTTGTGTGCCTTGTCTTTACAATAAGAAAAAACTCAGAAGCAAATTCAAAGTGTCATTAGTGTCATGCTATAAATAAACAAAATGCTGCACAGATAAGAGAATACCACATTTTCCATCTTGGAAATAGCTTACAAGCCATTAGGTGCAGGATAAGACATTGAACCACAGATTTAGAAAGGAAAAGTAAAGACAGATAAGTGCTGAGGAGCAGAACAAAAAGGCAATCTGTGACTGTGATGTTTGGATTTTCCATCCTGACATGAAACTATTCGCTCTAGAAACATGAGGAGACACCAGTACTACTTGTAAGATGTTGTACCTTGTTCTGTCTGCCTCTGAAAAGCATTCTCAAGAAATGGGAAGCTGACCTCAGCTGATCTGATGGCGTTTCTCCTGTGATGGGAGAGCCCCAGTGGCAATTCTGGGTCCTCCGTTTCTCTCCAGGACCAGCAGGAGGGAAGTGTCCAGAGGTTGGATGGAAAGCATTAGAGCACCCTCTATTTTGTGTATGCCATGGGCTGATGCATATCTGTGGAGTCAGATACTACAAAGAACTGCTCCTTCTGCACCTCAGACATCTCAGGAATCAGGGGCGTGTAACACATTATTTTTGTGTTTTTCCTCTTTTTTTTTTTTTTTTTTTTATTTTGCAGCACACAGCAGTCAAAGCAACTCCCTCTGTCTGGGCTGTCTGCAGCCCAGTAGATAAGAGAGCAAACACCTCCCATAGCGACAGGGACTCATTCCAACCATTTGTTTTGAGTTGAATGGTAGATCTTGGAAAACATGTTTTCCATTCATAAAAAGGAAAAAAAACCCTACTCTTGATACTTTCTAATGCCATCCTCTGGAGGCTTGAGGGCCATGTGTCTCACACCCTTACTTTGGAGGTCTTGCTTTTATAGACTTTGTTTTTCACTCCCAGAGATTTATTATCCCAGTGCAGAAACAGTCTGGCTATGCCTTGGCAGTGGAAATGCAGCCATCTATTTGCTAAGAACAAGCTTGTGGTTTACCAGAATATTTCTGTTTCCTTCTGAGGTTTCCAGCTAATGAAGGGGAATTTATCCAGTACATTTATTGACATTAAAATAAGAGTTGCAGTCCATAAATAATCCCATTGTTGTTTTAGTTTGCAGTTTAAAACATTTTGTCAGCAGCATTGTCGTCCACTGTGACTCAGCTTGTGTTTGTGCTCATAGTATTAGAGCTGGTAACACAGACACACATTCCAGCTGTTCCCACCAGGAAAGCTTCAAAGTACATTTTGAAATCATTCCTGAGCTTTTCAGCACTGAGCACCTTTGATCCCAAGCATGGAGAAAAGCTCACAGCTATTCCTCAAGTGACACCTATGAAGATAAAAGCAGCCCCCAGACTCATTTCTGGGTTTGTGCAAACTCCTGCCAGCACACAGAAGCAGGAAATCCTGTAAGGGACAGGTAAGGTGGCAGGAAAAGAGCCACCTCCTGTTTTACCCACTCCTAGGAATGCTCCTGGCCCCAAACCCCTCTAAAGGAGCCTTCATAGACAGAAGTGTCATCTTCTTACTGCTGGATCCCTGCATTAGGAAAAGATGGATTTGCATCAAGGGACACTGCAATCCCTGCATCCTTCTGTTTTCTAGAATGTCAACCAATTCTTTCATATCTGTCAGGCAGCTTTGCAAAAGAAAGTCCTTTAGCATGAGGAAAAAGTCAGGTCTTCAGAATCAAGGCCATAAAGAATTATGTTTGTTATATTGTCTTGTTTTAATGGGAATTCCAGTGGATACAAAAAAAAATCAAATAATTTCTACATAACATCCTCTTTGCTGGCAATACACCATGTGTTGAACAAGACTTGATTTTCAAATATGTGAAGTAATCAAGTTTCATAAATTCTCAACTCATGGCAAATTTTCAACTTGATTAGTTGAAAAATTTTTGCTCTTCTTGGTGTGTTGGTTATTATCAGCTAAGATTCATGCAGATTTTTAAAACCTGTTTGAAAAAATGTAAGGAGCCCCACCAGAAGACACACATGCTACAGACTTCATCTCCAAAATTCCTTTGTCTCTATGATCAGTTAACTGGAGGGAAAAAAAATAGGTGTTTAGAGTGATTTAGAGTGATGTGTTTTGAACTTCATTCAGTTTTCTCTTCCATGATGTGATGTCCAGTGCCATAGATTACACAGGAGTGTAAATATGTCTTTGCAGTCACAGAAGTGTTATCTTACTGTTAAATATTCAGTAATCCAGAGCCACTTCAACAGATTATGCCTGACTTGCTTGTAAAATTTGCTTACACAGAGCTCAGCCCTGCCAAAGCACTTCTCTAGGTATTTACCTGCAGTGCTCAGCCTGCTGGCTGACAGTCAGCTGGTATTAGCAGGAGGACAAGTGTGACACTCAAGAGGTAAAGCAAAGAAATTGGCAGGTATTTAAGTAGATGTATGAGCCAGCAAACAGGAGTGTTTTTAATATTAGTAGCATTTTAATCTCGTTTTCTAAACAAAAGAGGATTTACTTATTCATGGCTCAAGAATTACAAATTAATGTGTGGAACTGGAGTTAGAACTGAGGGCACTGGAAATTCCTATGATTCAGAGTATTTATTGTTTTAATTGTTCATATTTCCTTTGCTTTGAGGGATTTGGTCTTTGAGAGTAACATGATGGTCACTGCCACATCTGTCTTGGATTCCTTATTCCTTAAGAATAGCCCTAAGCAGAGAGTGTTACAGAAGTCTCTCATTAGGAAGGAGTAGTCTCAGTCTTTCATGTAGCTGTAGATGATAAAAGGCACTGATTTAGCACTGCTGCCTGAAAGTCCACCAGCACTGCTGAACTCAGTAGGTCTTGTCCAAGAAAGCAATTCCAGAGAGATTTGAGGACTTGTCTGTCCCTCCTGGTTAACAATAAAATCCTTTTTTCCACTATGAGCCACTTTATCCAAAAACTGAAGAGTAAGTAAAAGCAAAAGGAAATGATCAGAGATTAGTTTCCCAGAGCATATGAGGCTTCAATCTTTGAATCCAAAACTTGTCCTGTGGCATTATGTACAAACTGGCAACTGACCCTTCCCTGTGCCTGCACAAATAGCCATGGGCTCAGCAAGCACTGGCCCTCAGCATCCTGTGTCTGACAAAGTCCATGACAGAAATGTGCAGAGTTTCTGCATTTTCACCTGCTGACCTCACTCTCTTCCCATTCCCTGTAGCTCTCAAATATTAAAGCTGGCTGGAGCAATTCCCACAGTTCCCACTGGAGTTCTTTGGGTCCTTCTGCACCCCTCTCTTCCTGACCTACAAAGAAGCAAGTTTGCATGGGGAGATTTTGAAGGGTTATTTCTCACAGCACCAGACAGCCTGGCAAAACAAGGCATCCTAAAATTGGGCAGCATGTGCAGCTATAGCAGATGTTTCTGGATACACAGAAAATTTGGAATGAGGTTATGATTTGTGTTAATATCAGCTTAGCCATAGCTCAAATAATGTCCTGGAACAGAGATTATCAGTGTCCAGTTGCACCTCTGAAGATACAGAGGAAAAAATAAAATCCAAAGAAGAAGCTCATCTCATAATCAGGTTTCAGGTGACTCAACAGTTGCATTTTATGTGTTATATCATCCACTCATTAAAATAGTTTTAGACTGTAAAAATAGATTGAAAGAGACTAAGAAAATGAATGGAACAAGCTATTCTGGATTTTCATTTAGAATGGGATTACTTTAGAATTAATGAATCCTTTCGGGATGGGATAGTGAATCATTATGGCAATGTTCAGCAACTGTGCCCTCCCTAAGCAAAGACTTAAATACTTCTGGCCCACTTCTGGTATGTCAGGGATCTTTTTCCTGATGATAACTTACTTCTTTAATTATCTACAACTGATTTGCCTAAGAGTCATATAGAGATTATCATATGACATGAAAATTATCAAACATTGTTAATTAAAAAAAAATTCTATCAGCCAATCTTAAACCAACTGGCTATCATATAGAATTCAATAGGAAAATAAAAACTCTGTCCTCCTGAATAAGATTTTTTCCAATTGGCTGGCACACAGAATGAGTTCATCATATAGATGCCAATTTACAAATATGTCCAATAATAGTAGGGGGAGCAACTGTTCCACAGCTCTGCCAGTGTTCATCAGACACAGTGACAGTAGCCACATCATTAATCTCATGGTATATTAGAAATAAAGTCACCGGAATGGAATGGTGTCAAAGGATAAATGTTTCCCCCTTTGAAAATAAACTTCTCAGTTTCACTTCATTGTGTAGCCTTTTTTTTTTCTTTCCCCCTCCCCCTTTTCACCCGCCCTCCTATAAATCCTTTGGTTTCACCTGGCATTTAGGTAACAGTAGGAGACCAATATCCTGTGTCAGAGCTCATTCTACAGTTATCAGTTTAGCATACCCTTAAATCCCCACGATTGCTGTGCCAAGACCAATCCTTCCTCTGCGAGGTTAAACATATGCATTACATATTGAAACAATGTAAGTAGCATGTAATTAGCGCTGTTTATGCATTCGCACTTTAAATTATACTTCTAAACCTATGATGTTTTTCAAGGCACTTCATGTTAGAGAGACTTAAATGAGCATTCATCTTGTCATTTTTAACTTTATTCATAAATAACCCTCTAAATTTATTTGAATGGTTTATTACATTAGAGCCCGTGAACTGACATACACATTCTTCCCTAAGAGAATATAGTTCTTAATAAAACATCCTTTAAAATTATAAAACCCGTGAACATGGCAATTAAATTTACAAACAGTGTCATCGACAACTTTGACAAAAGATGTTTGAAGAGGGGGGAGTGTTGGGGGGCCTTTTTTCTGTCCTTTTTATTTTTTCTTTTTTTTTTCCCCCCCTCCTCTTTTTTCCCCTTTTTTTAAAGCCTTGTTCCATAAGGATTATAGCTCCCCCGCTGTTTGGAAAAGATAATTTCACTTGTAACACTAATAACTTGAGCAGGGAGAAGGCTGGCTGGGTGAATGGAATGCACTTCACTGCACATCTTGGCTTCGCTAGAAATCGGAAACAGATGGTCCTTGCGGCTGGCTTCCCACTCGGGCCCGCTCAGTGCCAGCCTGTGGTCGTTGGCTGGTTGCTGCTGGCACTGTGTGACTTGAACATAGTAGGACAGTGGCAAAAGAAATCAAATCTTTTTCATTGAGCACCAAACTGTAATGAAATTTGACAGATCTGACATTCTATACCCAACATCTAGTTAGAATATATTAACCTTTTAGTTTTCTTGAGCTCTTCTCCTACTAGTTATGAATTTTCTTATTAAGGGGTTGCAGTAGCTCTGGAGATGGCAGGAAAGCAGTATCTTCTGCATGCCCTCTAATGCTGGAACCCAAAATATATAATTCAAATAGTAAAGGAAGTGTGGGGCTTTTAACCTGTCCCAAATTCTTCTACAAAAAAAACCTGTGCTAGTAATAGAAATAATGGTTATGCCCTTTTGTTAATATTAATTCTAAGGAGAAAAAATCATAGAAAGTATTCCACCCCTGTACACACAGTATTTTCTGGGCATGTTCTATAGCCCCACCCCACTGAGGCAATGGTACCTTTGATCCAGCTGCATCCAAGCTGACTTTGTGATTTCAAAGAATACTTTCATTTCAAATTCTATGAATTTGCATTTACTTAGATGGTACAGATTAGTCCAGGGCAGGATTCCTCCTTTCCCTCTAAAGGCTTCTCTCAATACATGCTTGATGTTGTCTTTTTTTAAGACCCTGCTCAGTCCTTCTTGAGGTCATTTTGGCTGTCACACAGGCCTTGAGCCAGCCAAGTGTGCGCTCCTGGGGGACAGGGACCTCTCATGGGTGAAGAGCATGTTGAAATGTTGTACTGAGTTATGGTCACAGATTAGGAAATAGTTGGTTATATTTAGACTTAAAAATAAATCTGGTTTATGTTCCTTTGCATTTTGGGTAGATAGAGAAGAATTTCTACTTATTTTTTAAAAATGTTTGTATGTGTCATTCCTTCGCCTTCAGTCCTTTCATCTGTTCCTCCTGTTTCTTTCAGACATGAAGTCACAGCACTGTCTGTGATGTCAGTGTGTTTCCATATTGACAGACCGTTCTGTCAGAAACAAGATCTTGATGCTTGTTTCAGATGAGGGAAAAGGGGAATACAGATGGTAGGAAGAAAATCAGAGGAGTGAGAGGGGAGCAGGGAGAAACACACACAACAGAGCTACAGGGGGAAATGCAGAGTCCAAACCCAACTTTTCCTGCAGAGGGCAAAGGACTACTTTCCCTGAATTCAGGAAGAGCATCCAAAATGTGTGTGTAACATTAAGCAACCAGTAGAAGCTTTACCATTGCACTCCTTTTGGCTCAGGAGTCCTTGAAGGTGCAGCAGCAGTGGTCACATGCTGCTTCTCTTCTTGTTTACGCCTTCAGCAACAGCAGATCCTCTTGATTGAAGCCAGGATTATAGGATTTCCAAAAGCTAGAGCACACTTCTTGTCAGCAACTTTGCATCAGTTAAGAGGATGCCCAAAAATCAACTGCCTGCTCTCACGTGGCTCTTGAACTAATTGTCGCTGTTTGAGATAAGGAAATCCTTCTCCTAACTCTTCGAAGTTGAGGCTTCCCAAGGAAAGCGCCTCCGAAATTAGGAACAGAGCTAAATCACACTGGTGCAATGAGCTGAAAACGTTCTGAGCAATTGCAACTGAAGAAATAGGGGGAGGCAAAGGGAACAAAGAGAGGGTTAATGGGCAATGGGTACTGTACAAGTAATAGATAATCTAATAACGAGGTCTAAGATCCTAAAGATGTGTCTGGCACTGGGAGCTGCCCGCAGTTCTACTGCGTTTCTTTTACCGATGTGAACAGTAGAAGCCAACATTTGGAGAAACCACCCACTATGCCAACATTTCTAATGCTCTCATGCATTTGGTTTCCAGTAGACTGTAAAATGCCAGCTTGATACAGTCATCTGAATCAATATACTTTATTAGCCTTTTTTTAGCATTCTTTCCTGTTTCCATGCACTTGATAGGAACAACAATATCCTCATCCAAACTTGTGGCTAAGGGAAGACAGAGGGGCCTGCTCGTGCTGTGTGAACTGCAGCAGGTAACTCTGCTCAACAAATGAGCAAATTATTTGTGGGTAGTTGGCCACTTCTCCAGTAGGAAGTCAGAAAGAAACTGGCAAGTGCTTCAATCCATTGCTTGAGGCCTAAAGCTGTCAGAAGACAAATCTCCTGTAGCCCGCAACATACACACCTAACTTATTTCCAACATGAAATACCACACTATACTGCAAGCATTTTTATTTTGCAGCTGTATCTGCACAAATGTCAATGCTACACAAAGGCTTTTCTTCCTTCGGAACAGATCTGATTTAGAAGCAAATATCTTTGTTGCTTATTAGTCTTTGGAAGGCATCGTTTTGTCCCAGTACTATTCACAGGGAGTGTTGTGCAGAATGCTGATTGACAAGAGTTAAATTCAAAACATGTAGCCATTTTCTGGTGTGTGGTTTTTTTCCTGATTGAAGGAAAACTACTTAGATGTTTGTTTCCAAAACGGCATCTGTCAGCAATCAAAGGGGAAAAATTGCATAAAACAAATGCAATTGTTTGGAGTAGCATTTCCTGGATCATGTTAAATGCTTGATTTGCTCCCCATTATGCTCACCAAATAATTTTATTTTCCACAATAATTGCAATATTTAACATGTTGTATTTAATCTTGTTTTAATGCTATTAACAACAGCCGCTTATGAAAGGAGTAATTGCTCTACGGGTAAGAACCCACCATCCCCAGCATCAGAAAGAACAATGGCAAAGTTAACTGCACCTAATTGTTCTGAATTTAAAACGCTGTTAACCAACAGCACTCCTCATTTCTTTGCACATAACCACTCCACTGTCAGGAAGGAAATGGTTTCATGCTTCTGTCATTCATAATCTGAAAAGTGTATGTTCTAAAAAAAATATTTAGTTGGTGTGTTTACAATTAATATTGGGAGGTAAAATCATATGTTGGTATAGGAAGAAGTGGTTAATACAGCAATCCAGAGAAAGTTTGTCAGTAGATCTCTAACTACACCAGGTGCTAAAAACCCATATAGAATACAGATTTATCAGAACTTGCCTGGAATGACATGCAGCACAACTGGGTATGAAATACTAAATAAATAATAAGCAGGGCGGGTAAGATGATGGGTTTGAGAGATAGGAGCGGAGAGAGCAGCAGAAAATTGAATCTGACACCAATTCAAGGCTGATTGTTACTAAGAGTTTTGCTTTATATTTTGTGTGACTATTTGGAGAGGGAGTTTTTTTCCCAATAATCAGTGAGACTGAAAGGACAGGTAGTGTTAGCAAACCTGCAGTAACAGAAGACAATAAATACTTTGGCTAGCCAGAGCAAGGACAGTTCCTGGCACAGTGTCCATATTTTTTTTCTGGACTCAAAATAAAACTTAACACTTCCCATGCTAGTCAGACCCTTTTCTGTAAATAGCAGTGGGATTGTACCTGTTATCTGGAGCTAGAAGTGCAAACTGGGATTCTGTAGTAGCATAGATCTTCACTGATATTTAGTCCAAACAGATTGTAAAATTTGGGGCAAAAAAACCCAAACCCCTGCATATTACATTAGCAGTTCGTGCTTACACTAAATCATTTGCTTATCATCTCGCACATCACAGAAATGCAAGGGTATTATTGAAGCTCAATAAAAGTTAGTTCTGTTCTGTACTGAATGGCAGTTCTGTAATCTGTGCAGCCCAGAATTACAATTCTGCTATAGCCAAATAGTTAAACAACAGTTGATACACAAAATAATCCAAACAAGAATTGTGCACCCACGAGCTCCTCTTGCTGATACAAACAGAAACGAATATTGTTTAAAATCGAGTGGATGTTTTTAATACATTTTCCTCTTGTGTCTAAATCACAAAAAAGATTTGCGGAGTGTAGCTGTTTCTTAGTGAGCGAGTTGTATCAGCCATAGCTCCGCAGCCCCAAGAAATATTCCTGGCAAGAGTGTGTTTGCCAGTTCAGAAGTTCATTTTTTTGAGCACTTGAGGAAAGGCTCTACTGTATAGGCTGGAGTGCCCTGTCAGGGACTGTGGTGGTCACAGCCGAGCAACCGTCGCTCCGTGTGACACAGCGGGGTGATTTAAATGGAAAGCATTCACTGCCTGCTTAATAGTCAGCTGTCACAAAAGTAGTACTTCAGTTGGGTTTACAGTGCACCAGGAGAAGTGGGAAAGTGAGATGAGAAAATCTATGATTATCTCTGGCTTTGCTAGGCAGGAAAAGATTTTAATATCAGACAATAACATGATTTCATAACTTTTCAAAGCAGTTTGTTTTGGGGCTGTCTTTTCCCAAGTTATCTGTCAATTCCTCGCTGTAAATTTTGAGTGTGGCAGAGAAGTTTTGCAGGAGAGAGAAACAAACCTCTGTGAGTTTGGCAGCTGTCACCTGATGGGATTAAGAAATGTAACATTAAAACCACATTTTAAAAAATGTTGTAGCAAAATGATATTTTACAAGCATATTAAAAGGGAACTGTTCAGTTCTTAGAGGGCACTTTGAACGTTCATATGAAAAGTCATTCATTTAAACAATATGATCTAATAGCTAAAATCAAGAAGCAATAAATAGTCAAAACTTGAGTGTCTCAAAAACCATGAAAGATCATTCGATTCCATCAGAAAGCGTCTATCACTTGATCAAGAAATTAACTTGGACAGTTTATACTTTAGTTTTGCCTTTCACTGCTTAAATTATTATATGCACAATTATGAAAGAAAGAAAGAAAGACACAATCTTTTTTCTTTTTTTGCTCAGTCTTTTCCCCCCCAGTCACGTACATGAGAAAAGTAGCTGCGATAAACAGATACTGAATCAGACTGAAAGTCTTTTAAAAAAAAAACACCCAAAACATTGCATGATAGTCTCTAAGCAGTTCCATCTGTCAAGCAGAAATTTTAGGCTAATAGCCTGTGGCGATCTCCCTCCACAGTCCACTACCTGCCTTTGTCCTATTAAATCTCTTTATTCTTCTTAAAAAATAAAAAAGAGGAAAGAAAAACCTTGCAGACCAAAATCATCTGAGTGATGAAGCCCTAATTTTGACCGCCTCTCTTTGATGTTGAGCAGTGGGTTCTTATTTAAAAAAAAAAAAAAAAGAGTGAGTGAGAGGGGGGGAGAGAGGGAGAGAGAGAGAGAGAGAGAGGAGAAGACAGTGCTAGGAGCAGATGACTTTTCATCTCCACTTCACCTTGCCACTGGGTCTGTGAGAGATTGGTTCATTGTCAAGGAGATTTTTTTTTTTTACCCATGATTCCATATGGTATGGACCGGGCTACATGTTGCCCAACATGCCAGTGCAAATGTTTTCTCAATTAGGTGTCTTATCTCCCGTGAGTTAGCATCAGATGAAGCTTGCTGACAGCATAATGGCAGGGAAAACCTCCGACGGCTCCATCAAATGGCAGCTCTGCTACGACATCTCGGCCAGAACTTGGTGGATGGTGAGTTGGCAGCAGGGCTGCTTTTTTTTTTCTCCCTTTTCTACTTTCCCTCCCTCTTTGACAAAATGTCCCAGACCTCACATTTATCAAATTAACATTTGATTTTTTTCACACTCTTCAGTAGAGCAGCCTCACACTTGTCCCACTTGTGTGCTTTCCCCTGTGTAACAGGAGACTGTTAATGTGCACTACAGTTTCCAGAGGGAAGCTTTTTCAATTCTCCTTAAGGGAAAAAAAAAAAAAAGTATGCAAAGAAGTAGTTTGAAAAAGCCTTGTTGTGCAGAGTAACTTGTCTCAGTCGGCTGCCTAACGCTCAGTTTGTTTTATTTTATCTGCTGCTTTCCAGCGTCCATGTGCGCGTGCATTTTTCACCATGCAGTATTTTGTAAAAAGGGAAGGTGGAAAGTTCAGTCCGTTACAAAGCGAGTCGATCCCTGTAAAAGCCTGGAACGGTGCGGTCGTGGCGTGGTGTAAAATCATCACGTGTGAGAGGAGCGCGGTTTGCGAGGTGCTGCCGTTCATCCGAGACCCCGGTCTAACTTTTCCCTCCGCTTGTTTGCGTTAGAACAGGTTCCCGGGCTGTGCTGACCTGGAGCCATGTGTTACAGATCCCACATAGTCTGGCTCTAGCTGCTTTTGGGCACAATTAAAGTTTCAATAAAGTCCCAACGTGCTCCGTAGAACGAGTTAACTAGCATGTCATGGTCAGCCGGGCCAGACAACCTTTGACATCTTGAATCTATAAGAGGTATAGTGAGTTAGGAGGATGCACAATAGCCCATTGTAGCAGAAGATGCAAGTCCTGTTGCGAGGAAGAGAGTCCTCAAATCATTACTGCCCTCGTTAGCGTGTTGTCCGTTAGGGATTAATTCGTTAGCAGCGCATTTTTAGTTTTCTGTAATTATTATTCTTGTGGCAAGCGTGAATTCTTCCAGTGAGAGGAAAAGTTTGCTGCCAGGACAATGAATGTATTATCCGTTCCTAACTGGACCGTGAACCTCAGCTCATTTCACATAGATATCAGTTAAAAAAGGACTGGCGAGTGGAATTACAAAACAAGGCATGATCACTTTCATTGTATGATACGCTGAAACAAGTCGGGGGCTTTCCCTCCCCCTCGCCGCCCCGGACCAATTTTGGTATCATTTGGAAAGTTTAAGACCTCAGAGGACTTGAAAGACTTTTAAAAGTGAGATCCGGAAGGTTTTTATTCTGCAGCTTGGTGGTAGCCATTGTGTATATCATGTGGCTTGTGTTTAAAGGTGTTTGGGCTCGGGGTTTTCCGTTTTGGTTTTTTTTTTTTGTCTAAACTCTTAATTTTTTAAGCGTCTATTAGAGGTTTGCCAGCGGTTGCCAGTGAAATGTAACATGCAGTGTTTGGTTAATGGGAATAGGGAAGGCTAACCACTTTACTTATAGTACTGATTTTCCAATTAGACTTTCTGCCAGGAGAAGTTGGAGGGGGAAGGGGTATTTGCATGCACATAAACTGTTGATTATTCATGTGACTTTTTTTTTTAGCTTGTTAAACCCCTGTAAATAAGGCTATTGATTTTTACTTATCGTTTTCAAAACAAAGTTTTTCAAGTACCTGTTTTAGCCACAAGATTTATATCATGCTGCAATTTTGCCTTATTCCAAGCCATTTGTATATTTTATTACCACTCCTCTTTTATTGTCTATCGGCTGCTTTTTATGATGAGGTACGTCCGTGTTTATTATTTAATAAGTATCCTCAAATGTTACTAGGCAGTTATTAGCACTCTAGAGAAAGTGTCCAAGAAGTTTCATTTCAGTCACATCTACTTCACAGATGTTTTAGTGCTGTGAATATAATATGTAAAAATCCTGGAAACATTTAGTAATGCACTTGCCTGAAAATAAACAGTTTTATAACCACACATGCTGTTGTTTAGATTAAACATTGCAGAAAGTTCTCCTTAAACTTGAACGTCACACCATTTATTTTCTAGCAGAAAAAAAAAATCACTTAAATAGCCTTTTTTTGTAGAATTGCGGTCGATAAGAGATGTTATTTTTAGCTGAAGTGAATAATTCAAGATCTTTACAATAGATGTGTTAATTGCAAATAATTTTCGTACAAAGTTTCAATTATTGATGGAGTAATAAGCAGTTTTTCATACATAATGAATCTAAAACACACAACAAAAATAGATTTTCTTTACCCCCCCCCCCAAACCTCATCCCATTTGCCACATTCTTTTCATCAAAAGTAAGCTAGAGAGCAGATTTTAATGTTTTAAAGACAAATAAAGCTTTGAAAATTACCTCATGCATCGTCTGGCTGCACAAAATCTCAGCTGCACTGTGCTAAACTTCGGTTTGGTACTGCCAGCATACAAAGAGATGAGTGAATACCCCTTGCACCCATATGGACTCAGCTGCCAGCACTGGGATATGCAATTTTGCTTTTTAATGAATCGTAAACAATTTGTGTGTCAGGCGAGGGAGTTGGGTTTTTTTCTGGAGCAGGTTCTAAATCCATTTGAAGCTATAGCTCTGCACTGTACTGGAGCATTATGCCCAAATTTAAAGGTTCTGTGTCACTGGGATGAAAAGACCTGTTATAATGAAAGAAACGGCTTTATAAAAGGCTGGGTGTAGTAATCTCTCTCTCTTTCTTTCTTCCTTTCTTTCTTTCCCTCTCTCTGTCTCTCAACCTCACACTCTCCCTCTTTCACCCCAGTCTATAGCATGTTTATAGCCAGCTCTGGAGATAATGGAGATTGGTTGATTGCATGATTAGTAAAATGAATGGATTTTAGCATTGGGCAAAGCAGCTTGCAATTTTGAAAGGTGGCTTTAAAATGCAGAGTTCTAATTTTGACCTTATTTTCTTTCATAGATAATCTTTATTAATGCTCCTTTAATTCGTTTTTCCTCATCACAGCTAGTTTTTCTCCCCAGCCATCTGATGGAATGGCTAATATATTTTATCTTACTTGCCAAAATAGCAAGAGGTCAAAGTAAAAGAAAAAATGTTATTTCTCTTTCTTGCAGACAGTTGTAAATGTTTCAAACTATTTCAGTAGAAGCTGTAGGATTTGTATATTTCCGTAATAACTGCATTTGTCTCCACTGTTTTAAGGCACTCTTACACCTAATCTACTTTTTTATGCTTTAATCAAGTAAATGCAGAAACAGTTATTATTCTGTCAATATTGTAATGTGACATTTTAGCATAAAATTCCCCCCAAATGCTGTAAATTTGTGTAAGAAGGAGCTATATTTATTTTGAAAATACATATAAAATAGCAAATAATTTAACCGATATAAGAGCCTGAAGAAACGAGGTGAATTTGTTGGAAAAATGATCATTATTTTGTTTTCATTGGCCCTTTCAATTGAAATTTGCTGCTGTCATAGAGACACTAAAGGGTTAGTCATAGAAAAGTTTCAGTACTCTGTCTTGCATTTGTAACAAATATGTGCAGCTGTGCTACTTTTATAAACATTTATTTCAAGCTGATTATTTTTTTTAATTATTTGCTCTAGCAAGCCAGTATGATGTGACCGTAATATGTTTAATGAGGGATTGTCTGCAAAATTCCTTTGCATGGGGTTATTGAAATAGATGTGCAGCAAAGGTATATAGTGAAGGGAAAATCCTCCATGGCAAAACAAAACTAAAGACCCCAAATTGGGCCAAATTCTGCTCAAGGTTTTCGCTGCCACCAGCCTGAAGTGACTGCACTGGGAGGAGTGGAGCGACTCCAGGTTTGCTCACCTGAGCAACTGAATTCCAGCCTGGACCCATAATTTGAGTTATCTCCATCCAAACAGTTTCAAACCCCCAAACTGCGCTCTTTGTGAAACATCTGAAGGGAAAAAAAAGCCTCATTAATAAATAAGAAGCCATTTCAAATGACTCCATGTATGAGCAAACTGCTGTTATTGAATGCGACAGTTAAAGCAGATCTTCCAGTCATTTCCAAAATAATTATTTTCTAATTTTACTATCCCGCTCTCGATCCACAGTTCAGTGTGAATGTCTTTATTTTCTGTTGAAGCCATGAGTGAAACCAGAATTTATTAAAAATAGTCAGCCTAGATTTAAAATGGTAATTTAGTTACTTTAAAGGTTCTTAACATTTTTTCACTGAAGCTTTTGGTGACTACTTTTCTTCCACACTTCTGTTTATTCAGAGGAATAGCTGGAATTACTCAGGTAATTAATGCAATTTTACAAAATATGAAAATGTCAAAATGTTGCTAGCGTTTCCATCAATTAAGAATTAATAGAATCCTCACTATAAATATCATTGCAAATGAAAATAACAATGATGGCGCATCTAATAAATATTCAATTTCATCATATGGAAAGTTAATTAGCACTGCCAAAATACTCAAAAAAGTATCTTTTGTTTAAATCACTGAGCGTATCTATACGCACTTTCAGTCCAACTTTATCATGGTAATCCCCACATGTTATTGAAGCGTCCGTGGCTTTGCTGATTTCTGCTTCTTACTTATGATTTATGGTATATCAAAAGGCATACATGTAGCAATAATTATCCTGCTCCTGTCCCTATAAAAATAACAAAGTGTGAACAGTGTAACATTGCAGCATGGATTTCCTTTGTTTTATACAGTAACTCTTGTATGTTCATATGCTGCTCAGCTGCTGTATAAATATTTTTAATAAAATTATTCCTTCTCTATCAGAGTTGCTAAATTCTCTGTATAGCTTAAACACTTCAGTGCACCACTATATATACTTTACATTGTATTCATTTTCTATGTGTGGCCTCCTCTTGCTCACAAGTATTTGTCTCGGTTGTTTGCTACTCTTTTTTCCTTCACCTGTCCTGAATATTGCCATGAATGTTTCTAATTTAAAGCCAGAGGAGTCAGTGGCTGATTAGAAGACAGGAAATTGGAGGATTAAACTGTCTGGTTGAACTTCCTTTACTTATCAGTACTGTGTAACTCACACTGGATTATAAACTCATTGGGACAATTTCTACAGTGTATCAGTACTTCCGTTTTCTCAGTCTTTATTTTTGTGGAGAAAGTATAGAAAATGGGGAAAATGGGCAATTTGCAGGTAAAATCAAATATTTTTTAATAACAGTGAAGCACTGGAAGTTGAAATTAAATTTGTACAAATGTCTTCAGGTATGAGAATTCATTCCATTTTAAGTCACGCAGGTCTATAATATAGATTTTAAATTCAGTATGTAAACAACCAAGCAACAGATACTTTCGGGGAGGGGGAGGGAAATGACATCATTTTAGTAAGAGGAGAAAGCGCCATGTTAACCCTTGTTCAACCCTCTTCTCTTCAGAAACTTCCACATCTGTTGTGACACGACAGTGTAGCTGTGGGACAGTCTGAGGAAAGGCTGGAGAGAAAAGCCCGTTTATCCAAAAAAACTTTGTTTAGTCCTGCCCACTGAGCCAGGAGCTGGAGACGCGAGGTCCTCGCTCGGCGTTGGCCGGGAGGAGGACATTGTGTAGGTATCTGTGTCACCAGGAGGAAGGGCACAGCTTTGTCCCCTTAAGGGCCAGCTCATTCCTGCTAGTGATCCCCATGTCTGATTTCCAGAGCTCATCATGCCCCTGGTTGTGAAATCATTGTGATAGCTGGGAAAGTCAGTAACAGCACGATCTGGAGGGTCTGTGTGGTGAAGGATGAACAGGAGAACTTCCAAGCTCAGTCTGAGCTGTACCTGAGGGGTCTTTGTGCTCCCACTAACCATCATTTAATTTTGCATGCTGAACTGAGATCAGAAGGTGTCAAAACTGTGTTTAAAACCAGAGAAAATAGTGACTACCTGAAAGATCTAACATCTCGATTTGAACCTAATCCTGTACTCCAGTTTAAACACCAGCACTGGATCTTTAAACGTACTGGGATGCTTGCGATGGCTTCTAGCAGTCTGGCCTTTATACTTTTGGCAAGTCCCTCACTATATTGGGAGTATAGTGCAAATGGAGATGAAAATAAAAGAATATTCTGAAACTTTTTGCTGCAAAGATCCCTGTAGTTTCCGTACAAACAATCCAAAACTTTTTACAAAAAAAGGAAATAGATATTTGCTTTCCTAAACTTCATATGAGAGAAAAAAGGTAACATTTTTGGTTTATTAAAATGTTCCCATGCTTTAATCCCAGAGTGAAAAGAATCTCACTGTGCTGCTTGAAGCATCCCTCTCCCTCAGATGTGGTCACTCACACTGATTAATATTTAAATATTATTTTAGGGTGAATAGAGTTGTTTCGTCATTGACATTTGAAGACAAATATTCTGGTACATAACAGCATGGTTTGGACTGATAATATCTTTGTTATTTCCATGAGTGTGACTAGGAACCTCTTTCGCAAGTGCTGCAGGTAATAATTACAGAGCTCATTTTGGGTGTTCGATTTCTTTGTATGTGTTCAAACACACACTTTGCACATGAAATACACTCATACTCTATTCACCCACAAACAGCAGAGGTCCTGCCATACTCCCAAGAAATTCAACTGATCTTGGAGCAGGAGAAGCCAGTCTCAGTGAGGATCAGGTGCTGCACAAACCTGCGGTAGCTCTTTTACACAAAGGTTTCAGTCCTTACATTCACTGCAATGGAGATCTCTGGATCTATTTTCCATAGAGGAGATTAATGAAGAGTAATTCTCAGCAAGATAAAAATCATTAGAACAGATTAAATAGATGTGTTGACTAGTGGAGTGAGATTCAAAATATTTTGCCTGTATAAGCGTATCTGTTGTTCTTTGGTGGTTTGTTTTTTTTTTCAGAGGCTGTGAAACACAAAGTTAGCAATACAAGTAGGGATGGGTGGAAGTGTTGGATAGTACAGATGGCACTATAAGCTTGTAGGCTCTTACTACCCATAATTGCAGTGCCCTTGCTTTCAAAGGAGTGCAGGTTGCCCTTGATGTACGCAAACAGCCATATTAATTTCACAACCCAATTGGAGTCGCACACACGGATTGAGGTTGTCAATAGGAGCAGTGTGGAAATTAAGAGCACAAACAGTGCTCTCAAATAGGCCTTTCTGCTTTAAACACGACTAACTCAAAAGGCACAGGGTGTACATGGTCACTGACAGAATATTTCCATAACTGAGCGTCTGTGAGTAAATTAAAGGGGAGTTTTTCCATAATTTTTTTTTTTTTAAATCTGGAATTCAATTAGTCTGAACCTGATTCTGCATGGAAATATACTGGTAAAGAAAATGGAAAGTAGAGCATGTCTTATTGGTTTATGTCAACAGAATATAAAGAGTATTCCAATGTGACCCAAGTTAACCTTTTGTGTTCAGTAAGAAAAGAAAAAAATCTGTCTCATTTGATCATTCAGTCAATATTTGTATTTACTTTCAGGAACAAATAGAGACAACTTGCATGTGCACTTCTCTTTGCCAGGGTTTTTTACTAGAAATTTTCTTTTGTGATTTTATTTGAAAGAGGGTAGGTTAAGAAGAATGGGTTAAATGGATTATTTAGGGCAGTGACTGAAAGGTGATTCACCAGGGTTTTACAACAGCACAAATGGGGGGCAAGTTTTCAAGGATTATAAGCAAACACAAGTAAAATTCAACTTTACTCATGATCTGCTGCTAATGAGGACTTATAGTTTAGACAAATTAGGACTTGTTGCTTCCTCTCCTTTTACCTTGGTCTCTGAAGGAAATCAGCTCTCTATCTGCCATGTGCATGTAATGAAATTAGCATAAGGCACTACTTGATAAACACAAGGCTTCCCTCTTGTCCAGAAATCAATGAATAATGCTCAAACAATTTTAAAGAAAATAGTAACTTCTTTTACAAATTACAACTGTATCACCTGATTTTAGGATGCAACTTTTTCATTATGAAGACACATAGAGTTGTTGAAACTTGTTATTTTTCTATGGGCACCCATTCTTTTTGTTCTTAATGAAGTTTTCTAAGTATTCCACAGAAAAATGGGAGAAATACCATCCAGGGAAGTATAAGGGCATGTAGGAAGAGGACAGAGGCTTATAATGGTGGGAAACCTTTGGTGAGGGCCTTGCTCTTGGCAACCAGTGACCTTTGGTAATTTCTAACATAAATTTGTGTCAAGAGCTGAAAGTGTAAAGAATAGAAGGAAGAGGATGGACCCAAGAGTGGCTGCTCAATACCAGCTCTGTAAAGGAGACTCAAGGGAGGGCAGGCTGTGATCTGAGGATGTTCCCTAGCATTAGGAAGAGATCACACCTGAGCAGAGAAAGTGAACCACAGGATGGTGGGTTTTTTTCCTACTCCGATAATTCCTTGAAGTTGTTTCTTTTCCATTACTTAAAATCCCATTCATGGGACTAACATGGACTACCAACTGCTCAGGTCCAGTAACTGGACAACTGCACAGACAACTTTGTGGTTTATTTTCCTCTCTTTGGATGCAGATGCAGGGTTTGAATTACAGAGCAGTTCCTCATTTGCCCAAACTATTCAGCACTGAGGCAACTCCACAGCAGGAAGCCAAAGAGCCACAGGACAGCAGCAGAGGCTGAACAGAGCAAGGCTCTGTGGCAGCTCTATGAGATGTCCCCATGACCAGCAGTGCGAGCACTTCTGATTGCACCTGCTCTGTTCCAGATTTTAGGGAACTTTGCTGTAAACTATGTGTAACTGAGAAAAGGAAAACGGGGGGCGGGGGAGGAACATGAAGACCAAGCTGACAGTGTGCCCTTGCAGCACAGGGATTCTGAAAAGCCTGGTGCTCCACTGGTCATGTCCCACAGCCCTGCATCCTGGTCTCTCCCACTTGACAAAGTGTGATTTCACAGCACCTTAACCTGCCTCCTGGAACCAGCTGTCCTCATCTCTGAGTGGTGCATCCACCTTTCTCTTACTTGTCCCAGTTTTTGAATCTGCTCCTTGATCATGGAACCAATACTTCATAAACGCCCAGATCTTTGCAATAGTGAAATGCAGAGGGACAGGAAAGAGCGCAAAGCCCTAATGAGAAAAATGTTTTATCTAGAAAATGTTTTATCTAGAATAACTCAGAAAGTGAGATATTTTCTGCCTAAGAACAGATATATAGATAGGCTGGGGACTTTTATTTTCCCTTGCAAGAGGATAAGGGGCTAGAGCCAAAACACATGGAAGTTGTACCCTGAAAAGCAGTGTGAGACAAGGCCTTCTGGAATATGAGAAATACAGACTGATAAGGGTGGAACAGCAGAGCTGCAGAGTTCTGACTATAGTGAAAATTTCAATATGATGCAAACATCTGTTCATGTACTCTGGACTGAAATACCCAAACACCTGCACTCCCATACACATGCTCATGGCTACAGATTCCTTTGTTCTAACAAGTTTTCTGGGTGCACACTCTGGGACAGGTGTGCATGAGCTTGGTGTGGAATTGTTTGTATGCTGAAGGTGTTTGCACCTAAAAAATGCAGGTGCCTGCTTTAAATGTGTGTTCTCACAAGCAGATGTGCAATGTGTTTCCCTTGGTTTCTGTACAGGTCTGCCAAAACTATCACTTTAATTCCTTTATGTCTCGTCATTCCCTTGTATGGAATAGAATAAAGAAACTCACCTCAGAAAGGGTGTTAGATGGTAATTAATGGGTTTTAAAAATATCTGAAGATGCTGTAATTTAAGTACTTGCCTTTTTAAAATAAAAGTTATTTGTGAATATAAGGGTTTACAGAATTAGGAAACTAAAGACAGGAAAGACTGTGAGTCTTTCCATCTCCCAGCAGTCTGTTTTTTACTGTTTATTTATTGCTGACTTTTATTTTGCCTTTAAGCCAAACACTATGGGTTACTCATATAGCATATGCTTCTTCACTCTGCACACAAGTAAAAGCAGTGATCTCCAAATCAAGATAATATTTTAATAAATCTTGACTGAGGATGCCTGAAGTGGTACAAATGCTCACACTGTGTAAGACTCAGACATCTCCGTGCATGCCACTGTTTCATATTAAGTAGGAGTTTGGTAAATTGGGTGGATTACTGGGATTTCATTAAAAATTAAATGTACAATTATTTAGATGAATTTTTCACATATGCTTGTGGGCAAACAATTTTTGATTAGTTGTTGACATATAGTACACACAGTGCGTGTGTGTGTGCGTGTGCACATGTATATTTACATGCACGATATATAAATAAAATACAGACAGTAATACAGTGTTAGGAAAGTCCACTAGTAGTCATTAATTTGACAAGACTTGTATAGGATGAGAAGAATGATCTTCCTCAGAGTGAAAAATTATTTTCACTACATCACATTAAGACATTTTTCCAATGAGCAGTGTAAGAGCTCTGGACCAAGCACAGCTCATCTCAGCTTGCTTTATCTACCTCTTTGTAGAAGTTCCTCTTCCAAATGATGCCGTGGAAAGAAAAAATGTGTAATGCCTGTTACTGGCCTGGGGTTGCAGGATTTGCATCAGTGGAAGGAACTCTCTCCGTTTAATTTTAATTAGAAATCAGGTGGTAAAGCTGGGGAAATGATTTGTAAAGATCTGAAGTGTCTGAAGAGGAGTGGCTTGAATAACACTGTATTAGTCATGAGGCGAGGAAGGAAGAATGTTGTCGTGATTTGAAAGTAACATTGTTCAGTAAACGAAGATGTGTGAAGCACTTGCTAAACTAAATTACTTCTGAGGTTTGGTGCACGTTTGTGTAACTGTTCATTGAAGCTTTGAACAATTGTGAAGGAGAAAACAGAAATTCATTTATTAAGTAAAAAAAATGCTTGAATTCTCTTCTGGTGGTGTTTATCTGCAGTGATTCAGCTGTGATTTTTCATATTTCAGACAGTAACATAAATTAGAACAAATAAATAGACTCAATACCGTGTAAGCCTCTGAATTTTATTTTCAGGTGCCAATATAACAAAGACTTCACTTTCTTTCACGCAAACAGAAGTTGTAGAGAACTTTTAGGACCCTCTGCTCCTAATTTTTCTAAAGAAACTGTTCCTAAACAGATGACCTTTTTCTAATGCATGGATTCCTTATGCAAGAAGGGTAAATCTTGTGGTCTGAGCGTCCTCTGTGGAATATAATTGAATAATTGTAGCCATATACTTCATATTGTATTATCTTGTGATTAATTTTTCTAAGACTTGATGTTCCAACCTCTTCGTGGGGAGGGGGGACAGGATCTGCACTCTCAGGTCACGTTCCCATCTCGTTTTATGGCACCCCTGACACTCACCCATCTACCCGGGATCTTTACCTTTGTGCCACTACACTTGTTGCTGTCTTACTCAGTTAAGAAGTACAAATAGCCCCAGCATTGCCAGCTGCAGTCCCAGGCTGGATCATTACTCCAGATTTGAGGTTAATCAACTGCAAATTCCATTAGCTTCATACAGAGTGAAAATAAAGAACAGACGGTCTCGCATGCGAGCCAGAAGTCAGGTGCAGCACAATACGGCCAGCCTTCAGGTAGAGGGATTTTTTTCCCCTTTGGCCAACACCTCTGAGATCAGACCAAAAGAGATCAAAAAATATTTTCATGAAAGTTTTATAGACTCACTTTTTTTTTTTTCCTTCCCTTTTCTCTCTATTTCCAATTGCAAACATTAGTTCTTCACTTGGCTCTGGTGGCATTTTTACCCTTTTTTCTGCTAAACAATGTGGAAAGTTGTTGTTCAGAGTTATATTCTCAGGCACTTTATGTTCTTTGCCTACTTGTTGATTGTGTGACTTGTTTTACTGCTTGAGGAAATGCTGGGTGATGTTTGGGCAGGATAGGGGGGCAGTTCACTGCTGAAGACCCATTTACTGAGATTCAAGTGCTGACAGGCACACACACCTTGTGAGCTCTGCAACAGATTTCAATAAGACTCACACAATCAAAGCTGGACACACGGGAGAGCAGAGGCAGGAACCAGGCTTAGACACTTCCCTGCTGCTTTTATTCCATGCTCTGTCTCCCCCCACTCCCCTGAGGTTTGTTTGTCATTCGTGATTTTCTCACTAGTCCATTTAAAATGTTTAACTACTTATTTTTGCATGTGCTGCAAGGGTCAATACTTATAGAAAAATTTTTAAAAATTATACTGCAATTAATTTTGCAAGTTGAACGCAAAAAATAAGGCCTTTGATAATCTGAATATTCTAAAGCAAAAGCTTTCCCATAGAGCAGAAAAAAACCAGCAGGAAAGTCAAGTCTGGGGCAGAAGTTGAGATGCTGCTGCACTCACAGTGCTCTTCACTTTCCAGGCTGAATTCTCAAAATGTCCATAAGCACAGTGATTGCCAAACAAAGTGAATTTTGTGTGCTTTGGTTTTTCTGTGCATCTCTCTCTCTTCACCCGGTTTTGATGTGGAAGGGAGGTGCCTCTGTATGTGTGTGTATATCTCCCTATATACATATGTTAGATTATCACTGGCACACCACTACAAAAGGTTAGGGAAAATATTGCTGCCAACAGAACTAAAGATTAAATAATCCAATCTCTGGGAACTGTAAACTAACAATCACTATCACAAACGGGCCCTTTCTAATCATAGTTTGTGGTGGAATGAAAGATGCAATTGTCTGGAATTGATGAATATGGGATCCATGCTGGCTTCAGGGTCAAAGGTGACTTCATGCAAAGGTCCCTTTCTCTCTGGCACTGCTGCCTTTGTATAGCATAGCTTGGCAGCTATCTCTTTGCACTTCGGCTACCTGCCAATGCAGCTGGTACTGTGCAACTGTCTGGTACAGACTACAAAGCATCACTCAGCAACCAGCAGCTCCGCATGGGGCCCCTTTTCTAGGATGACAAAGAAAGATGGGCTATACATTCTGCCATCTATGCCCATTAAAAAGACTCTTAAAATGCATTACTACAAGTTATTGTTAATTATGTAGTAGTCACTGGATCTGTATGATCCTTTGAGGGCTTGATAATCTTTACTGTATGCTGGCAGTGCGAGTAATCAAGAGGGAAAAATCAGTATTTTGTTGTGTAAAAAGTAAGTACTCATGTGGTGAGTTGCTTGTGTGTAGCCATATGAATGAAACCTTCACTTGGACAGGTTTCTGGCATATGCAGAAACAAAACTGATTCGACTAGGCAAATTACTTGTGAAGTTTTGTCCTTATAGTTTCAATATTCATGTTGCAGTTAGACTTGGGAAGTGCTTTTGTTAGTAAGCATTTATCCTGAAAGCTTGCTGGTTGTTAAAATGTGCCTTGAGCAGAAACAGGGATGGAAAAAAACAAAGTTCCTGGGTACATTAGAATGAACAATTTCAGTTTAGAAATCATAAAACTAACCAGTATTTACAGGAAGGGATTCTGATAATGGAAGTGGCATCACTGTCAGACTGATGGGACACTGAATATCCTGAATACTTTTTGCCTCAGTAGTGCATTTCCTTCCTGTTCTTAAGACACTGTTTGCAGTGTAGTCAACAAAAGGAAAATGTTTGTCCCCCTTAAAGTTGAGGCCTTGGTTGTCTCCTGAGGAATGACTGAGCTACTTCTGTCTAGGCATGATGAATTGCTTTGCAACTAAATCTGCAGGCCTGATTCCAATGGGTATTTTCCAACTCCTGTAAGTCTATCAGTGTTAATATAAAACTGGAATCGCTAATCTGGGCAAGCAAGATTGGATTCACCTTCAGCAGGATGTATAGATGACTTGCTCCATAGATCCAAGTTATTTCAGCTTAAATATCTTGAGCCAAGTGCCCCTGTCAGCTGGCACGGCTCCCCTGAGGTTAATGGAGATGTACCAGTTTACCTCTCCTGAACTTTCTGGCACTTGTTTTTTCTGAGATTTCAAGGAAAAATCTGTAAGGAAAATGGTGGGACTTTTTTTTACTAGTGACGGAGTTTTTTCCCCCTTTTCTTTTTTCCTGCTTTCCCTGCACTATTTATGATCTTGCACTTGCCTCCTGTAGAGCTGGCAGGCAGCCTAAGATGTACACCAAATTCTGGGAAGGAAGCAACACCATTTCTGTATAGTACCACTGTGAGAGCTCGTCTGTTGGACCACTTTTATTTCCTCTTTTGTTCAAATTACACAAAAATCTGAGAGACACGAGATACGACAGGAGATGAAAACCCTCAGTCTTCAGTTTCTCTCTTTCCTCCTTGCATCTAATATTCCTTTTCTAGCCTTGTTCTGGTATCGGCTATTTGAAATAGTTATATATAATTTAACATTATACAAAAGTATTGTCATATCAAACATAGTGAAACGGATTCCAAAAACACCATCTGGTATTTGGGAATGCACTGTGAGTTGGGAACGTGAGAAGAGATATTCTTTGCCACTTTGCTTGGGACCCAGCCATTAGCAGTGTAATTGCCAAGAAAAGGTGACAGGCTTCAGGCTTAATGCAAGTGGTTGGGTTTTTTTCCTCTCTCTCTCTCTTCCAGTCTGTTAACTCTATGAGTCCTAAACTAAAAGCAAAAGGCACTGTAAGGACAACACCAGGCAAAAAAAAAAAAAAAAAAAAAATAGGCTCCCTTAAATTTAAAGGCATGGCAGAAAATGAAAACAGTCTCTGGGTTCCTATAAGAAGACTGGAATAAGTGAAAGCAAAATAAGCTTGTTGAGAGGAGGAAAGAAAATAAGACATGTATGCTTTAAATCTGCAGTGTGCTACATGGAATTGTTCTCTTAAGTAGTGGATTTGTAATGATTAGAGTTTCCCAAGCTTTATCCAAAAGCTCATTTCAAAGCCATCATTAGTTTCCTCTAATCCACCCAAAATTGCAAAACGCATATTGTGAAGGTCATCCGTGACTATTCAAAACCTGCTTTATTTGATGTTATCTTGCTTCTTCCTCCATATCTCCATCTATCCCTTTAAGGTGGGGGGGAAGAGACAGAGGGTTTAATAAATTAAAATCTCAGATTGATTTCTGTGGGAATATTATTTTGCTGTGTAAGACTCCAAAGGGCACGCACAGTACAGTTTATATAATTTCATGTTGCTGCCATTGGCAGGTGTAATTCTAACAAGTTCTGCCAATAATTCTCACCTGAGAATCAGATCAAACATGAGGGATGTGAAAAATCAGAGATATTTGAACAAGGATCAAAGTCTCTGCATTGCATGCAGGAAGGCAAAAAACGAAAGATTTTCATCTTTATTGATTTCCATCTAACATTTGAAATACAGCCCTGTATTAATTCTCAGCTTTAAAAAAAGGCCACATTGATTTGTTTCGGCATGTCAGAAACTGCGATGCTACAATAGATCTGCTATTAAATTACACAAAATAAAATGATTTCTGGTGGGTGTAGCTAATGCTTGCCAAATTAGATGAAATGAAAGCTAACCCTCTTAGTCTAGCTGTTGTTTTTAAATATTTATGTCTTTAACAGACATTTGTGTGTGCCATGAGGGGGACTAGAAACTCCTTTGCTATCAGTCAGTTGATGTAGACATGCAAAATTCTTACAATCTCAGTACCAGACTCGCATGAAACGTTTGTCACCGCAAGTTCTTCCCATTTCTTTGAAATTCTTCCGCCGATTCACCACGCTGCTGCTTTGGCTCCCGCTACTTATTTATTTACTGCGATTGCATTTCCCTGCAAACGGGTTCTGTATGCAAAATTTAGGCTACAAGGTGTAGCACAGATTTTTGGAGCTGAACCTTTCAGCGCAGAAAAGGTGGTGGCAGCCCCATGGCTGCCAGATTGCTCGAGGGACTGCGAGAGAAGCTGCGAGCCCAGAGCTCGCCCTCTCTGCCGGCGACCAGCCGGCGCGAAACTTTGCCCTGAAACAAACACCGCCACGCATCCGAGTGGGAGAGAGAGTCAAACGCCACAAAGGAATCTCTCTGTTCATTCTGAGACTTTTATGGGGTGCAATTATATCCTGGTTGTGCTCGGCCTGACCTCCAGCGCTGTTTGCTTTCTAAAAGGCAGCGATGGTCTCTGATACGGCGCTCATTTAGTACCAGGTTTTTGGCTTTGAACTGTGTCGATACAAGGCAGTCCCCAAAGCACCGGTGACCCAAACCCTCTGATTCAGAACCCAACCCAGGCAGCCCAGAAGAAAGATAATGTTCTGATTTCTATCTCACAAAAACAAACACTCTTTTCAGGTAAAGCCACTCTCCAACAGAGTGTTGTATTCCTGGCCTTGTTCAGTCCCTGCTGCTCCAACAGCTCTGCTTGGGATGGAGCAGTGAGGGACACATCTGGCACCCCAAAGTACAGAAATTTCTTGCTTCGATCTGTTCTGTGACACAGGGACAGACCACATACAGGATTCCTGATTCCCACTCAAAGAATCAAGAAACACAACCAAAGATTGAATTTCCGAAGAGGTGTATTCACCTTTGAAAACTTTTACATACAAGAGGGAAAGACCTTCAACACAGGTGAAATATGGTAATACTTTCTGCATTACAGTTCCTCCAGTAACTGAAATTGCACAAATTTCTCTCTTTTTGGCTGTGCTTTTTTTTTTTTTTTTACTTTTGCCCATTGAAGAATCTACTTTTAAAATACATGTATTTTATTTAACAGTTTTAATCAACAACTGTGGTAACAAAAATTTGTATCTTCATTCACTAAGTTAATATTAAGTGTTTTTAGCCTCTGGTGAGCACCTGCAGCCTCTGTGACCCAAAACCCGCTGCTGTGGTTAACAGCAGCAATACCTTGATTTAGGACAATTTACTCCCCATTCATCCCCACCACACAGCGTGGGGCACCTCGGGGTGTGTGCAGGCTGCAGCATCCTGTCCCCAGCTCTGTCTGGGTTGTGGGCACACTGATACTTTCTCAGGTGGTAAACTACCAACTCCAGCAGTTTTAGCTTTTTATCACCTTAACAGGGACGTGCCACCCACAGCAGTGTGGAATTACTGGATCTTTCCCCTCATTTTTTCCCTTCTGCATAAAGGGCTTTGCCTGTTTCTCCCTTCTCAGCCTGTGCCAGGCTGGGGTTTTGTTTTGCTCTCCAGAGACATGATGACAAACTGCAAATGAATAATCAGAAGTACTTAGAATGAAAATGGCAAAAATATTATTAGTTGCTGCCCCCCACCCCTACTCCCGCTCCGCTCTCCCATTTTCCCCTCCCTCCTCTTTTGACGGCAGGCAGAAAATGCAGATGCCAAGGCAGCGGAAGATATTTTTAAGCAGGAGCATCTGGCTCCTTGGCAGACTTCACAGGCAGTTGGTTTGGTTGTTTTGGAGTTGCCTCTGGGTCTGTCACATGTTTTGGCATCTGACTGATTGTCTGGGCTGCCTCCTCTTATTGGACATATTTTTTGTTTGACTCACCTTTGATTCTGAATTGTTTCTTTATTTTCATTTGCCAGTGAACAACAACTTCAGCTGATCCTGGGCTTGTTTATGTAGAAATAGTCCCTGTCGTTCCCTGCCTGTGGCTCACGGGAGTCTCCTGCCTGCCCTGTCTGTGCTACCAAAGGTGCTTCCTGCGGCTTCCTCAGGACTCGGCTCAGGCTCTGGGCACTCCCTGGGAAGGATACTGTTCCATGGGGAAGGGTTTTCCTGCATTCAAATATGTAGCCAAAAGCTGGACAGACACCGTTCCCAATATATGCTGTATCTCTGTGTGTGGTTTGGGGTTTTTAAAATATATACATATAAAATTATTATACTGGGGAGAAGGTTTATCTTAAAACAGTGTCGTTTTTTACTACTTTTCCAGAGTGTAAAAATCCACCTAAAATTTTGTCTGTTCCCGTCTTGCAAAGTTAGATGCTTAGAAGCATTTGCTTCTCTGTTTTCTCAGCGTGGTAAATCGGAGCCAAAGCTATTTTTTTAACTCAAAAGAACTTTTTCCCCCTTAAACATCGCGTCCGGGCAGTTTGGAAGGCGGCGCCTGCGCCCCCCCCAGCCTGCGGAGCCAGCCCCGGGATTTTCCGAGTGCCAGGGCAGCGAGGCTGGCAGAAACAGGTGGGCTCACAGCAGGGAGCAGCAGCCCAAGCCTCACCACAAGTTCTGCTGGGATTTTTTTTTTAGGCGGTTAAACTAAATCTAATTAAACCAGAGCATGTTTAAATGAGCTTCATTTAAATGTGCACTTTGTATAGGTCTTCTACTAATAACAGCAGCTCTTGCTTTTATTATTAGTGCTATCACTTTTCTGTCTTTTCTGATATTCCCAGGGAGTGAATGGATTATTTCTCAGAAGGACTGGGTTTATATTTCTAAAATGCTGGTTTGGATCTGTCCTCTGAACTAGTCCTTGCTGTGCTCAGGAGGCACCACGGAGACTCAGACACGAGATAGAAATCTGTGTTTTCAAGCTAAAAAGAGACCCTATTCCATAAAGTGTTTTCATTTAAGGAGCCTGCAAGCAGAAGAGAGAAAAAAATGCTGGTTTCCAAATACATTTGCAGTGTTTTGAAAGCAATCTTGTCAAAGATTGTTTTTCACTGATCTGACATGAAGAAGGCATCATGTAACTTATATGTTGCTTGGGATTTTTTCTTAATTGGACCAAATTGAATTAAACTTGTTCAGGGAAAAACATAATACGGCATTTTAAAACAAAAGCCCCCAGTATGTGATTTTCATTGGAGTTAAAGTACTGCTTTGTCCTTCACTGGCCTGTTATTATGGCCTCATCCAGGTACATGTTTGGAAGGTCCATCTCTACTATCAGTGTAAATAGCAAGGATGTCAGAGGCCAAGGAACTGGCACATATGGAATAAAGCTCTTTTTCCCCAAGACAGGATGTTGTGGACTGCTAAGACCCCTCTTTGTCTCTTCTTCTACCTGTACACAGCAGGGAACTGCAGAGTAACTCTCCTGGTACTTATGGAGGTCACAAACACAGAGAAAGGTGACTAAAAAGATTTTAAAATGTGAGAGAAACTGTATCTGCAGTTAATTTTTTGTGTGTGTGTGCATGGAAAGGAAAATATTATTTTCAAAGAAATTGTAATTTCTAAACCAGTGACTGAAGGAAAAGGCAGGAAAAGCCCCAGAGGTGTGGATGCAGACACACTTGCATGCACACACTCCTTACACAAAATTACTTTTACCATCCAATCACCAGACTTGGCTTGTCAGATTCCAGGCAAAAACCAGACCCAAGATCTGTACAGGAATATTAGTAAACATTTGCATTGAACACAGTATCACATACAAATTAAAGTGAGTTTCCAGCTCTGTTTGCAGAAGGAAGCCTGTTGGTACAGTGAAGGCCTGAGTTCTGAAGTCTGAAAAAGAAAATTACTTTAAAAACAGCAAAGCCCCCAGTCTACACTGTGTTTTAAAAGTCATCTTGGTATTCTAGAGTATGTGCACCATAAATTTTGAATAGATGGGATTAGCAATATCATGACGGGGAATCCCAAAGGAACTCTCTCCAACAAGGAAGGAATCTTGTAAAAGGCATTCACAATAAATCCTTTCACAGGCCTTGGCACTTGGATGTAACTCTGTGTATTCCCTGTTAGGTTTCCCAGTGAGAGAAAAACACAGGTCCTTTTGGGCTTTCAATTCTGTGAGTCGGTTTTGTGATCCGAAAGCACCATATGGGTGCTTTCACCTTTGTTTTTCAGCACCTGCAGCACTTGGCAGATCCATGGCAAAGCAGAAGCAGCAGCACAAAATAGGATATTATTGGGAGAGGGAGATGCAATTCTGAATTCTCTATCCTCTTGGGGCAAGCAAATAGCAGAAAGCAGCTACAGCACCGTGCCAAAGTGGTCCTGGGGGATGATGTGGTTGCAATAACTAATCTGGAGAATAGCCTTGCTCCTGCTACTCCACGTCTTGCAGCCTTGTCCAACAGGAGACTCGATTTTCAAGGGCACAGCTCTAGGAGCAAGAGGCTGCAATCCCTGAATGAGAGTTACAGGTTTTAGACAGCAAAAAGTACATGGGCTTTTCTGTCCTGCCCTTAAAACTCCATTGGTCTGTAAATACTGTAGACAGTCCAGCAGCTGGACAGACACCTTCTCAAGGGAACAGAGACATCTTTAGCACTTCTGGCCTGGTGTCCTAGCTCCTGGCTACTCAGGTCAACACACATTTCCCACCAAGGGTAACTGACCGTACTTTTTGTTGAAAAGAAATCCTCAGTCAAAGTCAAGTTCTGACAAGTCCTCAACTATGTAGCTGCATTTTTAGGCTTTCAGAAACCCTAAAAACAAGTGTGCGGGTCTTACTGCGTCCTTTTCTGTGATCTCCTTTATGGTCACAATGGGCTTTGTACATCTACAAGAATTAATGAAGGAAGATTTCAAAAATATTGGGAAAAATAATGAAGTGAAACCATTCCACCTGGGAGGGAATGGCAGTCTTCAGTTTAGCAGTAGAGAAAAAGAAGTTAATTGATTCTATGATTATTGAACACTGTCCTGTACAAGGCCAAAAGTCACTCCATCACTACATCAACCTTGATGTAAACTCTGCAAACACATTGTAAAAGATGAATGATGAGCTTGATTTCTCTTCCTGCTTTACCAAGATCCTCGGTGTCATGAACTTCAGTGATTTGAGAAAGGTGGTTCTGTTGTCTTTGTAGCTGAACTAGGAAAGAAATTCATCTGGTTTCTCTCAACTGAAATGAGTATCAAGGGAAAATATAAAACTGTTCAGAAATCATTTGTCATCAGGACACAAAGATCTGGCTAAGGTCAGAGCTAAGACTGAATATTATCCCTTAAATCCCCTAGAAGCTGTGGGTGGTTGCACTGGTGTCACCAAGAGGCTCTGAGCATCTTGCTACTGCAAGTTCTGTAAACCTTTTTTCTGCTTCAAATTGAAAGGTGCTGCTGTTACCAATCAGACTTCCAAAAACAGGGACATGGCTTGGCCACTGTTGAGATGGATTTAGTCTCCCAGAAAAGTTGTTTTCTCTGTCACCATCTGACACAGGTGGAGCTTGTGCCAATGCAGCGAGCGCAAATTACAGCCAACGTGATGCAGAATATCTTGTGCACGGACCTGTGTAGCTGTGTAATTGCTTGGCATGTCTTTGGCCCTTCACTTGTCCCAAGTGATAGGTGTGTGAATGGGTTTATAAGAATAATAATTCCTGAACTTGCAGCCAACTCTTTTCCTCTCTCCACTACCCTGCTGCAAAAGATTTCACAGCCGTTTGTGTTGGTTGCAGAAGCCCGCGGAAGACGTGAATTTAATCAAAACTTTGGCTGTCACTCTGCTCCTAGCAGAGATTTTTTGGAGCTGTGTTTTCATGTTCAGAGCAATAAAGTTTTCCTCATAGTTAAAATGATCCAAAAGTCATGACCCATGACAATGAGAAAACAATGGCTTAAGATCTAGATCATCTGGAACCTAAACTGATCCATGGACCAAACAAAAAAAAAAAAAAAAAGAGGGAAAAAAAAGTTTAAAATAAAATCACATCTGACCCAGGAATAATTGTCCTCCCAGCTCTCCAGGTTTACACAGAAAGGTGTGAAATTGAAAGGGCAAACCACAGTACAAGTTTCACTCACCTTTTGTGGCACTGAAGATCAGTGATACGCGGAGTTTATGGAAATTAATCCTGGGATTCATTGCAGAGTATAGCCAGGAATATCAGGTCTTCTCACCTGAAGTTTAAGCGAATGGTTAAACATAACTCAGGAACACAAAAGAAAGTTTAACTAAAATTTGAGAATGAGAATGCTCTCCTAATGCACCACATGCTCCTCACCAGAGTATCAATCACTTTTGCTCTGCCTTCTTCTTGAAATAGGTAATATTTTCCTGTCCCACTCAGTGTTTTTACTGGGGATTTGTACCTCAGCATCCTCCCAAAATAGTGGGAGCCCCTTGTAGCAAGAGGGGAGTGCTGTGCTCCCTTTGTGATTGCCCTGGGACAAGGCTCAGCTCAAGTGAGATGTGAGCTCTGCAAGCCTAAACACTGCTTTGTGGGTTTGGGTTTGTGGGTTTGTGCCTGATCTATGAACTTTACATCACTTAAGGGTAGATTCTCCCTGTGGTTTAGTACAAACAGCCAAGGCTTGAATTCATACTTTGTTCTCACAGGTGAAACTTCACTGACTTGTGCCAAGCAATATATTCTGCATGTTCCCAGTTTACACATTAAATCTATGGGGTAGAAGTGGGCAAAAAGTAGGAAATCTCCTATTACTTATGTAGGGTGAGAAATAACATTTGGTGGGTGGATATAGTTTCTTGAGGAAATGAGCTGTCTCTGCTTTGAAGGAACATTTCAATAGGAGGGAATCGTTTGAAGCATTAACTGAAGTAGAAAAATTCACTTCCTTCTTTATTCCAGAAAATATCAGTGATATTCCCCAGACGGGACAAGAATATATTATCATTGAGTAGAAATCCTTTGAACACATAGATTTTAACCTCATTGGGGAGAAGAATTTGCAGTGAATCATTTGTTCACAGAGATGGGAGAAAATAATTGAGGGTTTATTTCTGGGTGGAGAAAGTGCTTTGTAAACAACCAGGATGTGTGTTTGGAAAGATGAAGGTGAGAATGAGCAGGGAGTTGTCACTATTGAGATACCATAGGGCAATTTATAAACAATGCTTTTATTGCAGCTCATTATGGTTTAGTTTATACTAATACATAAAATATACTCATTCTTGCATTTTGTGATGTTTCAGTGCACACAGCCCCTACCCAGCATCACTAAATGCAGGGAGTTTTCTTTATCTTGTGTTTCTACAGCACTGATCCCAGTAGGCTTCTGGTCCATTCCTCAGGCTCCTAAAGGTTGTTACAGTAAATAAACGCAACATCCCTGAATTTCACCTAGAGTTGCAGAAGTATTTCCCCTTCCTGAGGAAAGAATTGGACTTGTTTGGATTTAAAGAACTAAATTTGTATTTCTACAAAGCAAACCAAGTAGCAAAGACAGTCTGCTTGTGGAGAGCCCCACTGACTCCTGTAAGACTGCAGGTAGTTAATTTCTGGCATAAAGCAAAATACATTGTTGGTGTGTTAATGTTCCATATAGGAAGCCAAAAAAAATGAATATGTGGGCACTAGAGAGGTAGTTAAAAACCTCTTCAATAAACACCTTCCTTGGGAATTTATGGTAAAAGTGAAAGGAGGGCAAACTGGGGAGACTGTGCTTTTTTTACCACTGCTCTGGTTAATGTGAGTTTGATTTTTGCCTTTGACAGCAACTCGGGGGTACTCATTCAGTTGTTTGCTTCTCATTTTCCCCACATTTAAAACAGCAGAAGTAACACACCATTACTCTGTAAGGATCCTGGGAAGGTAAAACCACAGGGCACAGCAGCAGATAAATACAGTGGTGGGGCAGGTCACCTCTGGCTGGCGTGCACTGATGTATGTCAGACCAAAAATGCAAGTGGGGCAGGTGGCAAGCTGCATATTTGTATAATTGAGTTAAACTGAGACTGTCAATAAATTATATAGATGCTGTGCAATGTCTTGGAGAAAACAGCTGAAAAGCAGCTCAACAGTTGGAATAGAAAGTCAGGATTTCACATTTTCTTTGTGTGAAGGAAGCTGTGAAGGACTTAGAAAGCAATCAGACAATCCTGAAAAGATAGTCCTTTGTAATGGACTGTCCTAAAATCATGTCATCCTGTAACAGGATTATCCACAGGAAGATAGAGAATTGATACCTTCATCCTATAAAATGATGGTCTTAAAATAATCTCCTCTTGTTAAACTTCTAGTCAGCTTTAGGGCAAAGAAGTGAGGACTCAGCTGCTTCACAAATTTCTGTAGGTTTATAGGAGGAAGCACAGGCAAGACCTGGTATGAGGAGTCGTAACACACCTTTGTCTTGCTGGACCATTTTCTAGCTCCTTCTGTAAAAATTTGTTCTCCTTTAAAGGCAGCCCAGGCAGCCCAGCCCTGCCAGCACTATGGAAGTGGCTGTGTCACTCCAGCTATGCCGTGCCTGCAGTCTGTGCTCCGGTGATTGATGGATCCTCCAGATCCATCGTGACCTTGCAATTCCTATCAATGGGCATCCTGTCGGGAGCCCCAGGGCTTCTGTCACACTGACACCTTCACAAGCCCATCACAAGTTTCATGTTGCAAGTGCTTTCCTTTGAAGCTGCAGCTCCTTTATTTAGCCTGCCCCAGTACAGTTGTTTTGTCCACCTTTGGTGTTGCATCAGCAAATGAGTAGCTCTCAGTGGTCTCAGTTGTTACCACACCACAAAGAAATGGAACAAGAGGGCTTTGCCAATCAGCAAATCAGTATTTCTGATCTCTCTTATCTGTTGTTGTTTTATTTCTGACCTTGGTTACTACAAGTTTATCTACAAAATACTCCCAGGCCTGTCTTACACTTGGTTTGGGGAAGCAGGAGATTCACTCACAGAGTTTCTTGTCTGAACTCTGGACACAGGACAGCATGACTTGACACAGTAAGTGCAGAGCACCCCATGCCATAGAGAGTTCAGGCCAGTGCAGAGCAAATGTGAGCTGGTGTCCTAAGCACAGGCTGAGAAATAGGGCTTTAAAGTCAGTTATATCACCAACAACCATGAGGAGAAAGAGTTTCCTCAACCAGGAGAAAACTCGGATTGAACAAATTCTGGCACAGAAACCTAAATTATTTCTGGCTAGGCTTGCTGGGGTCCTGATCTCCTACAGACACCAAGGACAGCTTGCCAGTGACCCCAGAGTGTTTCCCTCACACACCCCATCACTGTCCCAGCCTCACTGCTCTCCTCTGTTGGCGGCAATCCAGGTGAACTTGTTCATTCTTCCCTCTCACCACTGATAAATGCAGAGAAGCATTTTATTTCATTTTTGAATGGTTTCAGCACAGGGAATGGTATCAATAAAACAATAAAGCTCCTACCAGATATGACATAATGATTCTTGGAGGTCACATCATTCCCTTCCTAGATAGCAGAGCTGTTCTGGGGCTGTCAGCCCATTAGTCTGATAGGATTGTCATGATAACCAGAAAAATGCAGTCAGGCCGAGCTCAGAGAAAAATTCTTTTCTCTTGCAAAAGCAAAGCTTTCAATTTCTATGTGCCCTGAGATGCAAGAGGAGGTGACTGAAGCCAACGAGGTTTCTACAAATAGAAATCTTTATCATTGTAAATCAACTCAGTGAGCAGCAATCGACTTCTTTGTCTCTAGAGACATTTAATAAAGTACCCTGCAGCCTCTTTGTCATCCATTAGTCACCAGATATTGGACATTCCATTTTAAAAGCACCATTTCTTCTTTTAAATATATAGCCTATGAAAGATCTATATTTTACTTCTTTTTGGATGGACATGTTAAAAGGATACTCTTAGTTCCCACTCTGGACTGAAAGTGCTGAGAAAGTCCTGTTGTAAATGAAGAAAATGTAAGTGCACATTCAGCAGGAGTTTTGCTTACCTTTTTTTAATTGATAGTAATTTGCACACTTCCAGCCTGCTCTGGAGGCCAGAGCATCCTCCAGAAGAGTTGCTGAAATCCATCCTGGCCAAGGTTTTAGGGAGAAATGGCATTATGGGAAAGAGGGAGAACTGTCGTTATTCTTTGTATAGTATTTAACAAAATCCAAAAACTAAAATATGGAACAAATTCATCAGCTGCTCAAATTTATTAGTGTGCACATTTTGAGGAGTAAGGATGTTTTCTTCATAGAATCCCAGAATCACAGAATGATTTGTGTTGAGAGGCACCTTAAAGATCATCCCATTCCACCCTTTGCCATGGGCAGGGACACTTTCCTCTATCCCAGGGTGCTCCAATCCCTTTTCAACCTGGCCTTGGACACTCCAGGGATGCAGCAGCCACAGATTTTCTGGGCAACCTGTAAGAGGGCCTCTCCAGCCTCAGTGTAAAAAATTTCTCCCTATTTTTCCTGTATTTCTTCTTCGTGCTTTTAGCTGATTTGCCACCAACCTCTGTTTTTGCCCGTGCTGCAAGTCCTGATTGTAACAGACTTCAATCTGTTCAAGGGCAGGAACTGCTGGAGGTTGATCATGCCACTAATCTGAGCTTTGGCACAAAATAAAACACAATCCAGTTCTTCACGGAGGCAGAGCAAAGCTTGACAATCCAAACCCCAGAAGGTCCAAAAATGTCGTATAACAAATACAAAGGGCATATCTTTAGTTTCTTCTGTTTAGTCTCCTGATTTTCTAGTCAATGTCGTGGTGTTTGTGGGGTCTGGTGCATGATTTTGACATTGATGATGCCACTGTTCTCACCACGGGGTGCTGCTCAAATGGGCACTGTATTGTAGGACATCTTGTACCAGTGTGTAACTGGACCCCAGCTCCCTGGGAAGTTTTCCATTTTTAGCTGTTCCCTCGGCAGGCTGATGACACCAGCATTTTCCTTCTGGGCCAACGTCTTTCTGCATCCTTACTCTGCATCCCAGAGTAAGACTTCAAAGCTTCCATGGCGAGGCAGGTGAAGACCTTGCTGACACTTTGCAATCAGTGAAGTGTGGGTTTGGCTGCAGTTACTAATTTTGTAAAACAAAACACAGGCAGGACTCAAG
Source organism: Zonotrichia albicollis (assembly GCF_047830755.1). Lineage (NCBI taxonomy): Eukaryota > Metazoa > Chordata > Aves > Passeriformes > Passerellidae > Zonotrichia > Zonotrichia albicollis. The sequence goes on along the minus strand of NC_133826.1, from coordinate 3,389,926 downwards.
GAAATGGCTGAGCAGTGAGGAATGCCGCAGTTGATATCTGCACTTTTCAGTAAATCGCTTGATATTCACCGTGACAGAGTCCCATTTCTCTGGAGTGCTTTATTGCATGTCTTTTATTGGCTTTTTGAGTTCAGATTCTGTGACTGGTATATTAATTTTATTTTTTTATTATATTTCCTCCTTTTATATTCTGCAATTACATTAACTCAGCCTTTCACAATCAATAATTGCTGGAAACAATTTGCCTTTCACTGCACATACAAAATCTGTAAAAATAGTCATCAAGCCTTTATAGATTCTTTACTGGTCTTAAATTTATTATACCTTATTAGCATAGGAAAAAGGGCCAGTAAATGACCTGCTGCAGTTGTAGGTGAGTACCAGACTCTACTTCTTGCAAAACAAGTACTCTAGGAAAAAAAAAAGATAAAAAAATCCACAATATTTTTTCTCAAGAAATTTGTAGCAGGGCTGCAATTACCAGCATAAATTCTCTGTGGTAGCTTTTAAATCTGTGCAAGCTCTGCTTAGCTTCGTGAGCATGTTGTTGGTTCCTCAGCCCCTTTCAGTGGTGGATGAGGTCAAATGGGATTATCATAATGGTCCTTTCTGGCCTGGAAAACCAAAGCCAGTGCTGGAAGGGTTTGTCGGTCTCCAGCTCTGACTGGAACATGCAGAGGAAGGTGAGTGTGATAACCTCTGTCCTGCTGCCCCCTCCCCTCTGCTCCTCTGGTCTTCAGTTAAATCCTAGAGCAGGAAAAAGTGTAGGATCCCAGTGGTGCCTCCCTCCCCCAGCAAAACAACTGGGAAGGGGCAGAGCCCTGGGCAGAGGTGTCTGGGAATGGCCACAAGACCCTGCAGCAGCAGCAGCAGCAGCAGCAGTGTGATTTATGGAGCCAGGAGCCCCACGGGAGCTGGGATGAAGGCACTCGACACTTGGGGCGGCCGGCACGGTGCATCCTGCCCCATGGGCTGTGCATGGCCAGGGCAAGCCAAGGAATGCTTGGATTCCACTCCCTGGGGGGAAGAGAGATTGTTCATATTATTTTCTCTAGACTTCAGGCTAAATCTTACTCATTTTATTTACAGAAACTGTTTCAATCCATTGACTAGAGCAACACTACTCATATGGGTAAAGAAAAGAAGAATTTGGCCTTGTGACAACTTTAAAGTCCTAGGATTTATGTTCCTTGCATCCCTCAGATATATTTGCAAATGTTGACGCATACTCCTAGATTTTCACTCATAAAAATGCTGCTTGTGTTTTGGAGTTTCTTAGAAAAATATTTTTAAATCACTTTCCACCCTTAAGGGCCATTTGAAATTCACACTCTCAAGGCTGTAAAACAACACTCCAGGTTGGGTTTTAACAGGGAAAAGGCAGGAAGCTGGGGTTCAGTACTGCTCTCAGAACAGTAGGTGATTCTGAAGACAGCTTTGGTGTCAGCTCTGAATATCCCATCTTGCACTGGTCCAAGCAAAGCCAACTTATTTGGGTTTTTTTTGCTTTGGCTTTCCAACATTTTATTTTATTAGCTGGGGAGGGAAAAAATAGTGGACATAAACTTTTAATGGGAGTGTATGAGAACTGACATATCAGGAGCAATTACAAATACAAGCTGTGTAACGTAAATCTGCAGGCACTCTTTACAAACCAGAGGCTTTGGTTCCATGCATCTTAATGACCTCAAACATTCTTGCCTGTCAGTAAAAAATCAAACATTCGTGTCTGTCAGTATAAAACCAAACACTTTGTCTTCAATGTCACACGTACCTAGGAAATATTTTTGAGCGTGACTCTAACTAGGGATCAAACCCAGCACCTCCCTCTCTGAAAGCACAACCTGCAGTTTGAATTTTGTAGCTGCTGCCTTGTCCCATGAGGTTCCCACTCCAAGGTGAGTGATCTGTCACTCAGGGCTCTGGCAGGAGCACAGCTCTGCTGCTGCAGTAAGGGTCATCGTGGGAAGGAGGAGATCAGTCCACAGAATCAAGAACCATAAAATGGTTTGGGTGAGGAGGGACCTTAAATCTCATCTCATTCCGATCTCCTGCCACTATCCCAAGTTGCTCCAAGCCCTGTCCAGCCTGGCCTTGGACCCTTCCAGGGATGGAGCAGCCACAGCTTCTCTGGGAAACCTGTGCCAGGGCCTCACCATCATCACAGGGAAGCATTTTCTCCTAATATTTAATCTAAACCTATTCTCTGTCAGAGGGAAGCCATTCCCCCTTGTCCTTCGGGGCCTTGCAGGTACTGGAAGACCACAATTAGGTCATCCCAAAGCTTCTCTTCTCTGAACAATACAAAGCCTGTGGACCCCAGCAAGATGAGTGCAGATTTGTGAGTGAAGGGTTGAGTGAGGCAACAATGCTTTGGGTCAAAAGTCCAAAGCCCCCCACCCTTTCCAAGGGGCACACTAATACCCAGATGGATTTGCTTGCTTCCGTTTACTTTTCCTGGTACTTAGGCTGACTTCTGTTGTTATAAGTAGGACTAATTAGGATCACCATGATTGCAATGAAACCTGATTCTGCGTGAGTGCCATATGTTCCCAGGGGATTAGGTGTGAGTGCTGCCGCAGCTCCTGGGACTGCAGTGCTGTGTCCTGCTCTCCACGGAGCTGCACTGGGATCTCAGTCCCCCTGACTCTCCCATCTGACCAGGAATGGGGGACCCTCATAGTTTTGCCACACGAGCACCAAGGAAGCTGGATCAGGGTCAGGCTTCTTTTTCTCCTGTGGCAGCTGGGGGTATCTGTGCTTAAGACATGCCTAACCCTAACACTAACACTAACCCTAACCCAGACCTCCTGGGCAGGAGACTGGAAGGGCTTGGGCTGGGCTGGATGGGGTAGGAAGGAGAGGAGTGTCCATTGCCCCAACCAGCAGCCTACACTGCATCTTTCAGCATGGGCTGAAGGCTTGACTTCCCCCTGAGAGGATGACAGCTGGGAAAGGAGGAATCAATGAACCCCTGCTCCACATGCTGCCATGCCTCACAGCTCCCTCTGCCACCCTTGGAGCCTCTGTGGAGCTGTGACACTTTCAACATGTAGGTGTCATGAAGGACTCAACTGATTGTTCCTGGCACCTGTTATAACACACATTGTTGCCATTTTTCAAGGTGAAGATTCTCTGGCATTTTGCATACGTCTCCCAAGTGGTATCCCAGTATTTTCATCCAAGGAGAGTCTTTCCATTCATTGTACTTTGTCCTGTAAAACTGCAATTAAGGGAGACAAAATGGTGAGCATCATATTGTGCAGCTTCTGTTTTAGCCACAGCTGACAACAGGACTGGGAGAAGGGAATTGGATCCTGATTTCCTATAGGATGGAGCAGCACTGCTGTAGCCCTTCTGAGCTCAGGGATGTAATTACAAAATGGGTCTATAAACAAAAATTCACCATTATGGAGCAAATAAAACCAAAGGGTAGTTAATCCAGGGATATATCACACATCAAATTAAATCTCACTTTGCCTGCAGTAATAACAGAAATAATTCATTAAGATAAACCTCTAGATTATGCACAGCATCTGGAGATAGAATTAAGACCTTAGCTGTGAGTGCCTGTGCACGCACACTCTCTTCCTCCCCCCTCCAAAAAATGATGCCAGCATAAAAGGCAGTTTAGAGTTCACTGTTGAGCTTTCCCCATCCGTTTCTTTCCAGCGCTTACAGAGAAAAAAAATGTGATTTCAAAGGAGAGCTGTCTCTGGAAGGGTAAAAAATTCCCACATCCTTTACCCTGAGAAGGAATGTAACATGATGTAGGGGCCCCTGTGCAGAGTCAGGAGTGCTCAGAAAAATGTTGACGTGCAGCCTTGGAACTTGATCTAACTTCTTATAGAGGCAGTGTGAGCTTTTCCATGTATTTCAACAGAAGTTGAAGGAGGCCCTTCCGTCCTTTCTGCTTCACCTGTTTGGTGGAAATAATGCTGCTGGTGAAACTGTTTGTGGGCTGTGTGAAATGTTTGTTATCTCAATGCTGACCACGGGATGACAAGATCTGTCTGAAGAAGCTGGGTGTGCTAATAGAGCTAGAACTGAATCTGTATCCACATTCAGTCTGAAGCTATCCCAGAATCATACCAAACTGGCATTCCTGGTCCTGTCATGGAGTGTATTGCTCTGCAGCTCACATTTAGCAATTTTCAATTAAATCTCTCAATTTAAAGCATTTTCCTCCTATAATCCTGAATAATATTAAGACTGGACAAACTGACTTGAGGTAAATAAAATCAGATTACAAATCCTAAGAAAACCTCAAGCCAAAATGGATACAAAACTCCTTTACCATTTCTGTGTGTTTTTTGGGACATAAATTCTCTCCTCCACATATGTTTTCATAACTCTTGTGCGAGCCCACTCCCAGTACTCTGCATCAGCTCTTACAGCTGTCAGAAATGTGCCCCTGGAAGCTCTCAAATACTTTGACTCTCCATTGGATGTTATTGCTGCTCCTGTTCTTTTTCCAGACCTTGCAGAAAAAATACTCCTTAGGACATGCCCAGGCCACTGTAACAGATCATGCTAAAGAATAGGCTCGACAAATCTCTGCCAGGAACAAGGCAGTTTTTGGACAGAGGCTCTCACAGGGGATTTCTCCAGGTCCAGACCAGTCCTGTTTTCATGAACCCGTCAGCAAACCGTATGTTAAAAATTCTTACTGGCAGGAATTATAATGATATAATTGGTAGAGCGGAGATAAATCAGCCCTCATTCATTCCTGAAGGCACTCTATTACATTCAGACAGTTCATTTTCTTCTGGACCTTTCTAGAAATGCCCTGACACCTTGTTTCCCATCCGTGCCCTGCAACAGCTGTTACAGCAAATGGATTTTTCTATGGCTCATAGTGAGTAATGGGGGGCTATCAATTAGTGCATGCTTGGGAGCTCCCAAGGAATAGCAGCCATCATCTAATTACATTTCTAATTAAGGTTACAGGAAGACTAAGACCAGTAAAGAATAAATATGTGGACTTGCAGCAAAATATGTATTTGGAGAATACCATCAGGGCTGCCCCAAATGTGTTAGAGAGCAGCAGACAAACCGAAGCGCTCTGAAGGCCTCAGTGAAAGATGAGCATACACAAAGGAGCTGACAGCAAAGCCCTGGGAAAGGACAGCGACGTGCTGGAGGTGCAGGCACGGATCCAAAACAGAGAAAAGGCCCAGCAATGGCTGCCTGAGAGAGCAGATCAAGACAGGATCAGGGGGAGTGGGAAAGCCACAACAAAAGCCAAGGCTGGCAACTACCAGGTCACAGTGTCTGCTGCAGCAGGGCTTTAAAATCCCAGTTAGTGCAAATAGGGACTAGCTACTAACTCAAAAGCAAGACTCTATGGAATGGGCTTAAATTTTTTTTTCTCCTCTCCAGAGTATCCTCTGCAAAATCTGGTGGCATATGTCATAGGATTCTAGTTTCCAGAGAAAAAATAAACTTGGTAAGGTCCACTGCTCTGGAAGGTCCCTGCCATTCTAAACCACTGCCAGGCTGGATGTTAACAACAGTCTCCACATTAACTCAGAACTAAAATCTAATCTTTACAATAAGGCTGAAACCTGTAGTTTAAACATAGAAACTCCTACAGAAGTAGAGTTCAGACTTTGGTTCTAGATATGACCCTGCTGGCTTCCAGGTGTGGAATTCAAACCACCAGCCAGAACTCAATGTCCAGACTTGCAGAGTTTGATCCAAGCTGACACACATCATATCACTTGAGCTTGAAAAACAAGTGAGAAACTGCTTAACAGACTTCTCACTCAGACCCCTTTTAGGTTTTACTGCCTTTAGGACAGAAAAAGATCTACATAGCCAGATTTTTTTCAGTGTTATTTTTTGTTTTCTCTTCAGTTTGTGAGCAAATTCGTCAATTCACTTCCATCAAGTGGGAAAAGCAATTTAAAAAAGCAGGGTCTTGCTTGACACATGGGTTTGATTCATTCTGAGTGTCAGCAAGAGGGAGGAGATAAAAGTGAACAGGGACAGAGGAAATCTCCAAATCTTTGGAAAAGAAGGAAGGTGTGTTAGTTGTGTCACTTGGAAGGTAAAATGAGGAAAGATCATATGGCTCTTTGCTTTTCTGCCTCCCAGTTTGAGAGGGCCAGGCTTTGCAGCACTGCTTTGCCTTCCATGTTCTCCAGCAGGTTCGTTTATCCTTTTGTACCCTGCCCATGGAGGATGTCCTATGGACTTCTGGTGGAAGGTGCCCTGCCCATTTGGGGGGTTGGAACAGGATGACCTTTACAGTCCTCTCCAACCCAAGCCAGACAATGACACTATCACCATCGCTGGTCAGCAGGCCCACAGGAGTAAGAAAAACAACCTCTACACACAGGTTTCTTTCCCATGCCCAGAATCAGAAACTTTAGTGATTTGCCTCTTCCCTCACAGAGACCTTATAGGATTTGAGATACTCCTGCATCCCAGCCCTGGACTGAATTTAAGAAAAGGTACTTGTTCATTGCCTTCTGCAAACTAATAACTCCTTCCTCTTCTTTTTTTTCTTTTCTTTTTTTTTTTCCCAATCTCCTGTGTGTGCTGATGCATTCAAATAGCAGCTTATTCCCCAAACATTCCTCATTTGTTTATTTGTCCATTCCTATAACTGCCTTGTGTCTCTCAGGCTGTTCTGACCATACCTTTCCATGTGATCATTCCCTCCGTGGCAATGCCAGAGCCAGGGTAGGGGTATTTCAGCCTCTGCAAGGTAACTGAGCTCCCACACTGAGCACTGACACTTGGAGTTTTGAAACTATCACTTGCTTAATAACTCTACATCCGTCATTCTTGGATGAAATCCATGGCAAACAGAATGTGAGAAAGTGAAAACTAATGAGCGTCTTCAAGAAAGGATAGGGAGCTTCTGTTATTTCATTTAGTCCTAAGAGTTTAACTTCTGCCACCTCCATCACATTTCCAAATGGTAACTAAAGGTTGTTACTTTTTCAAGTTGTGCTGTGTAGCACATTTCATCAATTAAAATGCACCCTCAATGTAAAATCACAACAGGGCCAGCCTGGCATGAAGGATGCTATCATGTCATGGTTTTTTTCTGCTTTTAAAGGATACTTTTGTCTCAAATTGCTGAGATCTTTATAGAGCAGATTTAAATTAAAGAAAACACAGATTTAAATATAACCATGGAAAGAATACAACATGCCTTCATCTTGGAGTACTATGCAATTTACACTCTGAGTGGAGAGAACTCTGCTTTGTGTGCTCTCGTTTCATGCTGTTTCTAATGGTGATTATTAACTGGCTTTGTACTGAGAGGACATAAATATCTCCTTTATTATGTGGGGTGTTATGCAATGACCCCATGTGGGTCTGAAGCTTCCATAGCAGTGTTATCAGATTGCACTTTCCAGGCAGTTGAGGAGGTTTGGATGAAAGAATCAGCATTGCAGAGCAGCTAGAGGAGGAGGGTGAGGATTAGAGCACCCAGGTCTGCTCCCACATCTGTGCTGGCTCCTACAGCACCTCTGCTACAGCCTGTGCTCCACTCCCCAAGGTACTTGCTGCTTCCCACCCTATTCCACATACCTGGGATTAATAATGCTTGGGGGCAGATGTTTTGTGCAGTGCATCAGTGTTTTCACCCATTGTCTGGTGTTCTGGCTGCACCTGCACAGCTGCTCTTCCAGTTCTGCACTGCCACACCTGAGGCTGCTCAGCAGACCTGAACCACCCTCTGTCCTCTGTCCTCTGTCTTCCTTGGTTCTGTTTCACATCCTGGGTTTGTGTTCAAGAGAGCTGAAGAAGGATAGAACTGGTGAAGGATGAAAGCAGAAAAATGCAGTTTGATGTGTGAGTTCCTAAATTTACCAAAACTTCAGTCAGGTGACAAAAATTTACATTTCAGGGGTTCCAGTTTAGCCATTTTTACCAGTGGACAGAAATGAAAACCAAAGTCCTTTCCCTATTACAAGACAGCAACTGGTCTCTTTGCAGGTCCTTGTTAATTAGACAATTAGACAATGTGTTAATTAGACAAAATCCTAAATTGAACAGAAATTAAGTCAAGGCACCTTGCTCCATGCACAACCAGCATTCCAGGTTTTCCCTTTCATTTGCTCAGGCTGAACTTTGAGCATTTTTGCTGCAGTTGATATCAGATAACAATCTCCTACAAAAGTCTGTACCTAATGAAAATTATAAACATCCCCTGGCAGAGATGTGTTACTGGGTACCCAAATTAGACTAGTTTAAGTCAGGCATCAGAAGAAGGAGACATTTAGGCAACCTGTACCTCTTCCCAAGGATACATCTTCAATCAATCCTGCTATGGCGCTGGCTCAGCTGTCTGATCCCTAAGTGACATTGGGACCAAGGACACTGATGGAAAAGACTTGTCCCACTATCCAAAGTGCATCCTCCCTGTGCTGGAGCAGAAAAGCAAAGCTGAAATTATCTTCAAACCCCACAACATTCGCAGATCTGTGTTATTTAGCAATGTGCTGAAACCAAACCAAATAATGATCTGTGGTTTTGTTTAAAGTTAACATTTAATTTGTTTTCTTGGGCATCATATACATTGAAGATTTCAGCTGCAGTGATCAATAGGAGAGGTGGGTCAGCCAGGTAAATAAATGCAAGCCTTGCTGATCTACATGGTAATTGTCATATAGCTGCTCTGAGCCAGCTTATGCTAGCTAAGAATATGGCCTTTCACTTCTATTTTAGTAAAGTTCAGGAAAGTTTCAGGTAGTAATTTTTGTGCTGAGTTTCACCCTCTCTTTGAGTGAAGACTGACCCTCCACAGAAACCTGAAGCTGCTCTAAAGCTGATTTACACAAAAAGCGCATTGATTTTGCTAGAGGAACAATTCTGCACGACCTCAAAGTCCCTGAATTTCCCAAGTGTGGATGGTACGAGTAAATACAGAACTCGATCTCCTCTGAGTCCATCAGCAATGCCTGGAATCATTTGTATTCACAACAATCTTCCAGGCTGAATGCAGGACCAGGATTTAGGTCTGATGGAACGAGGTAGGGACAAAAGTAGGTCAGGCTTGGAATCCTGCTTTACCAGCCTGCACGCCTCAGGACGAGTGCAGATCCCCAATGTCTGCGGGGCCAGTGATGATTCCCATCTGAATCACTACTTTAGATTCCATCAGCAAAATGATGCACTGGCTCTATTTTCACAAGTCTGCTCAAGTGCTTATGAAATAGATTTTTGGTTTTATCTGTGTGTCCTTCTTACTGCAAATACTGTGCGCTCAGAAAGAGAAAGAGCAATTTTTTCTATTGATGGAGCGAGTGAACAGCCATTCATTTACAGAGTATCTGTGTGTTCTGTACAATTCAAATGCTGCCTATTCAGCCAGTCAGATATCTTTGTTCTATGTCCAAGTAGGCATTTATTCACCACTACATCGCCCTGCCATTCAAAGGCTCAGATGTTTAAAGATATATATAGGCAATATTTGGCTGGCACTGGCATCCCTGAATGGCTTGGACAGCCAACTCCTATTGGACGTCTAAGTCCTCTTGTTAAAGGCAAACAGAAACCCGGGCTCTCGGGGCTGACTTCAGGCACCTACACCCCTTGGACTGTATCTCTGAGATGTTAAAGGGTCTGTTTTCTGTTTTCATGGACAGATGTATGCATATCATGGGATGGGCATATCCAGTAACCTGTCCTGCGCCCTGAAATTCACTGGTATAAAACCAGAATACTTAATCCTCACACAGAAGTTAACTGAGAAGCCACAGCTGGTATGCTGCAGTTGATGCTTATTAAACACATAATCATTTCAGTCTTACCTGGTGCTTCCCCATCTGTCTGTATCTTCTCTGTATCTCATCTTCCACCCAGACAGGAGCTCCTTGGGATGGGGAATGTTTTTCATTGAGTTTATACAGACCCAAGTACCACACAGCTCCAAACCTGCACTAAGGCTGAGACAATGGCACTCAGTAAGGAAACTTCTCATGTTGAAGAAGAGGATTATTTTCAACACCTCCATATGATGGGTTTACTTGGAGAATTACTTGAAAGTCAGGTATTTAGGACCAGAGCTTTTGATCTCCTAGTCTGACCTCCTGTACACCACAGATTGTAGACATTCATCCTTTGATTCCCAATGGGAATAGAGTGATGTATGTTTGACTGGAGGTTAACTCCTGGAAAGGGATCCAGCCTTGTTGGGATAAGATCAAAGGGAAAAAAATTAGGTGTTCTTGTCTCTGCAATAGTTTGTCCCAGTGATCCACTGTTACCACAGCTGAAATTCTTGTGCCTGCTCCCAGTTCTGATGAATTCTTATGGATGTGCTTGTCTCAGCTGGACAGTTGCATCTTAGAGAGGTTGAATAACAAGAGTAACAGCAATGAATAAGCACCTCATAACTATTTACATGACATTTGCATCCAGTGAGGCACCGTTCCAAGTGTCACAGGTGTTGATATCAAATTGAGAGTGGCTCAGGCTCTCTTGGCAATAATAAAAAAATCTGCCAGTCTTCTTCCTTCACCAACATCTACTGTCACCCCTAGAAAACCACAAGTTTGCTTTGCTTTGACTTTGGTTTCCAATTAAACAGAGAAGATCTCAACCTTACCTGGTTCTGCAAGCTGTGTGACACCCCTGCATGAATACTTATGTATCCCATAGTGCAACTTCCCATTTTAACTTGGGATTAAGCTGTTCCTTATTATTTCCTGAGTTTGTTCAGCACTCCAGAGGAGCTCTCTTCTCATGGAGCACCTTTAGAGATGACAGTGGCAGCTGAGCAGGCTAGCACCAAGGTCCCTTGTCCTTCTGGTCCCTTATTCCCCCCTCAAAGGTGGCTTTGGCCATGGAGGTGCAGGAGCACAGACACACAGCACCAAGTTCCATCTCCAGCTCGCTGTTGTGCGTGTGTGGCTTTTTGGAACCAGCTCAACATATGTGAAGGAGAGTTTAACCAGAAAAGGAAATATAAGCAAAGTGGTTGCATCCTTTTGCAATCAAGTATTTTCAAGGCTGGCCGTCATGTGCTTAATGAGCAGACTTTTTCCAGTTACCAATGAATAGTTTTATTTTACGTAATTGCAACCATTTCAGCATGGCAATTAAGATAGAATGTTACCTTTGGGATGGGATCAATTAAAGGTTTGAAAATTGAATTTGGGATCGTGATTAGTCTCTTATACATTGCTTTAGTATTCTAAAATATATAATTGTATCATTCAATCCTTTTTCATACATATAGTAAATATAAGCTTTCAAGGTTTCTTTTTAAGCAGAAACAGATTTTTAGAGGCCTACTGGTAACTAAAACCATAGCAAAATAGAGAAAAAGGGCTTCCCCTATTTGATTAGAGGAGATTTTAAACTTATCATACATGAAAATGTTGAATTTAGTATAATTGGTTGTTGGATTTCTTCAAAATTGAAATCATTATGCACTGGCCACATTCCAGGACATCTTTATTTTATTCTCTCTTTTCTTTTTTTTTTTTTTTCTAAGTTACAATTCAAACCAATGTGTAACACACTATAATGTTGTAGTTGGTCATGTAATGTCACCAAAGCTGACTTCAGAATACAGACAAAGGACTTCATGTACCCCAGTGCTCCACCAGTGGAAAATTGATAGCAGCATGAGATATGCTATTACAAGCTTTTTTTCTACCTCCAAATTTGTGCTGACTAAAGTGCTTTTGTGCCTGCATGGAGGGAAAAAATCTGTCTAGAAGAGGCTGGAAGCTTAAAACAAATGCGGCATGGAGGGCATAGATTCTTAAGCAGGACTGTGTGAATTTAGCTGGAGCTCACTAAATAACAAACCAAGTGCTTTATTTTTGTCAATTACTATTTCCTGAAAGGACATGAATCACAGAGAAAATGATCGAGCAGCAAAGAATAAAATTCTCTCCAAGACCAAAAAAAAGTAAAATGAAATAGAAGAATTAAGCAGTGTTTCCTAACTCTTGTCAGTCCAGAGTGGAGTTATTGCCAGGTTTGTACACACCACAATCTATTCAAGCATTACTGAGAGATAGGAGCCAGAGATGCACTTTGAATGCCAATTAAGTGTGCACTTTCTTCCAAAGCAGCTTGAAAAAGTCAGCGTGACCATGGATATACGCCCCCTTCCTCCACCCTCCTTCTGAACATAAATAAATCAGCCAAATAGCACCAGCGCCGCTGCCCCCACACCCAAACTGGAGAGAAAAGGCCAAAATAAACATTGTTAGTCGTGAACATTTCACCTCATCCTCTGTGGCGATATTGGTGGGGTGTCTCAGGGTCCAGACAGTGAATAGCAAAAGGCTTTTGCCACTGCGTGTGTTTCAGGTGACTTTGCAGATCCCTGGACAGTGGAGCTGCCCTTGGAGAGCCATGATGGCCACAATCCTTTCTTTACTACAAACAATGCCTTTTTGGAATTTGGGGAATGAAACTGGGGACTATTTCTGTTCCCATTTCAAGGCACCACAGGCAGGCAGCCCTGAGAACTGGCCCTTCCTTGCAATACCAGCTGCGGGATTGTGGAACCTCTACCTTGCCTGCTCGGCTTCACAGAGCATTTTCTCCTCTTCCTGGCTCTCTCTGATGTCACACATTCATTTTCCTTCCCACTTCAAATTAAATGTGTTCTCTCTCCATTCATTTCCCTCTAGCCCTGGGCAGAATGCACTCTGTGTCCCTGTGCAGTACACAACCCCAGCACTGCCTGAACAAGCAAATCCCTTTTTTCCTTAAACACAAGGCTGGGCTCTCCCTCTGACCTGCCAGGGCTTGGCTTTGAATTTTCATGTGAATCACAAGGTGCAAGGTTAGCTGGTTCCAGACAAGGTCACTTCCATGCACGGCAGCGACAGCGGGAATGAGTAACCTCCTATCCATCCGCAGCTCTTGCTCCTATTTATCTATAGTTTTATTGAAGAATTCTTCTCCTCCACACAGATAAATCGAGCTGACATCCTGAGAGGTAACTAAATAGCAGCTACAAAACAAATGGACCAATAGTCTATTTAGCCGAGTCAGTGTGATCGGAATATATCCTTCAAAATGAAACACCAGTGGATGGGGAATGGGAGTCCTCCAGATGGCCGAGTGGATAGCTTTCTAGGGTCAGCATGAATATTTAAACAGCATTTTCTACAGTGCAAGCATTAAAGGCACAAAGTTGGAGTTGCTCGTGGTATCCATGGAACCCAGACTGTGAGCAAGGATACCTCTTTACCAAAGAAAAAGGCAAAACAGCCAGGCTTTTTGATTACTGAAGGATATAGGAAATACATTTATTTATTTATTTATGTGTTTTTATCATGCAGGCTTTTCAGTGACGGGGTTTTTTCACGCTGGCTTTGTGCTGGCTGACAACAGTACCAGAGACTTGCCACGTGTAGAATCAGTGTTGGGGAGACATCAGTGGTAGCAAAGTGTTAAAATCAGATTCCAGATGGTTACAGTGGTTTCAAGGAATGACAGTTCCTTCCAGAGAGGCTGGGCCAAGCTGTACTGGAGCTTTTTCAGACTCCTCTGTTGAATTTAGCTGACCCTGCTTAGCAGAGACACACAGAACGCAGGGACATCACCTTGTGCAAAACAAGGCATTTCCCAGGCTGTTTCATACCATGCCAAGGGCTCACTCTTTCCCCAGAAAGATGTGTGTGCAGGGGTGGCACTGGAGTTGGGAGCCCATATTTATTCCCTGAACTTTTTACTTTCCTTTCACAAACAATAAATGTTTTTCACTTACAAGATCCATTTCTTTCCTGCCAGGATGCCACTCGTGCATCCCCTAGAATCCTGATCCTGTACCCCCACTCTCAACAACCCTTTCACCAGCAAGAACATGCTTGCTGTCAGACAAAGAAACCCCTTCCGAAAATGAACCTGCTTCCATTAATCCCTCTCTTTAAAGAAAAATACAAAGAGAGATGAGTTCATGCTACCACAAATCCAATAACCATATCACCATCCTAAAATTACACTGCCATGGCCTCTGGGATGAAATCACTTGAGGGTTCTCAGACTACTCCTAAAAAGTCCATGAAAAGCCACTAGTAAAGCAAAACTCCTCTCCATGGCCCTAAATTCCCTGTGCATGGATCCTCACCTCCAGTGGAGGTTAGCAAAATGAGGAAAGACTGAAATCCATTTTCTAGCTCTGTGCAAGGTCTGAATTAATGCAGAATTATTACATAAATACATAGCATCATTCTAAAGGCCTTCAAAACAGGTCTGGGTTGTTAGTGTTCACCTATATTTTGTAATGGGATTATGCCCATCATGTGTTAGCCTTGTGCTGAGATGTTCCCAGTCCAGGTCAGAATTTTGGAAGTGCCAGCTACAGATCAGCAGGTCCCTGGTTGCTCTGTATCACCTTGTTGATGTTAGTCTTGGAGCCAAATTTTTTGAAAAATATGATTTCAACTTTCTTAAAAAGTGAGTGACTAGACTGAGATAACAGGAGCTGTGAGCCAGGTTTTCTCAGCACATAGCACTATTTACAAAAAAAAAAGAAAAAATTATTATCTAACAATGATCACTACAATCTACATGTTGTTTCTGTGATCTTTCAGATAATGCTTTGCTAAACAGACCTCTTGTGATTTCTTGTCTTTTGTTTTTCCATCTGTTTTGATGAGACTAAGCCTCACAACAAGTGCAGTACCCAGAGTGTTTTCTACTGTGAGGTTTACTCCAGAACTTAGTGCCCAGGGTTACTGCAAGGTAATGATGAAATAAAGCTTTATTGCTTCCTTTCCTACCTTCTTTCTCCTCGTAACTGTAGCAAAAGCATAACAAATACAATGGATTTAAAGCAATCTTTTACACTTATCTCAGAAAGCTGCTTTTAAAAAAGTCAAGCCTGCTGTAGAAGCCCACCTGGTGTATAGCTGCACATGTACCTGTCCTCTCAGACATTTGACGTGTGGTGATACCTCTGTGACACACAGCTGTCCCCTGGATCAGGGATGCAGTGATGAGGCAGGGGATTGCACAGGTTCATCCTGGGTCCTGCCAGCTCAGGCCAGGGCACCAAGGAGGGAGGGGGCACAGACTCCTGCTCAGACACCACCACACACCACCACTCCTCCTCCCAAGACCCTGCTCCTACTTATTTCCACTCTGTCCTTTGCCAAGGAGAAAGGAAGCCAGCAGGATTTGCTTTCAAAGCTCCATCCTTTCCCTGATCCCACATTGCCCAGCTGCAGTCCCAGGACATTTCCTTTGGCTGGGGGCTAGGCAAACAGTTTTCTCCTCAACCAACAGACATCCCTCTGCTTCCCGAGCCAGCCTTGGGTGCTACTCTGTGATTGGGACCATCTCTCCTGTTCCAGACACCAGTGAGCTACATCTGGGTTAGATTTAAATCTTCCTCTTGGCCAAAATCTTTCCTTTGTTATTTGAAATAACTGTTTCCATCCCAGACTCCTGCCCATCTTCCCCTTCTGTCCGTGACAGAAGATAAAAACAGAAACAGCACTAAAACACATCTCTAAAAGTTGTCAGAGGGTGAATTAACACATTTTAGTTGGTAAATGTGATTACTTGCAGGAATTGTGCCTTTGAAACCAAATCAGCAGGAGGAAGGGGCTGAGTTCTTCTGCCTGGTCCTCAGCTGATGAGTACCTAAGTCAGGTTGTCAGTGCCCCCCTTTGCAATCTGTGGCAAAAACCAGGCCCATAAAGAAAACTAAATTAGATTCAGGATGGGCATATTCCTCTCCACTGGCTAGTAAAGGATATTACTATGATCAAAATCCTTGTGTCTTGTTTAAGTATCTCCTCTTAGGTAAGATGACTGAACCCAAGCCAAGAGTGTTGCAGTGCATGCTACCAGGCTGGACACAGGGATGAAAAAGGCTGCAGTTACCCACTGAAACCTGATTTCCAAACCAGCTGTACTGCAGGCTTTGTTTTCTCACACAGGATGGTATCACCAGTCACAGATCAATACTGGTGCTAAACAAAGTCGTGTTGAATTTCTGAGGCAGGGCTGTGTCTGGCGTAGCTTCCTTGCAGCTTACAACACCAGGGCCAGAAGCGTGGTGGCAAATCTTGTGTTCCAAGCAGGAAAAATGGGGAGGTGATGAAATGAGGATCTGCCCAAGGCTCTGGAAAACTGGAGACAGATGATGGTGCACTGTATTAGGCAGGCACATGCTGATGAGTGCAAGAGCAAGCAGTGATGGATCCCAGCAGCAGGGACATTTGCTTCCCTACAGATTGTAGGAATAGCTGGTTGGACTCTTTATACACCAGAGTCCCTATAAAAATAACATGCAGGAAATGTTTTGGACTGGCTACTTTTAATAATCTGAAGGGAGCAGTTGCCCTCCTGAAAATCAGGCACCTCCTGACCTACTTCTTAATAGGAGCTGAAATCAAAGACCCTTTATGCTGCTGAAAGTCTGAAACTGGGAGCCTGTTCCAGCAAGGAAGAAGTCCTGAGGCACTTCTCCTTGTCCCTTATATGTTCTTTCTAGCCTTTGGCTACTCATGGAAAGAAATGCCTTTCTACTTAAACATAGTTTGACTAATTAATCTATTCCATCTGTTCCTTCCTCCCAAAATGTAACCATGACACTGAAGTTTCCGAAACAGATTTGGTTCTCATATTGATAAACAGGTCACAGAAAAACAGGAGTGTGGGGAAGGGGATGAAGGGAAATGTTGGGATTTTAGCTTTTATTTCATCCTGACCAGCTTCTGATGCTTTCATGCAGATGGCGATTTATACAGGTGCTGTGTACATGCGGGCAGTCCACAAACACACTGAGATTGTTCATGAAAGCCCATCAGTGCTGGCAGAAAGGGCTCTGAAAGTGTAGTGTGTTAAAACTGGGGGGGGGGGGGGGGGGGTTGTACAAATTTCAGCAGAATTAAGTCACTCCTTTGGGTGATTTTCCTCCTGAAACACCTATCCAGAATCTGGTGTCACCCACAGAGACTAGTAAATAGGGGTGTAGTCTGATCTTTTTCTTAAAACATTAAAAAAAGAGCCAGGTGGGTTAATTTTTAACAGTTCCGAGTGCACCTGAGCTGCTTTGACGCTCCCCAGTTCACGCTGCTGCAGAGTTGAGAGCAGCCCTGTGCCATGTGCAAGTTTGCTTCTAACAAGTTAGCCCTGCTCATGGAGATCAAACGGCCTTTATCTGAACCGACAGCAGGTAACTGATCAAATATTACTGAGTTTGCCTTTAAATTTTAACCTGCAAGACTTACACTGCATCCTGTCGGATTTTATGTTTCGTGACACAGTGTGCCAGAACCAGGCAGTACAGCACAGCATAATGCAACGTGACAGCTAAATTCAAAGGAAAAGACAGTTCTCCTGCAACAATTAACCACTCTGGATACTTGGAGTGCTTTGGAGTTACAGCAGCCACCAAGGAGTCCCCATAGCAGGCCTGTCAGCTGCAGGGATGCCCATCTTTTTTGAAGGCTCAAAGCCAGGCTGCTGGTGCTGGTTTCCTGAACTTTGTTGGGTTTGGGATAAAAAAAACTTTGAATGGGTTGGTTTTTTCTTTGTGTTCTGATTTGTTTCTCTTCTCAGCAATAGATTGCCCATGTTACTGCCTCAGTGCAAAAGTATAATATTATTATTTCCAAACTTGAAGAGAAAATAGTAAAAAATACATTCTCTAATGAGATAAGTGTGCTCCATCCAGACTGTATGTAATTTGGATAACCTTGACAACTAACACAATAAACAGTGCCATGATTTTAAGTGGGGATGAGCTAGCATGTTACAATCTCCCTGCCAAATCTAATACAGGCGCCAAGCCTTCCAGGTGTTTCATTGTGTTATCACACAGAACTAACATAATTTTTTCTTTCAGTTCTGAAGAGGTGGTCCAAAATGTTTAAACTACAGTAGTTGCAACATGTCAAAGAGGGAATTTATTATCTCAGCCCCAATAGGTCTTAATAAGCCTTACACAACTGTTTAGGCATTTATTCTATTAACGGCTGTTCATTCCAGTGGCTTCACCTGAATATTCATGATCTAACTATTCCCAGTGCTTCAGTGTAGCAGCTGTTTGAAATCCACAGCAAATGTTCAAGAGAGTTCCACAAATATAAACACCCTCACAGCTGAATGTTTGGGGCCTGTGCATCGCAGAGGAGAGACATGAAACATTTATGTGGAGTGATTTTTGGAGGACGGCATTTACAAAGCTTAAATAGTCCTCGCACATTTGGGAGCACTTCAGTGTGATTGGGACATTACCATGGAGGACAAAGAGTCTGGAAGAGCCCACATCCCACAAAGATGTTAAGCTTGCCTCTGTGCAATAATTCAGCGTAACAGAGGATTCCTGCTAAATTCCAGATTTGGAATCAAACCTAGGCAACTAGAATCGATGGAGGGGTGTTCTGGGTTGTTTTTTTTCTTGCCTCATCAAAATGGGATTGAATGAGGATGGAAATGGCACACACAGAAGGGAGGGAACATGAAAGTGAAAAGAAGCAGAGTGTTCAATTAAATTAAACTAAACAGAGAAGGAAACAGGTCATTATAAATAAATCCTAAAAATATTTAAATCACTTCATTTGTGTATGAACTGAGTGTCTAACTCAGTTCTCTACTGATGTAAACCATTTGTCTCATATTAAGTAGAAAACAAGTTATGATGGAGTCTAACCAGATAAGACACTTTAATTAGCAGGCACATGGAGGACATAAAGAATTCAAGCTCTCTCAGAGGAGTGGGGATGGGAAGTGAGTGCTCTACCTGTGGTTCCATCTGTTCTGCCACTGCCCGTGTCGCTGGCATCTAGAAATTGTCACAGGCGCAGGATTATTTAGGAAAAAATTTTTGCTTGTGAGGATGGTGAGGCCCTGGCACAGATTGCACAGAGAAGCTGTGGCTGCCCCATCCCTGGAAGTGTCCAAGGCCAGGTTAAATGGGGCTTGGAGCAACCTGGGATACTGAAAGGTGTCCCTGCCTATGGCAGGGGGTGGAATGAGATGAGCTTTAAAGTCCCTTCGTACCCAAACTATTTTGATGATTTTGTTGCTATTCCCTGCTGAAATTATTGGAAGGATTTAGCCCACTTCTCACAGGACAGGTGCTCTCCTAATTGAAAATGCTTGGAGGACATGAGAGGAAGTTTTACTCTGGGAAGATGGAGCAGAGGTGCTGGCAGTGGGATTAGAGTTTGGTAAAGTTGCCATCTGCATGAAGGACTCAGAGGTGAAGCAGGAATAGTTGAGCAGTTGAGGGCACTGTCACAGGATCTGCAAGATTGAGGTTTCTGCCACGTTTCATGAATTCCTGCAATTGTGAGATCTCTGATGCTGGGGGTGGTTTTCACCACAGAAAGTGGCAAGTGGGGCAGAAATGAGAGCAGGACTGTCTCTTACAGTGATTTGAAAACATTCCCTTCCCAACTGATGAGGTGGGTCTGCATTTCCTTCCCAGAGACCTCCCTGCTTCTTAAGTCGAGGTCCACATGTGGACAAATGCACTTCTGATGGAAGAGGAAGAACAGAAAAATAGAAACTGGAAACACAACAGCCAAAAGCATTCCCCACTTTCTGAACCACTCAAGTAGGAAATTTTAGAGTCACTCTGGTGGCCAATTTTCCCTGGACTTCTTTTAATACACTGACAGATTTGACATGACAGCAACACTGAATTACAGTTAATCAAATAGTTAAACTATAGTTACTGTTAATTAAATAGTTAAACTATAGTCAAATTACAAAAAAGTCAGTCTAGATATTGCAAATATATACACATATTTCTATGTGTTGTGCATGCAAACTAATTAAGATCTTCCATAAACTATTGAAAACAGCCATATTTAGCTTTTGTAGGATTCAGAGAAAAGGAATGGCCTTTCAAAGACTTTGCCACTATGCATATCTCACAAAAAAATAGAGTTCTAGTGTTAAAAGGAAACCTTACAGCAGCCCCGGGATTTTCAGTAATATACTGGGGGAGGCATTGTTCATATACAGACCTGATCTCTGTGAACAGTAACGGTTCCAGGCTAATAATGAAATAATCCATTTTTAGTAGATGAAAGAAGGGGGATCAGAAAAGTAACTTGATCCGTGGGTAATAATGGTGCCAAAAGCTTATAATGGAAAATATCTAAAGAATCCGAGACTCTCTTTGAGAGATATGAATGATTTCTTTTTTCTTGCGAAAAGTGTATGAAGAACTTGAGAAGAAGTGCCTGAGTGAATTTTATGAGAAAAAGCTCTGTTTGGGGGAGAAAGGGGCAGTGTCGAGTTGCAGCCCAAACACAGCCCAGCCTTACGTAACAGGAGGCACAGCTGAAAGATGCTCCGATGCCTGCACTCGATGCACTTGCACTTTGACTTTTTTTTTTCTTTCTCCTTCTCCTTTCATTTTCTGCTCTCCAAAAACCAAAGTTTATAAATGTGCAAGAAAAAGTCCCTGCATCCAATTTTCCATCTATTAACATGCTCCATGATTCATACCCTAATGATCATTCAGCAGCAAGGAAGTATGGGGTAAAATCACTAAAATCAATGCAACACTTGCTGTTTATTTCAACACGGTCAGGGTTTTGCCATTCCTGCCCAAATACTTTGATTGGACAGTCAAACTAAATCTCATACAGCTACATCACCAGTGAGCACTGCTCGGCTTAGCTCACTTGTGCAAACAATCCTTACCCAGACAACCAGCCCTAATAACATCCCAGAACCTCTCCACAGAGGGAGGCTGGCAGGAGCCTCCCCTCCATCTGTGGAAGTTTTGGAACTACAGCACTGATTCATGAAGCACAGTCAGGATTTAGCCAGAGCTAATGCTCTAGTGTTCTTTGAAGTTTCTCCAGATAATCAACCTACCTATCCCTGGTTTACAGTTGGGGAAGATGAGGCACCAAGGTGCAAATATTGCCCATGGTTACGCAGCAGATCTGTGCTCACAGTGTGCTCCCAGCAATGCTTTGCTGTCTGTCTGGATGAGGCAGACATGGGAATGAGAAGGCAAATCAGAAGGCTGGGTTTAGGGCAGGTAAAATGGCCCTTTTGGCCATTCCCTCCATTAAAATCCTTTTATTTTCTGCAGTTTTCTCAATTGCATTGCAGGCTTAACATCCAACTCCAGCTCAATCGTCCTGGGCTCACAGGTACTGGGTACCAGCAAGTAAATAATGACATTGTGGGTATTTCTCTGGCACAATATTTTAATATGTACTGCAAAATTCAGCCTTTCTCTCTCTAGTTGTACACACATAAACCTCTCTACTCTGTGTGTGAGTGCAAGTGTAATGCATATAAATCATTGGATTTCAATGACTACTGGGCTGAGATTGAAATAAGAAATAGCTTGTTGATTACTAAGGCGATTAAAAGGATCATCTTATTGATTCCCACCCAGCCAGGCACAGACCTCAGTAATGAACATCGACTGGTTTAATAAGGGAAAAGGCAAGATTTACTGGATGCATGTGCTTTTCATTAGAGTGAGCTGAAAGGAAATAAAAAATGCTGACCTACCCAGTCATGGGCCACTGTGCCTCTTACTCTTATGAGTACAGCTAGTACAGGAAAGTAATAGAAAGCAGTATGTGACTGCACAGGGGCAATACTAATAAAATTATCGAAACTAAAGTACCAGAAATCAAATTATTTTCTTCCATCTATCTCTCTTTTTGATACTGATTTCCATTCCCTTTGCTTAGAGCATAAGAATTTGGATTTCCATTAAAAATGAAAGCTGACTATGTGTTTAAAAATCAGAGCCAAGGTCTCCTTCCCTTGTAGATCTGTTGGGAGATATGAGATGCCTATAAGTAGCTCATCCATCTGGGTTCATACTAGGAGCAAATGAATCTCTGAAAGATAAGCCTGAGGTTAAAAAGGCATCAGCATGAATGTTTGTGTTATACAGGAGTTCAGACATCAGTTCTATTTGTTCTTGGAACAATCTATGGCTCTGTGAATGTCCCCTTCAGAAAGACTTTCATTTCTCAGCCTGAATCAAGCACAACTGCAGGTACTTGGTACAGGTGATGGGTGAATTTCTCTTCCTAACCAGCAGCAGCACTAGCTGATTTTACAGGAAAACAAATAACCATATTTTTACATGTGTAAATCATACCTCAGAAAATTTACACCCTGTCAGAGGACTCATACTTGAACCTAACTCCTACACTGATGTGTAACCTCCTCAACATCCAAGGCAGGGGGGTCAGCAGAGCACAGGAACCAGGCTGTGCAGGAAAGATCTTGTTTCTGGAAGAGAGGAAGCGGGTCTCTGAGAATTAGAGACAATGTGGGCTGCTGAGGGAGACAAGACTTTCAGATAAACATCCCTTCACATCACCCCCTGATTCACAGAGCCCACAGTGCTGCTGAATCACAGAGATTTTTACAAATAATCAAATACCTTGCATATCACATATATGAAACATGATGTTCTTACTTGGTAGCCCCAAGGAAAGTATTCCTTTCTAAAACAGCACAATGTGTGTTTTCTTTGCCTGCTTACACAGTGAATGATGAGGAAATGACGAAATTCAGTATCGTGACCATTTTTTATTCTACGTGAGAAGTGCAGGTTTCCTGGAGCATTTAAAACCAGAGGGGCCAAAGTCTGCTTAGATCTGCAAGTTTGCAGATCCAAAGTACCTCCACTATCCCTAGGAATTTTGTGCAAAATCTGCCACCATGTCTCATCATAAGGAAAGGGGGACAGCCCCTGTGAGTTAATTAATTTTCCTTTGACTTGAGGAATTGGTACAATACTCACAGCTACATCAGTGCCTCTGTGAGTGGCTCCTCATCACTGCATCCTTTACATATCACAGGAACTGATCTTTCAGTTTAATTTCTTTTTAGTATTGTTAATGACTGTGGGAGGGTACCGAGGTGACTTCATTTGAGTAAAATCCCTTCCTGCCCATGTGTCCTACTAGAGTGGTCTTCTCTGCTCAGCCTTCCTCTCTTATGCATCTAGTGAGCTCAGTTCTGCCTCCAGGGAGCACAGGCAGAGTCCCACCTGGTTTGGGTGTCTTGACTTGGTGGCCCAGGAACCAGCAGCCTTTTACAAGTGGAGTTCAAAGCATTGCATTCTCTCCCAGCTGAAAGCCTTTGGGTAGCAGCTCAGCAGCAGTTTGGAGAATCAGCCTCCTAAAGAACCAAGATGCTGATAAGTGATATCCTGCCTCCAGGCAGATGCTCCCAGCTCCCAGGAACTGCTGAGCTCCAAATTCAGCAAGAGCTGGTGACGCTGACATGACATTCAGGTGAGAGAGGCCACTGTTGAGGGCATGAATTATGCCTCATAAGTGATATCTCCTCAGGAGCTGAGAGCCCTTGTCCTCGCAGGGACGTGTCCCTCAGGCCATCGCAGTGCCTGGCCTGGAGCCAGCCCTGCCAGTGCCACTCAAAGCCAGAGCATCCAGTCCCCGTGCCGAGAGCACAGCTCTGAATGAGGCTCCTCAAGGGCGGTTTCCCTCTTGGCTCCACTGCATCCCCAATTTCCCCTGACACAGGGTGATGGCTGGGTTGGATAAATGGCTGGAGCACAAGATGACGGACCAGAGACATGAAAAGCTGTTTCAGGAGCTGTAAAATGCTGCCTGCACAGGAAGCCTCTGAGATGCTAATATTAAATAAGTCCAAGCGCTCTGAAACCCTTTGTGAACACCTTTCTCTCTGCTTATGAGTGCCCTCTTTAAATTCAGCTCAGAATGGTCATGTCTGAAATAAAATGCAGCTGAAGGGCTCCAGAAGCACTGAGAAAGGATTTCAACTCAAAAGAAATGGCTGAGATTCCAGTCACACCAACCATCTGTCTGGTACCTGTGGCCAAAACCTACCAGAGCCCTGCCAGAAGGGATGGGGGTCTCTCACCTTGAGTCCTACCATCTTCTTCCCTTTCCCAGAAACCAAAGATGCCATTTCCAGTCCTGAATGCAAACGACAGATTTAAGGAATGTTGTACATTATGCTGTAGACTGGAAAAAAGCCCACATTGTCCAGGCAAATGTTTTCCTAGATCTAATTTCCCTCCTCTGTCTACTTCCAGCCAAGAGGTGCCAACAGTCAGAGTTTCCCCTTCCAAAACTGGCAGTGCCAACTTCCAGCTGAGGTCAGAGTTAAGGTTTGCTCCTTTTGCAGAGGAATTTGGGCATGTGTTAGATTTCTTGGATGCTGGAAATGCAAAGAGTTTCTTGTGGAGGCTGTTTCTCGGTGTGATTGCTCGCTATAATGTGTGGGCACAAAGGGGTGTCCAAAGCTCTCCTTAGCCAAATATTTCCCTGCATTTTAAGATTTGCATGGGTGGGTTTTGTACTTAAGCAGCCTTTAATGTATTCAAAAAAAGGTTTGGTTGGTGGCTTACATAATCGTGTTGAATCTGACCCAGACGTGTTGTCACAGCACTGCTGTCAGAGAGAGTGAGCTGTCAGATTGAAATATTCACTTGTAATGTAGGTTATTGGGCCCCTTCTTTCCAAAGTGCACCTGGCAGAAAGGCAGGAGTGGTAGGAACTGGAATTGCAGAGTTCTCCAGCAAGGTTAAATCTTCTCAAGTCAGTGCCTCATAACTTTCAGGTAAACTTTGTTCTGTTTCAGCACCAGATTCCAGCTGATTGTTTTTTTCACTGTTCTTCAATGGAATCATGGTCAGAGGTTGTAACTTCACCTAGTGGTCTATAATCCTCGGTGTTTACTGGAAAAATGCCCAAATAGGAAGTAAAAGCATTCACGGACTCAGGCTGTCTGCAGTCAGTCGTACTACAGAGAGCACTGCACCATGAGGCACCATCATTGCATAGTTGATCTCTAATTAAGACCTTAAATATCAGAGACCATATAAAGGACTGACCTTTTCCACTGAGAAAAGACTCATTGTTCTTTGTTGCTAAAGATACATGAGGTATCTTTGACGATGTAACCTTGCTCATTCCAGGACACTTTTTTAAAAAGATTCTGCTCTAGTCATTGATAAGATGATCAAGTAGCTATTAAAAAAAAAAAAAAAACATTTTATACAACATAACAGCAGTTACATATATTTGAAAACATTTTACTGTATATTTCTTAGCTATTGAAACTTGAATTTTTATTATGTACCATCTCTCTTTTTAAATCAATTTGGTTATCAGAGACCAAAATGTTAACTTTGTCTTGGAGGGTATTATTTCTCAATCAAAGAATGTAATGACTTCCCAAGGATAAATCTTGCACTTGCCACGTGTAGTCTTTATAACATGGTGATCCTGCAGTGTTGTGACTGCTTGATGCAGTATATCACATAATATATCTGCTACCTGGGTTCTCATTACAGAGAGAGAGACAAGTGAGATTGGAAAGTGAGAGCAGAACCCTTCAGATCAAAGTAAAATGGAAAATAGTGAGAAGTAAAAAAAGACTGGAAAAGCCACATTATCAGGACCTTGAATTCTCCCCAGGTTCAAGTGACACAGGCAGAAAAACAGCTTAATTTCTGCCCTATCAAAAGACAGTCTTTTGATCAGAGGAGAGGGAGGTTAGGAAAGGAAGTGAGTTTGTTGGGAAGACAAGGCATCTGTGGAAGATATCAATCTGAACCAAAAAAATGTGTTGGTATCCTTGGCTGGAGCGAAGTCTGCAGCCTCAATTCCCTGGGGCTCCCGGCTGCTCTGGCTGCATTTGATGTGCTCTGCACCAACTCCAAGGCAGCTCCTCTCCCCTGTGGGTGGTGTGGAGGTCTCTCCCCTTGCACACATCACAAACACTGGCTGTTTGGAACAGTTTAGCTACGCCAAAACTCTTCATGTGAAGCTTCGTCTGCAGGGATAGCTCTGACAGTTCCACCAAAGGCAGAGAAAGGGTCCCGAACTTCCCACCACCAGTGTGTTGTACGGGCTCCAGGAGGTCCCTGATAGCCATCGCTTCTGGTTTGTGTTTGTACACACACAGCTGTCTGAGCTTTGTTTCCGTTTGGTACCACTTCTACTTCTGATAGATGGGGAATCTAACCCTGCCTGTAACAATGGACTTGATTGCTTAATTGAGCTTTGTGCTGGTTTTGCTCGCACGCAAGTGAGTTCACAGGAATTCAACATGTGCTCCAATATTTCCTCCTTCTGCAAGAAGGAATAAAAGAAACTTTGCCCAAGCTGTTCAACAACTTCTTGCTTTGCTGTCTTTCTCTGGTATTTCTCAGCCTTGACACTGCAGAGCTTATTTTGCTGACCCAGCTGGATACTTTGATTTCCAGGATGAAGAAAGATGAGGCACCAGCTTCAGTTCAGTTCTCTTCTCTGAAGCTGCCCCAGCTCACACCACTCAGTTCATTTTTACTCAGCACCTCGCTCTCATGAAATCTGCTTTGAGTTAATCTGGGCAGAATGTCCGATACTGGTCTTCACTTACTATTTCAGCTTCATTCTTTAAATTAAATACTGCAGGGCAAAACTGATCATAAATGGTGGAGGCCACTTGCATCAGATAATTGACTGGCAACTGAACAGTCTCTCCCAGGATTTGAACTCCATGGGCAATGGTGTGTTCTGTCATGAAAAGAAACATTTGCTGAAGCCTGATCTCAGTGCCCTTTGCATAGGCAGGATGTGGAATCGGCCATAACCCAGCACAGACCAGGTGTCCTGCCCTGAGATGGGACATGGGCAGTGTCTGAGCACGGCTGCTCCTCACTGGGGCTGGAGGAGCTGCCACCACTGCAGTGCTATTGATGGGCAGGGACCACTCCAGTGTGCACTCACTGTCTCTGTCTTTGTGACATTACCAAAGAGAACCAAAAAAAAAAAAAAGAAAGAAAGACATAGAAAGGTTATAAATCCCCTAAAGTGGGGAAGATAAATTTGTGTGAAAATTCATGAGGAACCTGACAGGAAAGAGTTACTTTATGCCACTTAGTGGTGAGGAAAAACAGCCTTAGGTTTTCTATTGTCTGCAGGTTTTTCTCTGTGAGAACAGAAGGTTGGGCACAAGGTGAACTGTCAGGAGGAAAAATCGAGGGAATCATAGAGAAGATGGGCCTTGTACATAATTGATCTGACAGAGTGCTGCCCACTCCATCATTGTGGCTGAAATATGCTCGGCCTCCTGCGCAATAATGCATGCGAGTTTAGCAGCGCAAGACTTGGTCTATTAGGGAGTTTGTTTAATCAGGAATGCTCCCATCCCTGCCAGTGCTCAGCGTCGCTTGCAAAACACGAAATCTGCTCTCTGACTGGAAGAGAAAATTCTGCTGTGCTCAACACTTTCAGCAGCAGACATAAAAGCAGAAAGTGACTTTGAGTAAAATCGGGAGCTATTGGAAATAAGAGCAACACCTCTACTGCCTTCAACAGGGCCAGCAGTAAGCTTTGTTCCCTGAAGAATTCCCTCACTCTTTCCCCCCATCAGATTTTTCTCTCCTTTTTCGATCCATTTAGTGGAAGGTGTTATCATCTCATTGAATTGTGTCACAACCATCCCAGCAATACAGAAAATCAGAAGCTCGGTGGCCCTTTGTAACTAGTTGTAAGTGGCTTTCATGTGAGGGGCAAAAGATCCCTGAAGATTGGGGATTTCAAACCTGGAGTGTTATTGCAGCCACTAAATATCATGGCTTTGCTACTGCAAGATAAAGAGGCAAAGCTTAAAAGATGAAGATACACCACGCTTTGTGTGAGTTCTGATAAAAGCTGGTGATGGTCTCTTGAAGACTCCGGGTGGTCCAATCCTGCAGACTTTTTTGGGAAGTCTCTGTCCTGCCTTGCTTTGAGACAAATGTGGATGGGTGGGCAAATGCTGCACAGTGCCA
The DNA here is from genome assembly GCF_047830755.1 of Zonotrichia albicollis. Lineage (NCBI taxonomy): Eukaryota > Metazoa > Chordata > Aves > Passeriformes > Passerellidae > Zonotrichia > Zonotrichia albicollis. Next base: position 3,362,217 of record NC_133826.1, on the reverse strand, counting down.
GCAGTGCTCTGGGAGTGGAGAGCTCCTGGACCCTGAGGTGTTCGTGGGACTCAGCTCCCCACGGGCTCAGGCTGCATGGGCGCTGCAGATCCTGCTGGCTGTCCTCAAAAACACAGAGCTCGAGAGCTATGGAGGGACCACGGAAATTTCCCTACACCGTGACCTCTGTCACCTCCTGCTGAGGCCACGGAGTCAGTGCTGGATGTTTTCCCTTCCAGCCCATCCTATGGTGGATAAATCAAGCCAGCAGCACAGCAATATTGCAGAAGGGTCACCACAAGCAATTTTCTAAAAACTGTGCTGACATCGCCAGAAATTTTATTTAAATCCTTACTATTTCCAGCTAAAAAATCCATCATCATTATGAAAATTACTTGTACCAGACCCCAGAATAATCTTTTCAGAAAGGATGACACCTGATGTTTAAAATGATTGTGATTTATTTTACCTCTTAGATTTTTTTCTCTGGCAAATGTAGGCAAGAGCTGCAATCACCAACTCCAAACTCAGTAATTTTGCCTAAAAACATTTGACAAAAAAGGGGTTAATGATTTCCATGCAGGGTGAAGCTATCAGGAATTAGTGCTGCGGAGTGTAGAACATTCACTTTTACAGTAGGTGGTGTTCTTGTTACACTTTCATACATGCCAGGCTAATTAACTGTCTTAAAGACCACATCATTAAATTATTTCCCCTGCTTAAAACGCTGCAATGTTTAATGTACCCCAGCAATTCAATTATGTTTAAAACAATATCCTAAGGATGAACTACTATGGGGTGGCATTTAGAGGAAATTTCCCGCTTTACCTCAAAAGCAGGTAAAACACAAGAGCAAAAATAGAATTTGAATTCCAAAATAGCTGTTTGAGAAAAAAAAAACTCTTCCACAAAAGCCTATAAATTGAGCTAATTATTATAATGTCGATGATTCATTTTGCTTTTGCTCTCTTTTGTAAAAGTTCAAAGACTTGAAAGAGTTTCGGTTTTCCTTCAATCTTTGATACGATATGCTTGTTCCATCTCATATTTCTATTTTTTTGTTGCTTTACCTTCTTCCCCTGATGCAGTTTCTATTATTTTAAGAAAAAAGCACGCCGCTTCATTAAGTATAACACGTTGGAAGGAGGGTGAAGTCCTGACGTTGTATTTCAGATACTGCGCTAGGGAGGCCGCCCGCAGATGCCTCTGCTGCGCCCCTAATCAAACCAGCTCACGTTCATTTATGAGAAGAGCAGCGGCTGCGTTCTGGCTCTGCCACCTTCCACACCAGCATCATTTCCAGGCACCAGCGATGCATCTCAGCGTGGCAGGGCGAGTGCAGGGTGAGCAGGCTCAGGAAGGATACGGCGCTCATGCCCCCCACACCAGGGGTGCAGGGAATGTCCTCTGCGCTGGGGCCGGCAGCACCCGGCTCAGCCGCAAGGGTAGGAGCGGCTGCTGCATCAGAAACTTGTGTCATCCTGGACCTGTGTCAAATCAGGGCTCAAAGGAACAAGAAGAATATTTTGGAGCACACCTGAGTCCAAAACCAGCCAGACTCTCCTTTACAATCTTGGTGTAGTGTTTAAAAGATACTGATCCCTGATGTCAGGGAATCAAGCTGAAAAACACTTAAAAGTCTTGTTGATATTTGGGTAGGAAGCTGTGTACTACAACAGTTTTTTGTTTTTTCATAAATTAATCAAATTAGTTTTAAAATCTTAGGCACACTTCAGGTGAATATACAGATTTTGCTGATAGAGTTGGGATAACACCCAGTTAAAATGCAAATCATCAACCCAAAAATTTGAATTGCATTCATCTTCATCTTCTGTCCCTTCAATAGGAATGTCAGTCATCTGAATAGCTTTGGTATCACTCCATATGCAGGAGATGCCCAAACCCTACCCCATTTTCTAAAGCCTTGTGCCAAGCCTTGTGAGGGTAAGCAGGATCTTGCAGATAAAATTGCTGAAGCCCAACTCAGGTAATAAACCCCAATGAGGATGTGTAGGAACCACAAGCACATAGAGAAGCCAGAACTCAGGACTGTTGCTCGCAGTTAGCCAAAGGTGTAGCTCCCACTTGACCAAAACACTTGTATCCAACACAATGTGATAGTTTTCATTTTCAATGAGTGAGAAAAGCTAGATCAGGTGATTTGCTGCAGTGTAATCAGTCATGTGACAGAAAATGCAGTCAGCACCTGGCTGTACAATTTCACTTCCCTGTGTGATGCCATCAGGTGGGGAGATGTGCCATTGTCATGTCACAGAGAGGGATCTGGCTGTGTCATGTGGTGGACACTTCAGGTGATGCAAGGTGGAAAATCACTGTGCCCATGAAAAATGGGGTCTGTGAACAAGCTGGGGCGACCAAGCAATTTATCCTCTTCTCATACTTTATGATCTTTCCCAGTGGACTGAATCCAGCCTTTAGGGAATAAACTGGCTGTTCCTAATCTAAAGGAAATGAAAAGGAATTGCAGTGCCTACAGGAGACAATGAGATTTGGACTTTAGTGTAGAAGTATCAAGTTTTTTCTATGCAACTGAAAATATTCTACTGCAGCCTAGAACCTCACCAGTGAGAAATTATCCCAGATTTTAAAGGTCTCAAATTAGAATGTATTTAGTGTCAAAGACTGAGTTGATTTCTATTGTAAGGAATTCCCTCACCATGAGGGAAGAGCATATGCACCAGCAATTTCTACCAAACAGTGGCTGCAAATCTCACAGGGCCTTGCTTATAAGGCCAACGTGGGCAGAGGAAGCTGCTTCTTTAGCAGCTTGTTGGTGGGTGAATGTTCTCCTTGTGCAGGTCTGTAAGGATTCACCATGATCCAGGTGAACACTGATACCTGGAGAATGCACAAGTACTTTCATGCACTTCCCCACACTTCCAGAGCAGCTGAGAGAGAAGGAGCCCTGCTGTCACCCCTCTTCATGCAGTGAACCCAGGCAAGGAAATGGCCTGTCAGAAAACGAAGCATTTCTTTTTTAAACCAGGTCAGTTTACACTGAGATCAGTTTTCTGATCTCTCACTGCATGGTCGGAGAAACACCTGTGCTGACACAGGGGGAGGGAGCACAAACAACCATCTGGAGAGCACGGGGGGACAGGAAACCCATTTTGGTTGCAGAACAGGCTTCTGCCAGCTTAACTAGGCATGGAGTGGTGGCGTTAATCAAGACCCTGAAACAAGCCTCAAGGCAAACATAGCATGGCATCTGAAGGATTAACCATGGGAGGAAATAGATTACTGCCATATGATGACCCAGAAGTCCTTAAAACATGTACATCTACACTGAGATACCTCAGTGCTGGGCTAAGGATGCCATCAATTTTATTGGGAGCTGCTCAGGAAATTTTGATTATGCTGTGGTTGGAAATAGGTAGGTCTTTGATGTGTTAATTCACAGTAATGAAGTTAGTACAGAAATATACCTTTGGAACATTAAAAGGTACCTGTTTTGTTTCTAAAATGTGGAGTGTAAGCCTTTTGTACCCTGCTTAAACCTGCGCAAAAGGTTTGGGGTTAGGTCCTTGTCCGAGTGAATTCTGCAGTAAAGTGCAGACACTGAAGCCATCCTGACTCCATTTGAAGTCCAGGCACATCCATGATATATACTGTGTTGCCTAGTTTTGCATTTGTTTCCTTCTTTTGAATTATTCTTCCCAATTTTAAATTGGCTTTAATGCATTTATTTTCCATATATGTCCCTATGATTTAATTCTCATTTTATTCCAATTTTTATGCCATCATATACTTAGACAAATCTTTTTGTTTCAACCTTCAGTTTCTGCATCTGTTTTACAAATAAATTGCAAATGTCAAGATCATTTCCTTTCTCAAGCATTTCCTAAACCCTAACCAGCTCAACAAGTTGCATGTAACATAAAACATAACAGCAGGAACTTAACACACAGGAATGCATATAATAATATCTTTTTTTCCCTAATGTAGTTAAGCTTACTTAAGGCATTGATTTCCTTGAAGCAGTCAATAAAATACTTCAGGTAGTAAAATATACCCTGACAGTAATATTTTCCATTCAGTACCCTCCCTTTCCTTGCTGAAGACTCCAGTCATTATGAAGACAATAACTGTTATATATGTTTAAATGGTACCTCAGGATCTCAGCTAGACTCTGGTCTACTCTTGACCCAGGCATTACAGAGTTGGGCCATCCATATTGTAGATATTATTCAGAATTACTCAAACACTCACTTTCTTAGGAAAGAATTTGTAGCACTGATTTCAGCTCCTCTTTTTTGTAACTTAGCTGAACATCCAAAATGAGATTTTAGAGCTTTGGGAACCACTCTCTTGAAAAGGCTGTGAAAAAATACCTTTAACTAAAAGCAAAGCCCACTGAATTCTGAAAAGTAATTTCTCCAGAAAGAAATTACAGTCTGGATGGTAAGGCTGGCGTGGTACATTAGGCTCAGCCTGTCCCTGGATATCCATCTGCAATTAGAGGACCTTAGAACATCAATATTTTTGAGAAAATATAAATCCTGTCACTATCAAACAAAACCACAATTCACCCAACTCAATGACCTTTGGCTTGTATGCCTCTGCTCTTGTCCCCTTGCACTTTGCCCACCAAGCTCTGGGAAATGTTGGTCTGAACCAAACTGATCCATAGAGGGCAATGGGAAAATGTCCCTGATTCATGCAGGTGTCACCCCTGAATGCCTTTTTCTCTCGGCCAGCATCACCCCTGGGAGCCAAGGGCATAGCACCCCACAGGGCCAAAAGCTGGGCTAGGAAAGCCTGGTGAGACTAAAATCAGCCATACTTTATTTGAGTTGTACATTTAAAGTTGCTGCAAATACCCTGGACTGTTTAGTGCAGAAAATAGGTTTGCTGGGATTAGAAAAGGGCAGTAAATCAAGTATATACAGTGCTTGCTCCAACTAAACAAGCATCTCAGTTTCATGTCTGACTTGAACCTATACCAGAAGGTTACAATAGTTTTGCAACACTCATTTTATTTTAGATGCATATGAGGGAGATTAAAGGAGGTGCTGAACACCCCCATTCCTAATTTGCAGTTATAATTATTTTGCAAGAAACATAGTTCTGCAAAGAAGTCTGTGAGTGACAGAGCTGGAGACTGGAATTTTTCTTCTCTAAATGCACTAAAGGTGTGGGAAGGGACAGAGCAGGGATCCCACTCTGACCTCATCAATCACCTTCACCTCACACCAAAGGCCAGAAAGGTGTCTGTGCTGCAGGGGGCTCCTCTGTAGGAGCCATGGAATTTTCAGCTTCTCCTCTGTCACTTCCACATAGGACCAGAATTACAGCTTTGAAAATAGCAGAGGCAAGAAGAGCTCTTTAGAGCTCCAAGTTATTTCTTGCTCTTCTCCAAACCACTATCACACGGGAAAAAATCATCCCTAATTACCAGCAGCAACTGTCCTCTGGAATCAGCAAGGTAAAAGGCCACATGTCCCAGCCAAAGCCTTTTGTGACAAATTTCCAACAGCAGATATTCAAAGCTAAATTCAAATTAGGAACACTCAGTGCTCTGAGGGTAAAATCAATTTTTAGTGATTGGCAAATTTGTATGTGAAGCAAATAACAAACTTGATCAGAAAGATAGAAATTTTATTTTCTGCCTCCCCTCTTTCTGCGAGCCCCCAGTTCCTTGCCATGTGCTGCCACTTCTTTCCCAAAGGGAAGATGATAGGCTCAGTCTATCACAGAGCAGGAAGGATTTTCTTTGCTCTCCAAGTGATGGTCACTGTGCCCTGTGAGTTACACAGCCCTGTCACTTAGTGAGCTCAGCAAACCCATGTTTTCCTAATGGCCCTGTCTCAGCCAATTCCTACAGCATCATCCAGAGGGTTTGGCTGCCATTTGTCACTGCCTCCATGAGAGAAAGGAATGGAGACAATTCCTACTGAGGATCTGAGTCCAATTTGCCACTGTGCTACTCCAGTTTTAAACAAGTGTGTCTCTAGTGCCTTCTTAGGAAGAAGATTCTTCTTCAGAGGGTTAAAATATCTCAATAACCTTATGTTAGTGAAGAATTGACAGCCCTGCTGTATACTGAAGTATTTTCTATTGCAAGGACCAGACACAGGTGCTGTATAGATGAGGCAGTGCATGAGAAAAGCCCTTGTGGTGCAGGATGGCTGGGCAGTCTGGCAGCCAGGCAGGAGCACAGTGGGGAGAGACCAGTCTGCTCTGTGCACCTCATTAAACAGAACATGCACAGCAATGCACTCATCATTGTAGTGAATAAAATAAGTATGTATATGCATCCATGCACACCTTCTCTCCAAAACCTCAGGTAGCAGAATTTCCACAGTTTGGTTTCAAATTACAAAATTTCCAGTTTTGTTTCAAACTACAACTATTGCAAAAACCAGAATACTGTACGCTAAATTAACCTGACAATGCAACTCATAGCCTGTTCATTTGTCACTGGGTGTCCTGAACATATCCCAGAGAGCCAGGCATTGCTTGAAAAATTTAGGATAGAAATTCCTCCCACCTCTTATATCCTTTGCTACTCTTTTGCAGGCTGATTTAATGCACTGTGTCACAGAAATGTGACGCTGTGCTTTAGCAGTGCCAGCAGATTGCGTTACCCTGCCTGACTGTACCCAAGTCACACATTTCTCTCTGCCTGCAGTCCCAGAGGTCACAGCTAAGGTCAGCAGAGAACAAAAACGATGCTTTGTGATCCAGAATTCAGACAGCTACCAACTCATAAATCTTGGTCAGACTGTAACAACAAAGCATGGGACAGTACCGTCCTCACACACACAGAGATGTCTTCAGGAAAAAGAAGGCAGAACTATGCATCAGACAAAAATGACTGAATTTAGCATGTGGCAAAGCAGACATGCCTTCTTCAGCTATTTTTATTTTTCTATATTCCTCTCCTCTTTCTTCCGCATTTCTAGGTGGGAATAGAAGACTGTGTCACCACTTCAAAGTATTTATAGCAGTTAGCTAAGGAGTAATGATCATAAGCAGAATCACTTAAAGAACAACATTGAAATGTTTTTCATACTGAAAATAAATGACTCACTCCTTTGTATTTGGCAGCTTGAAATGGGACCTCTTTCCCTAATGACATTCCTCCTTTGCAATGTGCTTATAGTCACTTGCTGTTGTTCATTTGTTTGTAGTACCAGTAATCCTTGGCACTTACAGTCCGTACTGTACTTATAATTCAAAGATTTTATGAACCCTAATTAATTAAACTGAATAGAATCCTTAGGAAGGTAATGGTTATATCAGTTTTCAGATCAGAAAAGTGAAAGGAATTAAGTTTCCTATAAAAAACCCAAACAGACAAAACAAACCTGCTGCAAGTCACAGGTGAATTCCAGAATTCAGAGGGGTTTTGCTCCTTCTCTCACCACCAGGATTGAGGGCAGCACAGCATGTGCCATGCAAGATTTCCACTACTTGAGACCAAGCCAGTTAACAAAGAAATGTTGGGAAGTTTGGTCCTGGTTTGGTTGGAAGGTGTCTGCTTCTTCAGCTCACATGAGTGTGACATTTAAGCATTTCAAGTTGTGGCTGCTCTGAAGGACAATCCTTCCCCATCTGTAACATCTGGTTCCATGAATGCTTCCTCAAGCTCTCATCTAAACAGATACTGCAGCCACTGGGAACACCCTGGCTTTGCCTGCATTCATACAACTTCCTTGCTGGGCAATTTGATTTCTTATTCTCCTCTGATGAGTCCTTTTTGATGGTGAAGTGTATTAGCAAGTTATGGACAGTATTGAATCAATCCCACTGCACTGGAAAAGTCCTTGGGAAATCTCCTGTTCAACTTGCCAAGTAGCTCCTGCCTCTGAGAGAGCTTCTCTCACCTCCTTTTGCAGACAGCCCTTCACACTTGTTCTGACAGAGATGTACCACTTTGGGGTAATTCATTCAACAACAGTCAGATTTTTCCAACTGCTTTATAGCCTGTCCTCTCCAAGCATTCTTTCAGTAATCCCTATACCAAAGCTGAACCAAATGTGTGTTTATGTAAAACAGCCCATGCTATATGCAGCCTGTGCTTTTTGCATGACCTTTAGTGTAAAATGCAATATGTCTGGTCTCAGTTATGTTATTCTGTCAACATGTTCCAGTTTGGGCTAAGCTGGAAGCAGCACTCTGTACATCTGGCTCAGGAAGAGAGGACATCTGTGCAACTAGTCTAATAAACCAGAGCAATTCAGTGAAATATTGTTCTAGTGTTAGGGAATGAAAAGAATTTTTGCATTGCAAAACATAACAAATGCTGACTTCTACCAATAAGAGTGATGTCCACAAATCTGGGAGATAAATCAGTATGAGAGAAAGGCAAAAAAATTCTAAATGAGGCTCTTATTTCAAGTGTAAACATCTTCCAAACATATATTGTCTCATTTGATTTAAAGTGATTTAGTTCACATGGAGTTAGGTAATGTCCTCCTTTTAAAACACAACTTTGGAAATTTATGGATGGAAAGTGATGATTTTGTATTTTTAAATGCATTTGATAATTTCACTGTGTGAATCCCTTAAGGACATCTATAGATCCTCCCCTCTCCTACCATGGACTTTGTGAAGAACAAATTGCTAATGCAGTCTAAATTAGACAAAGGCATTTTGTGAGGTCAGAATATTATTGCATGGAGGTTCCCATTTTATTTTCTTTGGCCATTTTGAAGAGGATAACACCTTATAACTTACACTAATAACTGCATGTAACTCTGAAGTTATTCATTCTGCAATTGTATTTAGCTGCCTTAAAGTCTGTATGAGCCATATTTATCCTTCTTTTCCCAGTCTTTCAAATAGTGAAAGTCCAAAGTGAAGTAAGCTCTTGCCATTCTTTTTTAAATAACTCCACTTGTAAAAGCGTCACTGACAACAGAGAAAAATCCCATTTTGCTCTTACATACTGAATTTCATACTTTGCCTCACTTAGGATGGAAAGAGCACAGTTCTGTCAGATTTCTCATGCTGTACTTCACATTCATTGCCACTTCATGTAGCTATTGATCTTTCTCCTAGAGTTTCTCTATAAATCCCACTGTCCATTCTGCCCATGTATATTTGCTGTTGTCCCCCTATCCCAAAAGGATAATACTGCTCCTTTAGATCAGAATTTGATCCAAGAGCCCATCAGGCTGATTTCCAGCTCTCTTGCAGTTTGCTTTCAGTAAACTTTCCTGCTCTAAAGCAATCCATCACCATAAAAGCCCACATGGAACTGAGTTCATCCTGTTCATCACCTTTGTAAAACTTCCATCTGTCCGATTCCCATTGATAACCTTTTCCAAGGTGGGCAAAGAAGTAAGCCCAGTTTGAGGAGAATGATCTCCAGAGAGCAGGGGATACATCCCCATTTATTAAACAGCCTCTGCAGTGGCTCCTTGCAGTGTACGCCAGATATACAGATTAAATACAGCATCTCTGGAGAATCCAAGAAAACCCAACAGTCAGTGCAAGAGAACTGCAAACCCAGTAATATTTGCAAAATCTCTTTCCTTAAAAGAGACTAAAAGACTCTTAAAAGTTCCCTCCAGGCAATTTGGTTTTGGACTCAGAAGGAAACAATCCCATCCATATACCTTGATGCATTCTTCACTGTCCCAGGATATGCTCCTGACCCAAGGAACTGCATCAGTCATGGACGAGGCAACATCAGCTCTGGATCCCTGACAACAGTGTTATGTTTGCCTACAGGAATTTAGGAAGGCAGAAGGTGGTGGTGTTATATCTGACAGCCCTGGTGTATAATTGATGAAAGTATGAATGTAGCAGCAATAATGGTCCAGGAGACCCAGCCCTTGATGAAGAATCAAGTTCTCCTCCGAGCCCATCCACTGCATCCAGAGAAATCCTTTTGTCTTTCTGTACATCCTTTTCCCAAAATATTCTTTGTTCTAAATTGCTGGGAAGATATGACCTTGTGCATGTTTCCTAAGGCAGATCAGTGCAGGACTGATGGCCTGGATGCTGGGAACCAAGTGCTGTCATTACAGCGGACCCCAGAAGTCTCATAAAGAGACTCATAGCTTGTCTTTTTTCTTAAAAGAGGGGAAGAAAAGACTTTTCAGCTGCAGGAGTACAAAAAAGTATCCAACTGAAAAAATGTAGGCAATTTTTCTAGCTAAAAGAAGTGAGTGTAAGTTTGTATTTTTATTGTTTTTATTAATAACTTCCAGATGAATCTCTGCACTTTAAAATTTAATTTCAGAGTGAATTATATTGGCTGCCATAGAAATCCTCAGAAAAATTCTAATGGAAGTAAAGACTAGGCCAAACTCCCAGTAATTTTCCTAAATTCCAGGGAAATGTGTATCTGAGCCTACCCCACTCCAGAAACATTTCCTCTCCTGCCTCCAGAGAGTGTCCGGAGCTTAAACATCTCTGAACTTTAGCAGCATTTAAAGGCAAAATGCTGCTTTGTTTCTAGTAATGCACATTTCTGCACTTTGTTTCTAGTAATGCACATTTCTGGTGGCAAAAGCCACCAGAAAACTTCAGCTCTTGTCGAACACCTCATTCCAAATGACTTACTTCCAGTGGGTCCGACTGGCCTGAACAGAGGTCAGGAAATACAGAATGGATATGGTGTAGAAATGAAGGTGAGGAGCTCTGTGATGGTGAGAGAGTCAGGAAATGGCACAGTAACACAGTGTGAAGTGTGGTGTGCTTGAGCTGTAAGGACTGCAGAAATACCCATGTAAATGTTGGCCTGCTTAAAATCCTGAAAACTCAGGTAACCTCTAACCCTGTTACTATCCAAGTTAATAAAACAATACAGGAGCAAAGCAGTCCACACATATTTCAGGATGTTTGCAGTATGTCCCCCTGCAGCACTGAGCCCCAGAAGCCTCCTTACCACCTCGGATTTCCCCTGATAAAATCTTCCACTTCCTTAAAATTGCTGAAAACAATCGCGCTTTAGCATCATCTACTGGGAGAGACGGGCAACTGACTGGGAGGCTCCAGCAGCGCAGACGCTCCCGCCCGCATCCCCCGCCTGCTCCCGGGCACGGCTCGAGCCACACTCCAGCAACACAGGGAAAACTGGATATTTTTCTCTTCAGAAGCTACGTTTTAAGGAACAGAGCAAATGTTTTGGTGCTGATATGGCAGAGAGCAGAATTACTACCTGGGTGCTGCTTCCTGCCAGGCCTTTTGAGTCAGGCAGCAGGAGGAAGGGAGCAGCTGATCTCACAGACCAGTTGGTGCTAGGAATTTTGTCGCCGCAGTCTGAGGTTGGTGGTGGCGATGCTCGGCGCAGCGGGGCCCGGGGGCTGTGCTGTCTGCACTGCTCCACGTGCAAGACAATCTGAAATTCATGACCAGCCTGCACTTTTTACCAGCAGCATCAGCCACCCAAAGACCTCAAAGGCCTGGGGACAGTAATCCTGCCTGGCAGGTAGAGGCTATCCCTGTGCTGAAAACAGGGAGGTGGAGACAGAATTTTAAGAGCAAGAATGCCAGCAGTGTTTAGATGTTTAAATGATGGACAGCAAGCTGGACGAATCACTTGAAACTGTCATGATTTCACACCCAAACATCCTGAAAAATACCGCCCAACGTTCCTTTTCCAAGATTCGCAGGCTCAGGGTGTGAGAGGGACAGCATCCAGATCCTAGGAGTTGTGATCTTTTTCATTACTGGTCTGTGCTTTAACCTTGTTTGTAGATCTCTGTTAAGGTCTTGCATCAAAGGTACATTCCATGTACACAGGCAGCATGTCTCATCTGGGCGTGAGGGGTGGATTCACCTCCATTGCATTTTACTGCCTAACATCAGATGTCAACCCTCAAACTGGTGTTCAGCTGCTTTGGCAGTCAAGGAAGAGAGGGGCACCTCCAGGGAGGAGTCCATCTTTCCCATGGCAGGATTGCTTCCTTGGGGTACAATGCAATCACCTGGCATTATCTCACCATCTCCAGCTCAAGCTATCAGTTTGGAACAGGTACTTTTTATATCAATTGTTATTTTAGACACCTACATCTTGGCTGAGGACACCTACTAGTGTCTCTGTCACACTGAATTGCACCATCTCTGATGGCTCAGTCTTGGTATCTTCCTGTACCAGTGGCAGAGCCTGGACTTGGCTCTACTGCATGCCTGGAGCCCCAAGGAGCTCAAACCAGGCAGCCAGCTGCCAAACCTCACCCCCACAGATTGTTACAGCATTACAGTTGATGCTGTTCAGAACAGCAGAGTAACAGCTCTAGTAATATTCCATGTATTAAAGAAAAAATAAATAAACAAATAAATAATCAATAAAAATAAATAAAAAATAAATTAAAAATAGGCATGTTTCGGAATTCAGTGGAGTGACCTTTTGACCAAAGATTGAATACACCAACTCATCAGATATGTGGAATCAAGGCCAGGGGGTTTAGGTGTGGGGTTTAAAAGCTCCTGCAGGTGCTAAAATACATGGGTTGATTTTTCAGGTTCCTTACAACTCGCATTATTCTTTTTAGCATTTCTAATTAAGATACGTCAAAATGTCTTTTTTGCAGTTCCTGGGTAGCTCATATTCATCTGCCCTTTAGAACTCTACACATCTTCTCCAGCAGTTTTGGAGGCCAAGTAGCAAAATTCTCATAAAAGATTTACTGAAGTTTCAAAAAGTTGACTAAAAAAAAATGCTGAATATTTGAGAATATACAACTCATGTATTTCAGAAAATCTCTAGAATCAGCTGCAGTGACTGCATATTTGATACACATCTCACTTTAGAGACAGAAGATCTTCTGTTTCTCTCAGCTACAGAGTTCCCTCAAACTGCGTTACTAACACTGTGTAAAAATACTGCAGCTGTAAAACTGAGTCTGGACTTCCATTACTAACACTCCCAACCTTCAGCTGCCTTCAGGAAACGGCTTGATTACTTATCACACCTGGAAAACTGTGCCTTGAGAAATAAATTAGTCACCAGACAGTTGGCTGAGATCAGCCATCCGCTTTCTCAAGGCAAAGGGAAAGGTTCTTTGCCCAGCTTCACATTTTGGCAGGAGCAGAGAGAGTCCCCTGCCCAACCAGGATGGCTTGTGTGTGGAAGGTGACTGCTCTGAGGGCAGGCCCCTGTCTCTCCTCCTGCATAACATGCAGATTCCTCTCCCAAGATTCTTCAGATTTTTTTGAGAAAATTATAAGGAATACTGCCCAGCTGTGCGCTGGCTTGCATTGAAAGACCCAAGCAGTGTTTTGCAGCTGTCAGTGGCTGGTGTGAGATGTGGTGGTGGGACTGACACTTCCCAAAACCCCACCACAGCTCTCCAAGTGAGGAGGCACTGGGACTGACCCATCCTGCTCCACACAGAGAGGAGAACAGGTCTCCTTTACAGACCTACTCCCTGCAGGGATGGAACAATTTCAAAGTCTGACTCTGCTGTCTGTATGATTACTAATAGGATTATTTTTTAAGAAACACGAGAGCTCTCATTGGATGTCCTTCATAAGTTGGTGGGTACATTACCTATCCCTTTGCCAGAGGAGCTCCAGCACACCCAACAGGTCAGAAACACCAAGGAGACACAAACTGCATTCCAATTGCCCATTGGGAAGTATAATTTAGCACAGAATGTGAGAATGGCAGTGAACAGTTCACCCCACTTGCCATCTCTACTCTCTGAGAATACATGGAAAGGGGTGTTGCCTCAGGGGAAGAGGAAATAAGGAATAGACCCACTCATGCAAATGTAGAAACTCTCCATTAACAAATATTGAGTGTCAGTTTGGCTATGTTCATGTCTGTTCTGCATTGACCTGCCTCTGGGTGGGGGGTTTGAGGACAGGGGTGGTTTTCTGCTCTGTGCCTGCTCTTGGATGGCAGCAAACCAAAGCCTTCCCAGTGATGAGCTGCTACCTTGATTCTATTAAAGGCCTCAGTTGGATGCTGGTTAGATTTGGTATTTAAGCATCTCAGCCAGTCTTATCCCTTGAATGCATGAAACCCTGTGCAAGGTTTATCTTCACACTTCCCCACCAGTTTCCAGAGTCTACTTGACAATTCTGGGGCAGCCAAAAGCCAACACTGAGGAAAAAAACAACCAAGGAATCAAGCCTGATTACATGAGCAGACACTTGAACTACTTGTTTTTGTCTTGTGGGGGTTTTTTACAGAACTAACTTTAACTCTGTGTAAAAGTTTTTCCATCTGTAGAAAAGCCTCTTCTTGCAAAGCTCTGTAGAGATCTCTATTCTTAGTGCTGTTATGTCAATATGTAATTAATTTGCCTAATTCTGCTGTACCGTTCTGGAATACTTGGAGATTGAAGTGTAGACTTTTTGTGACTTGGTTAAAGAGAAAAACAAGATAAAAATAATGGAGTGTTGGATGCAAATTTATTCCCCAAGTTACTAACACATTAGATTTCATGTGCACTACTGAAGATATATCCATCTGAGTACAAAGATGCCAAAACATGGCTTACTGAGGCAGCTAAAAAAAGAAAGGGTGACACGGCCAATGACAATTTAAATAGTTCTGACAACGATGTGCGACCTGATTTGTTGCTTCCTGAACAGGATGGTAATTTTTGCTGTGTGCGTTGGCAGGGTTCATATGGGTTTATTTACTTGCCATCCCATGTTTAGATGTTGCTACTATGAAGGGGCCAAACTGTGCTCCCTGGGCATACAGCCTCTCCCTCAGCACACAGGAGCTGCAGTGCTCACGGGGAGATCCCAGTGTGCTGCTCTCCGTGTGCTTTGCCAGCTCCCCAAAGCCCTGGCCAGATTCTGCTGCAGTCAACAGAGACACTCCCATGGACTTGGAGCTGGATTGGGTCACTGGCTGCCATGGGAGAGGAACAGGGCCAGGTCCACTGGCTCAGACACGCAGCGACTTCAGCCTGTGAGGTAGATGGAAATAGCAGGCTACAGCTTCTTAACAAACATTCAGAATAACTAACCAGTGGTTACAGGATACCATGTCCATGTAGGGATTATGCTGGACTGCAGGTTGAGAGTTCTTAGCTGTGGGTTCCAAAGGGCTTTGGCCTCTTTCCCAGCACTGAGGAACCACAAATTCTCATCTTACAGCTCAGCTCCTGCTCAGCAGTGAACCCCAGATGCTGGGGTCCTTCTCAGAGCTCTTCAAAGTTCAACCCATAAAAGACACAAGGAGTTTTTATTCTGTTGTGAAAAGAAGTCGATTTGGTTGTGACCAGTGTGGTCTTCAAAAGAAGTCCCTCCCCAGGTTTTGCTTCCATCCTAGTTGCCATGTGCTGCTGGGACTCACTTAAAGCACTCTTGATGCTTATGGTTCTGTGAGCTGGCCAAAAGATTAACCAGTATTTTTAAGCCTTTCAGCTGTCAACTCTCCCCATCATTATTTCACACTGGTCTTTAGGAAAAAGGAGTGGCAGCACTTCACCTGGGGCATCTGCCCTTGCAGCTCCTATCTGGAGGAACCAAATTCCTCTCCCCCAGCCACCATGGGGGAGAATCTTCTCTTTCAGCCTCTCCACCAGCCTGTGCTACCATGGTGAAAAGGTTACTGATTTTATCCTTTCTATGAGAGGCTGGGCAGAGGGCACCTCTTCCCCTCCAACCGTGCTAATAACACCTGTACCTGAAACAGCAGTGAGCTTAATCAACAGACCTGCTTTACTGAACTTTCTCTGAAACACTGCATGCTTTTACAAAGCAGGTTTTTGTGCTAAGTGTCTGCACTGAGTGCTGAGGGGTGCAGGTGCTGTCCCATGCCTTGGCACCAGGCCTGAGCCTCAGGTTTAAGTCTCCTCCAAGGTTACTCAGTCACAGGAAACTCTCCCCTGCCTAAGCTGTTGTTTTAGAAATTGTGTGGATTTTAACTGTTTGCCAACAGTTAAACAAATGTATAGGAAGGTCAGCCCTGGCTTCAGGAGTTTGGTCACATTTCTAAAAACAAACCTAACTGAACTTACTGATTCATCTCCAGCCAGTCCTGGAAAGAGCTCTCAGAAGGGTGCCCACTTTCTGTCACTCCAGCCTGAGAAAGAGGCCAGACCCCTCTACCAGCTCCAGGAGCCCACTCTTTATCATCCAAGGAAATTTCATTCTGCATAACTATATTTTAGGTATACTATATTATAGATATATATATTTTAGTTATAACTATATTTTTAGTGGGTAAACCAAAAACACTCCTTTACAAAGCCAAATGAAAGAGTTCAGCAGCTATAATCTACTTTGTGCCTGTGGAGAACTAAGAAAATGTACATGGGTACATATAAAGATTTTTTTAAACATTCATGAGATTTCATGGAAAGCATTTGAAAGGTGGGGTTTATTTCATTTAATGACCACACACATAAACAGCATTTCAGAAGATGCCAGTATTCCTGCTACCTTGACCTACATCTCATTTATCCAAAAATCTCTGCAGCATTGTTATTATGTATGTTATTCATAAAAATAATTGTACCAAAGTGGATTAAATGACAGAAGTACCCAACTCAAAAGGTCTGTAGTGCTGTTAAGCTTCAGAAAGAACTGAGACGTATTTCTCCCCATTTACTTTAAAAGTTTGTCCCTCTTAACCACAAGAAGCTCTGGAGATGTAGAAAGCATTTTAAGATAAGCTTTTATATTTATTCCTGATTTAGACTTGATGAAGTACTCTTAAAGAACGGGTCTTATGTCTTGTCATTACTATTTTTGTTGTATCTACAGCGTGACAAGAAAATACTTTCCCAAACTACCAAAAGAGAAAAAAACCTCCTGAGAGAGCCTGTTCTTGCAAGATTTTCCATCCCGATATTTATGAGCCCAGGAGGTCCAGATAAGCTTTGGATACACATCAAAGCTCCTGGATGGTTATTCAAAACAAGCACCATCCCTGAACCTTTTGAAACTTGTCCACCACTAGTTATCACATCCAATTCCTCCCCTTTCCACCAAGAATCAGAGTCTCCCTCTTCAGGAAGTTCCTATGCTCAGTGACTCTTGATTGTCCACAGAGGGATACGTAGGATTTCACTAATGTCTATACCAGGCTTTCAAAAGAAGTCACACTGCAATTACTTTCCAGCATTTAAGAAAATCTTTCTTATTTAAAACTTGAAAAAAACTGAGCTTATACTTCCAAGCATTACCTTGACAAAGCATCTGCAGCTCTTGCCAATGATGAGTTGAGAGTCTGTAGGTTCAGGGGTTCAGTGAGGCACAGGCTTGGACTCTCCCCATTGGGACCGAGGCTGGAGTTCATCCATCCTGCACTCTGGAGTGAAATACGGGCAGCAGATTCTACTCAGTCCCCGGTGAACAGTAGCTCACACAATAAAACCATCATACCTAATTCAGCTTTTGAGGGAAAGGCCTTGCCTGCAGGCTGATTTATGGGCTAACCCAGCAGAAGATACTCCCTATAGGTCAGGTGTGATGAGGTCATTGACAGGGCAACAGCAACGAAGTTTTTGACTGTAAATTCCCTTTATTTCAAAAGCTCTAACAGACAACTATAAACAATTTGGATAAGGTTCCTCCATAACTCAAGGAAAATATTCTTGCTTTATGTACTTCATAAAGTTTTGCTATATTGCCATTATCTTTTCTTTCCTTTTCCTTATGTATAAAGTAAGGCTTCTAGGATAAATTTATTCTCCACATTGACAGAGCTATCTTTTAAGTACTTTCAAGTTCATTTACAAAATTCAGTGGAGATTGCTTCAATTAGGGTCATCTGGTCATGTATCCTTGATCCTTTGATCACCAAAGCAGAAATACCATGTTAGTAATCTCTGGGCTACCATTTGGGTTAATGAATCGGCTTGACTTTAATTCTAGCCCAGATGTAATCTTTTATAGCTTAATGATTTGTTCCAACATGAACTCCAATTGAATGTAAACAGTTTCTTTATTTAGAGAGAAAATTCTTTTTTATAACTTGTTTCTCTTCCTAATTAATTCTAGAGCAATTAAATCAAACCTTGATCTGTGGCAATCAAGATTAAATCATAGTATAGGTTAGGCTGTTAATATCGTCTTTGAGTTCATTATTATCAAGGCTAACAGTAATCAGCAAAGGAGGGAGAAACTGATGTAGCGAAGACTACAGATCTGAGGACTTGTTCTTATTTTTAATAGCTGATCTGATTTAATATATGATAATACTTGCACTTATTTAGTAACTGTTTTCCAAGGAGCTCAACATACTCTCCCAAAGTTAATTTATTCTCACAACACTGATGTGCGGGAGGTAAACATTATCTCCCAGGGACACTGAAAAGTTTTGAGGCACAGAAGAGTTGTGGGCTGTTTGCAAAGTCACAGATTGGGGCCCAGGTATTAATGCCATTAACAAATCATTAGCTGGGGACCTTCACCATAAACTCTGGTTATGATAAGAGAGGACCAGCACCTCATCCATAAGCACTCACCGAGCATCCTGCTTAAGACGGATTTGTTGGCCACTGCATCCCGGCAGTCCTTGGAGTTAAAAGCTGCCAGTGCTGTGATCTGGCTGCCTTCACAGACCTCCTTCCATCACACCTCTGCAAGAGGACTTGCCATGTAGCTTGGCCCTGCAGCTGCCAAAGGGGATTTGTGTTCCCAGAGGTAAAAAAAATCATTTTTAAGTTAACTGATGGATTTGACAGACATTGCAGTTCTGAGCTTTGTTTAAACAGTCTGGCCTATCCACATAACCACAAAACTTCATTCTGAACCAAATCTAGATTTAAAGGACAGTGAAATGGACACTTTGAAGCCCTGACTATCCTCAAACTGAGGCACTGATGCCCCAGCTGAACCCGTTCTCTGCCTGGATCTCTGTCCACAATTATATTATCCCATGCTGTGGCAGATTAATCCTGACTGTGCAGGAAACTCCTGCCCATTTGGGTCATCCCTGTGAGGTACAGCAATTGTATGGAGAGGACTGAATCACCCCGGTTCAACTCCAAACAAGGGAAACACAAGAAAGCATCACAATGTTGTTTGTACTCCAGTTCTATATTAGCTTCAAAAAAACTACAGCAGTGCCATTTTCAATTCAGTGTTATGCTGGAAAGGTTGCAAATTAATTAGAATTATGCCTTCTTTGTGCCAAGTGATAATTTACTGCAATTAATTATCAAAAGATCTACTGCTGTCAATTACGGTACTTGCTCTTTGGGGGGGAGAAGCTATTTACGTATAGCTAAATTCTGTAACAAAGTTCCATTTTACTTTTATTGTTTTCAATTAAACTATCATCATTTGCCTTCCCTCTGCCAAATACAATAAAGACTCGTTAAGAACTAATCATGCTACTGTGACCTTTTTTTTAATCCAAACATTAGCTAGACCTGCACTGAGTCAACACTCCTATTGTTACACCTGCAAATTGTACGTAGAGAGGAGCATACTTCAGAATTAATGAGCACAGCTGTGGTCTCTCTTACATTCAACACTTGTAAAATAGACCTCTTTAAAGTGCCATTATCACAATATTGATAGAGTTATTTATAGTACTGCAAACGTTCCCAGTCATAACAGAGTCCTTGTTATCCCCCACAGCAGTTCATGTTGTTGCCATCTCCTGGACTCATTCCACAGTTTGTGATAAGGCACCACGTGGACAATCCTTTACGAACAAACTATAAAAGACATTAGGAAAACTTCTACATAGGCAAGTTTTAAAGTTGGGAATAGGTCAAGCTGTCAAGACCCAGCCTGCACAAGACCTGTCATGCTCTTGTGCTGCGCAGTTTCCTGTAATTTCTGGGTGGGATGTGAAATGAAATTACAGGAAGCACAAGCTGCAAGGGATCTGGATGGCATTGTCCAAATGAGAGCTGCTTTTTGCAGTTAGTAAGACTGTTTTACCATAATTCAGTAAAACAGATGTAAGTTCAAACTCTTGGTGTCAGTCGCTGAAAACAAATACCACAGGTGCCAACTTTGGTTGCTAAGGGAATACAAGCTCCTTGGGCTTCCCAGTACGTGTGCAAACAGCTAGAAATTGGCCAAGGCAGAGGTTCTGCTGTCAGCAGGGAGAGAGTTGCTTTTCTCAGGTGTCTTTCTACTCAGCTTGATCTCCTGACACTACTGAAGTATCAGCCAATGTGGTCAAGATGAAGTCAGTAGGAGACTTCATCAGAGTGAGTTTTCCTGTTAACAGAACTGCAGCACCAAGCATTTGTTTGTGATATTAGTCTTATTGTAATATTTCATATTAAGTTTTGTCGCACTTGGCTCCGTGTCCACTCAAGATCTGGATACAGCATTTGTGGGGATGCATTCATTGGAAGGTCTCCGGAGTCATCCTGCAGATGCAGCAAAGCCAGTGCCCCCAATCCTTTTCCTCCCTCTTTCTGGTTGCAATGTTTTACTTCTCTTCTTATAGGACAGGAAATGACTTTGCTTCTGATCCACTGTCCCTTATCTGAGGAAAACAGTTTTGTCATAATTCAGCCTTCATTTTGGAAGGAATTGCTGAAAAACCTCAATTCCCCCAGGAGTTTAAGTTCAACTAACACTTGGCTTACTTATGAATTATTTCCCCAGATCCACCTATTTCATATCTTAAGTGCTTTGTGGCCGAAAAGTCAGATCTAAAATAACCTCACATTATATTCTCCCTCTGAATATAAGAGATTACTTTCATTGTACAGGTCAGCTCAGAGAACCAGCCAAGCAGTGTTTAGCTCACAGGTGCTGCTGGTTCAGATCTCCTGAAGGCAGAGTAGACTTGTATGGTGATTCCCAGCAGAAGGCTGGCTGGCTTCTGTGAAATTATTTGTCGGATGTTCCTGGCTCCCTGGGGAAGGGAGGAGGTGAACTCCTGTTTTCTCTGAGGCAACAGGGAAGTACTCCAGCACCGAGTTTGAAATCCCCAAATTCCCCCACAGAGCTGCGCATTTCAGGGAGGATTTTAATACTCTGTTATACATAACATGGTTTGGGAAATGACTGATTGTTGGAAAAATATTTTTTCCAGAAGCCTCTGAGTTGTTTGGTCTGTTTTTTTTGTAGTTGTTGTTGTTGGGGTTTTTGGTTCTTTGTTTTCTTTTGTTTTGATTTTTTGTTTTCTTCTTACTTCTAAATAATTTCTATCGTCAGATTTGCTTATCTCTGTGTGTATGTACATTCTTACCATAATTTGGAGCACCTCTGATTTTGTTAGTGCATTTATCCTGAGCTATATCAATATACTAGAATAAAAGCTGAAGAGAGAATGGGAGGAGGTGGTATCAAAATCTTCCAGTTACTTTGTGACTTGGAAGAGGTTTACATTTTGAGTAGCTTTTCAGGGTTTTGGAAATGTTTCTGTTTCTTAACAAAAGGATAGAAAGGGACAGAGTAGTTATGGGGACAAGGGGTTCTGTGGAAGTGAAGGAAAGGCAGAGAGGGCTGGAAACCAGGGCTGTCACCTGGAACCCTGCTCTGCCATTTTCCTCTGAGTGAGTGACCTTGTTCATCAGAAGAAAGCTCTTGTGTAAGGAAACGCAGAGCTGGGCTGAAGTGAGGGACAGGGAGCAGTACAGAGCTTTTTGTTTCCGTAAACTTAGTGAGGGATGGCACGCAACTTCAATGCACATGTGATTAAACTAATCTAGTTAAAATCAGAAAAGGATTTCTCATAATTCAATTGGAGTTGTTTTTAATGTTTGGACTTTGGTCAAGGACAGCTTTATTGATTGAATTTAATTGCTTATATTTTCCTGTCCATTTATTGAAGCCCATTTTTCAAGTCACTTGAGAGGCTGCTAACATTTCAGAAAGGGGATATGCCAAAGCATTGCTTTAATTCATTATCTTTTTGGACATACAGTAGTTGCTACTTGGCCCAAATTAAATCCGTTAGGGAATGTGATAGCATAATTACTTACAGGTATCCAAAACTGCTTTTAACAGAATTCTCTAGGAGGTTATGCATAAGATTTGTTTTGCCCTTACATTGGATGCAAATGTCTGGGATTTCAATGATAAATAAATATTTCATCAACTGAGGACAGATTTTTCTCATTTCCATATGTTGCTGATGGACTAAAATTCTTGTGAGGTCTTTATTTTTTCTTAGAAGTAAAAGTCTTATAAATTAGCTCAGTCACTTTTTCTAAATGTGTAAACACAGTGACCCTTGAGGTAAAGAATAAACCACCTGTGATTCTGACTTGCTTTTTTTTTCTTTCAAACTGTGCTCAACCCTGAAAGACTTGCTAGACAAAACTCCACATTAGCTTGATTGCTTCACGCTGTGTTCTGATGACATCAAGTCTGTGATTCTCTAAGAGTTATGTCAGCCTGATTCCAAATGGTGTGAAGGGCTGGATGTTCCCAGCCTGGAAAGACCTATGGGTTGGAAAACACCACAGGAAGGTCAGCAGTGAGTTGCACTGCAAACCCCCAGTCACAGCCCTTGTACAGATCTGTAAGCTCTGTCCCTGCTTTCCTCACCCATCTGCTCCTATTTCCTCTGCTCCCAGTTATGGTTTCCTGCCTTGAAGTTCTCAGTCTAGCAAAGAAATGGGACATGAGCTGCTCTGTAAGGACAGGGGGGTGACTGCTGGCACGTGTGGACCCACCTGGTATTGGGCTCAGCTCTCTGGCTCTGCACTGAAAGAACCTTGCATTATCTTGTGTTTTGTGAAAACTAAAGCTGCAGCGGTTGCAGTTTTTAAGATTGTATTTATTGATACAAGGTCTAGGCAGGAAATGTGAATCTACCTACAAAAACTCACATTCAGTACTTTTCAGGCACCTGACTGTTTTGTTAGGGAGATGCATATCACAAAGCTTAGTTTAGTTTCAAAAGTTTCAAATCAAACACAATCCAGACTTACATATCTTATTTAAGAGAGCATAATGCTTCCTTGGAGTGAGACAAGGTTCTCACAAAGACCCCAGGATTTATCCTCTTCTTGCAGTAGCTCTGTGGTTAACAAAAGCAAGCTGAAATACCTGATGTATGTAATACCTCTCCTCCCCCCAAAACACCAAACATTTAAATGTTGCCTAATTCACAAAAGTTTTGCTTCGGAATCCAGCGATCATATCTAATAAAAGGCACAAGGAATTCCTTTCACAAGGAACTGAACCACAGATGGTTATGTGATTTGAGGGCCACTGAACATCAACAGTTTTACCAAGTGAATCAGAATTACAGAAACACCTGCATGACTGCATCTGCAGACTCAGCTAAATTACACTTCCATCCAGCCACATGATATTTAATGTGTAATTCTTCTGCATTTTAATCAAATGTATTGTAATGACAGTACAAAATTTCAATATGAATGCACCTTAATGTAGGAGTAACTAATAGCTACCATCCATTAGTACCAGCTAAGAAACATACTTCCTCCTAAGCAACAGGGGCACGGTTATTTTAACTCATTACCTGCTTCGTAAATGACATTTAATTGCACATGAAGTGGGGATGTTCACAGGACACTGCTGGGAATGCAAGATTGGGCACCCAGAAGTTAGCAAATATTTGAAAGAATATTGTAGAAAGGTGTTCATGACCCCCTGCATGGCAAGACAGGCTCTGTGTACTCTTCCCAAATGGTGCCTCTTCCCTGTAAAACCTGCTCTGACTTTAGCAGTTTAGTGCTGTAAAATTTTTGCTGAGCACAAACAAATGTGAAGTTTGTAAAGGTTTTTGAGATTCAATGGATTTTTGAGACGTCCATAAAACATTCCTTGAGAAACAGATGATGTAGGGTAGTGTCCCTGTTGTTCCTTTCAAAACAGGATGTTATCAGCTCTTTACAGGTCAAACTATGAAAACAGTAACACTGAAAAATATTTCCTAGAACCTTTCTTAAGGATAGATGAATTAGTTTGGATAAAAGTTTTCTAGAAATAAATCAGCCTGACAAAAAAAAAAAAAAACTTTTGGAAAATATCTCCTAGTGGTTAATACCAGATCAAATTTTGAGCATCAAAAATCAACCTTTAAAACAGAAAAGACTGGCCAACCTTGACTGACCAAACTTGGGAGATGGATAACTGTGAGTTACTGTGGGTTTGAAATTGCTCTTATTTGGCTTTATCCTGACATGTGCCCCCAGTTTAGTCAGAGGTCAGTTCTGATGATGTCCACAGGGACTAAATTCAATATTTTAGCCCTAGTACGAGGTTCTGCCCACAATGGAGCTGGGGCAATCAGGGCCAGATCGCTGGGACACAGACACTTGTATCCTGGTACTCTGTTAGAGGCTTGTTCATGCTTCCAGTGCCAGTAGGGAAAATCTGAAAGCATGGAGTGAGGTAGAAAGTGAAGATTTAAACTAAGCAAATTAATTCCTGAAGGGCTGGCTATTGAAACACTGTGCTTCCTGTCCATGTTTGACTTTGCTTCAGTTCATTGGTCCCTAGTGCACCCAGAATTATAGCTCAGTAAACTTCTCCAAGGATCATACATTTTAAAAAAACAACCATCCAAAATCTCCAAGTGTGGCTTAAAAGCAGGAAACCGCCAAGCAGAAAAGAGATTGAGAGAACACATCTTGTCTTGGTCATTTCCTTCTTCAGATGTGGACACATTTTCATTACAAATTACTCTGAAATCAGTAATTATTTTCATATGGTTAACAAAAAACACTGATTCAACATTTGCATCTCCCTGAATTGCAGTGGAGTGGGATTACAAATGGCAGAGATGCATCAGTTTTACAAAACATATTGAAGACTTCAACTCCATGATGGAAAGTGTTCTGTCATTACTTGAACGGCACATGAATACCAGCAGAGTGGGGAGCCCACAGTTACCACAAAAGATGCTAAAAACAGGTACATGGAAATAAAATGTAAATGCTCAAAGTTAGCTCAGATTTTCATTTGTTTTCATAAGTGGTGAGTGTTAAAGCTCCAACCATCCTGCCTAGGTGGAGCCACAGACAGAGCCCAAACATCCAAGTCCCACTTAATTCCTTCAAAAACCTGCTCTTTCTTTAATGGAGTGACTTAACTGTTTCATGGCAAACAGAAGGCAACACACAGAATAAAGCTACTTTATGCAATAGCCCTGGATTCCAGTTTGTGTCTAAGAAATATTTACCATGAGCCTGCAAACTCCACCAAGCAGCTCCCCTGTGGAAGAAGGAGGAGAAAAGGGAGGTTGCACTCGGTGGTCCTGTTAAGTGCAGTGATTTCTAATAACAGCCACGTTTGCTGTGAGTGATCTGGATCAACATAAAAAAAAAATCCCCATCTAGTCAAGTGCCCAGCAAGGGGTCTATTCTCATGTCCATGCTCATATGTTAAGTCCCATTGACAAGCATTAGTGGGAGCTGCATGCACATATGGATATGTGAATAGCCCCAATGGGATCTGCATAAAGCAGTGTTTGACTATACAGAGATCACTTCAACTGCCACGATAAAATAATAGAGGGGGGAGGCCTTAAAAAGTGCTGTGAACAAGCCAAACAATTTAAAGAAATTGATAAATAATGGAGGTTAAAAATGAAACAGCAAAATTAAAACAGCTTTAGAATCTATTATTTGAAATAAATAGAAAATGAGAATTATCTTTAAGAAATTAACCCTGGCAAAATTCATAAAACAGCTCATAACTCTAAGTTCTCTAACTTTTAAAACCTCTTTGTCTTGCCCTTACTCTATATTCTAAATAGAAACAATAGACACAGCAAAAAGCTCTTACTGACAAGAGGTGAGTTAAGAAATGCACTGATAAGCATTGCTCTGCTGAAGAACAGGGGACATGAAACAGTGGCAGCTCTACAATAGGTCAATGATAACGATGCTCCTGAGGTTATGCAACACCAGCAGCCACTGCATAAATGTCAGAGCACGGCAGAAACTTCCTGGAAGTGGTTTCTTGCTACCTGAGAAGGCTCCAGCAGCCAGTCTGCTGGACACCAAAAATCTCTAAAGAATTTGTTCTCTTTCTGCAGGAAATCTTCAGATTTTCCCCTGAAGTTACTGCCTAATTCAAAATCCCATTTTGGAGATTTTGAGGATTTTTGAATGCCATTTTGATGATTTGGAGAACTGTTCTTACTTATGCTCACATAGCTGAAACAACAAACGCTTCCTGACAGCCACCCATAAATAGGTGCAATGAACAATGAAATCATCAATTAACAGAGCAGACAGCAATCACTGCTGTGATAAGTGCCCATATTAAGAACCTAAATTGATGTGATATGGAATAGATGATATGCAAATAATGTGTATAAATCAGGGCTAATTGTGATCAAGATCACTGGCTTCTTACCCTGCTCTGATGCCCATAGTGGAATTCAGCCACTGAATTGCAAGTTATTGCAGAGTCCTGAATGTCTATGAAAGTCTCACTGGCTTCAGACCCAGGTCCAAACTGTTCCAGCAATGGTGCTTTGGAACACTGCGAGGTGAAGCAATCCATATGACTGACAGTGAAAGCTCTTATCATACAGGATGTCCTTTTCCAGTGGTCATTTAGACCAACAGCCAACCTATTAATCACAGTAAACCAAAGCTTGTTAGGTCCCTGCTGGCCAAAGCACTTGAGAAGACAAAAGACACCATGTTCCAGCTGACACCTGCAAGTAATTACACATGGTGATAGCAGTGCCTGAAAGTACAATTTGAGAACCAATGCTAAGAGGAGAGGTGCATTTCTTTTTTATAGACTGAACTGTTTTCTGATCTCTAAGTGCCTTAGGGTCTCAGAAATCAAAGGCAAATTAGGCAGGGTAAAGAAAATCAGTTGCCAGGTGTTTATCTGGAGAAATTATATATCTTCAGTGATTCTCACCAGTTCTGAAAGCAAATTTCCCTTCTAACATGACACTGTATTTTATTGTAAGGTTGTTTAATCAGCGTAATGGCAGAGGGCAATTGCTCCATGGAGAACAGAATCTGGAGGCCCACTCTCCCAGAGTGTTTTCTCTACCTACCAACAGATTTTTCAGTCTGTCTCCAATGTGTTTGGATATCAGAACACATATGAGGCATGACAAAAACAGGCATGCATTTTTAGAAGGTAAAATATGATGGCTGATCCTTTCCTAAAAACCTCCTGGAGAGAAGAGGAGAGAAGATGAGAACATGGCTTCTCCTCTGAAGAGCACCAAACAACCACAGCCAGGTAGGAGAACTCTAAGTTATGTTCCTCTTTAGTGAATATTTATTACATTAGCACTATTTGAATGTTCCTAAATCTTGATTAGAAACAGACTGATGGGAAGATATTCAATTTAGGCAGGATTTGTTAATAAAACTCAAAATGCATGCTATGTTTTCAGTACTTAATTCTGTTTTGATAAAACCCATTATCAGAAATTGTTTTTACTCTATCAGTGCATTGATATAAGTATCTAGAAATCCTAAGCAGAAAATAATGTTGCAAGGAGCAGTAAAGATATATGATAACATATTTTGCCTTGTTTTCTAGATTCCCACTTCTGGAAAATAATTTACCCCCAGGTTCGACTTCGAAGACTTCTTCATATTGAAAGAAAAGAAGAAGACAAATTTACATTCAGAGTCTGAGAAATAAATCACCATCATATTGTACTGCCACATCCTGGATCTATCAGATGTTTTTAAAAAAAACAAGTTTCTTAGATAACATCCACCCCAGCAACTAATTTCAGCTCATGTTTCATTTTAAGCTGCTGAGTTGATTGGTGGGACAATTTTCTGCACTGAGTTGATCACCAGCATCACTGCAAGCCAAAGGCAGGTCCTCAGCCACTGCATCAGTCTCTGCCTAAGTCCCTCAGACAGTTGAGCTGCCCAGGCTTTGCTATCACTGATAATTTCAATGTCCCTCAAACCTCTGGGATTTAAGTTATCAATTAATAATGGTGCTCAGTGTCTATTTTTGCTTTGGTTTGTTATAGAGTTATCAGTGTCTCTTCCATGGACAGTGTGTAGTAGCTATGGTGCAGACGAATAGGCTGAAATACCATCAGTGGCATTCTGCACTTACACATGTGGGCAATGAATGAAATGCAGGAATCTCATGGAGGTTTGTACTGAAATTTCTTGGGAAAACCACCCAGGACCACCTGGAGGCACATGTTCCATGCAGCTGGTGGAGTGTGTGAGGGAAGGCTGTAACTCCAGCTAGCTACAGACAGTTGAGGGACAGCCTCAGGTAAATAATTAGGAGGTGCATACACAAAGAAGTGCAATCTCTTCATGTACCACACATGCACTGTGAGCTCTGCTGAATGGAGTTACTTTGCAGAGCTTGACACAACCAACTTGAGCTGAGACTTTACAGAGGGTGCTTAGTACAGACTGAAAGTGTTTTAACTGTCAGGAATGGCATCTTCCCTTGAGCATTTTTCTCTAGGGGAAAACAGCCTGATCCTCACCAGCTGTAAATGGCAGTGCTGCTCCCACAGAGGAAAGGGCTGTAGCAGGGGTGGCTGGAAAGACCCCAGGGAGCAATAAAGGAAACCTAAGCATTAAAGTATTTCATATCAGATCCAGTTACATCTGTCTGTAAAATTAGTAACCACACAGACACCTGGTAGTTATGATTCATGGGCTAATAAATATGTTAAAGGTACAGAGGACTGTACTGAGCCTTGCACAGAACTGTCTGTGCTATTGAAATTGATAGAATTTAGCTCCTGGCTTTGGTCAGGGGCTAGGCTAGATTGTGCTCTGCCCAAACTTAGATGGGAGACCTCCAGGAATGTGCCAGAGCTGAAGGAAATGGGATGAGGTCCCTGCTTCCTCTTCTTTCTGCATTACATTGAGCTGTAATTGGAGGCACCATGCGGTGGTACTGTAGAGTCTTGAAATGATTACTGTCTGCTCGTGGCTTTGACAGTTGTTGAGGGTTCTTGGGTGTTGAGAGAGGAGCAAGTTTGTAGGATGCAAGCAACACATAGGGAACTGCTGTGGTGGGTGTGTATGGCCAGAGCAGAAGGAAACTGTGTGAGCAGCAGAAGTGTTTGGCAGCATTTCTTACAGTAATCAATTACTGAGACAGAATTGTACAGAAAAAGAGGCTTGGGGTGAAGCTTCAGGCTAATATTCTGTCTATAATCCAGTCCCATCCAGGAATGTCTGATTCACACTGAATAAAACAGGCTTCCAGGTAAAAGATGTCTAGAGATGGGGTCACTGTTTCTCCTTTAGCACAGAGAGAGGCACAGAGCTCTGAGGAATCAGCCATTTCATACCAGGAGGCAGAAAAGGGGTGAAAGATACTGGCTAGGGGCTGCTTTTTGGGAGAGTTGTGTAGCTCCCGTGACACACAAACTGTCTCTTTTTTAAAAAAAATACGTTATTAGAGATATATGAATGTGTGATATCTGCACACCTGGCCTGGGTCTGGAGAGCCCATGAAATGTGTTAGACTAGTTATTACTTGATTATTCCATCGCACAGGTGTACGTTCCTGCTCCCAAATGCTTATGCAGTGTCTCTGCTGATGCATAGACTCACAGCACTGAATTAAATCCACTCATTTGGTTTTAGCTAGCACAGGTCTTCTGGTCTTGCTTCGAAAATAAAATTTAAAAAAGATAGTAACCAGTTTGTGCCTTGAAAGTCAGCCTTCAGCTACTCTGACTATTAAAGTCCCCTAAATTCTCTCTTGAGTTTGTTTGACTTCAACATGCAGTTATCCATTTTTCTCTGAAAGATTAAAAACGTTGCTGGTATCCAGCAGATATTTCCAGACACATCTCGTAGATACTTAAATACTTACACATTACACTCATGTCACGTCCCCGTCTTCCTTCCAGTAAGCGAGGCAGATTGAGCGCTTTAAGTCTTTCACCATTAAGCACTTTCTTCAGCCCTAAAATCCTCTCTGTGGCTCTTTTCTGCACCCTCTCCAGTTTTCCAACAAATTTTTAAAAGTGTGAGCACTAGAAACCGCATAATCTTATATTGTCTGTATTAAAAGCAATTGTGTTTGAATGGGCTCAGCTCATGAAGCAACTGAGATCACTTGGAGTGCCATTCTCATCGCTGTCTGTCACTCCACCAATGTTCCTGTCACCCTCAGATTTATCAGCTGTGAATTTACAGTGTTTACATCCAAATCATTGAAGAAAACATTGACTAGCATCTGACCTGATGCTGATCCTGGTAAAACTCTCCCGTTTGATAACGGCTCCTGATTCATAGCTACTTTTTAACAGGCTGTTTGCCAATTCCTAATCTAATTAGTGCATGCTCTGCTGCTATTTCTAATGCTTTTTGATCGGAATATCACACAGTGTTAATTCTAATCTCCATAAAAAAATGAATATCACATCTCTTCATTGACCTTTATCATTCAGTCTTTACCTTCATCATATTATTTGATGCGCCTCATCAAAGAAAGAAATTGCGTTTGTCTGCTAAGGCTTATTTCTCCTAAAACTGTATTTACCATCATTAATTCTATTTCCATTCTTCACGGCACCTTTTCCAATACACAGTAACAGCTCAGGATGTGTTAGAGGCTCAGCTTTGAGGTCTGTATGTTGCATTATCAAACCAACCACAACAATTCAATTCTTAAACCCACGCTATGAAACCTGATACATTTCATTGTAGTGGCTTGATGCTTATTTACATTTATATATCATCAGGTGATAAAAAAGGACTACTTTCCACACTGCCTTAAGCATAGCCCATGGAAAAACTCCTAGTCCTGACCACTGTTTTCCAAGTGTTTCCCAGTGACCACTGGTACAGAAACCAGTACAACCTTAAGCTTCCAGGGAGAGCTATGCGCTTCCTGAGGCCTGCCTTAGAACACCACCATGAAAGGGATGATGATGAAATATCAGCTATCATGTAACTATCTATAAATGTTAGATTTCTACAAAGTGATTCCACTGAATTGTAATTAAGGGTTTGAAAGTCGAATGATTTTAAGTGCTAGTTTTAATTACCGCTTGGTGAACTTTAGTGTGTTAGAATTGTCACAACTTTCCTTTAGAATTAGTGTCAAGCCAGGCAATACAGTGGGAAATTATTAACTCATACTTTGGTTCAGCAATTATCTGCATTACAAGGTTTATGCAATTAGCTGTTTAAGATGTCATTATATTTTGCCATCTGGTACACAGGAGTTTATGCATATGAACAGGCACATGTTGAAGTGATTTTCACTATATGACACTTGATCTCAACCCAAATCATCACTATAATGAGTGGAAGACACAGTGTACAGTACATTAGTGGCAGGTGCATACTATCAACTTCATTTTAATAGAAGACTTTCATGTTTCCATTTTTAAAGTATTCTGCACAAGTGCTGAAGAATTAATTGCTCGTTTGCAATCTAGCAAAAACCGAGGACACGTTATTGCTAAATGCTAAGGAACATCAGCTTTCAGGAAAGCGGCCACTTATTTAAGATCTTTCCATCTGTAACTCCAGGCCAATTTTTGCTGCAGACAATAAGAAAGTCTAGCTAAGTTCAGCTTAAAATGTTCTCTGAATGCTGAATTAACCTTTGATAGGCTCACAGCACTGAAAGCCTCTTGAGGATGCCTGTGGTGTGGTCCATGTGCGACAACCTCCAGTGTCACCAGTCTCTGCCAGTGCACATTCTATTGTCACCTGTGTCCTTGGCCTTACCTCTGCCTGACGTCACTTGTGCCTGTTGGCTCATGCTTGACACACAGACTCTAAAGCTGGGGGGGGAAAGTGTTGCTGTTGGCAGTATCCCACCAGGAAATCCTCGCTTCCAAGCAGCATAAAATGTAAATATCGATAACGCCAGCACTGCGTACTCAGATAATACCTGGTATTTCTGACACATACTGCGTCTGGTGTTCTAAAAATATTCACAGCCTTTAATTAATTAAATTGCACGCAGCTATTAACCTCATTTGACACAAGGAAACGGGTCTCTGGAATGGTAAGAGACCTCCTCAGTCACGGGAAGGCTGTGCAGAGCCTGAGAGTGAGCAGCCTGCAGGGACTGTGCTCACTGAACTGCAGTGCAGGCAGCTAAAACTGGGCTGAAACTGCAGCACTGTCCTTTACCTGCTGAAGCTGGGGCTGTGGTTTGTGGCAGGACATGGGTTTGTCACGGGAGAATGGACAGGATAGCTCCTGCCACATCCTCCTCTGAGCAGGCCTGAGTGTTGAACACATGAGACACATGGGTCTGCTAGAAAATCACACTTCTTAGCAACAGTCATTATTTTGGATTCTGGTATTCCACTCAGGATATTCCCCGTGTCTTGGGGCAGTGCTGGTTGCCTCAGAGCAGGAGGAGGCAGCGTTCCCAGACCTGCTTCCAGCCTCAGCCCTGGCTCCAAGCAGGGGACAGTGCTGCATTTCCACGTGCAGTCGCTGCAACTTCATTATTGAATTACATTAACAGGCCGCCCTCTAGTGTCAAATTTTATTACTTGGGTAAAAAAAATGGGCCGGTAGGGTAAAAAATGTGTATTTTGTCTCAGTGAACACCAGCAAGAGAAGCAGCCACAGAAGCAGCCAAAAAACATTTCTGTGGAGCACGTTGGAAAGTTCTCTGTCAGGTTAAAATCCCCAAAGTTTGGAGTTTTCTCCTGAGGTGCTGGAATTCAATCGCAGAAAGCCCAAGGAAAAAAACCACAAATTCTGTGCAGAGTTTTCCTTTAAAATCAGTGCTAACATTTCTGTAGGTTACAGCAACACTGTGATATATACATGCATCTATACCTCTATTGTGAAGTATTTTGTCCTCTTGTATGTACATCAGTGTCATTCAGGGAAATAACAGGGAATGTCCTTCAAGGCAACGCTCCCAGTGCACAGGGATTGCTTCGCTGAGGCTGAAGACAGAAAGGTGATAGACATAAGCTCACAGGCAATTATTCAGGAGTCTGCAGCCTTTAAGAGCTAAAACTTTAAAATACTAATGCTGAACAGACAATAAATACTTTTATGTCCTGAAACCCTTACAGGCATTAGCATTAAGTGACCAGACCTGCCCTTACTGGGCTGGTCAGGAGTGGAAAAGGGGACAAAGCACCTTCAGGACCATTGGCAGGACAGGTCAGGCCAACAGCTGGTGTGAATTAGCAGGTGAAGGCAGCGCACATCCATCAGCCAGAGACCTGTCCTTGCGTAATAATGTTCCCCCAGGCTGAAGCCACCTGCCCATCTTCCATTTTTCTGAGCACACCTGTGTCCCATGGGAGATGTGCTTGGTTGCATGACAAAGCACCCTTGGGATAGATAACGGGAAGGATCTCAGCACCAATTGCAGGCACCAGGATGCCCTCCTGACCCGCTGGGCACCGGGATCTGCCCCACACACAGGACACTGATGATGTCCAGGGATGGCTTGGGTTGTGGGAAAGGTAGGAAATTGTTTCCCTCAGGGGAGTGTAACATCTGCATCCTCTCTTCTCCTCCAAAACCTCTCTGGAAGGAGGAAGGAGGAAGAAGGAAGGAAGGAGTAGGGGACACCCCACCTTCAAGTCCCACACGCAGGTAGAGGACAGAGAAAGCTTGACTCTGCTGACATCAGCCACACGCACTGCAGCTGACGGGAACCTTGGCAAAGCAGGGCGAGGGTGCTCGGAGGCATTAACCTGGGTGCGTTTTCCCCGCTTTTGCCGTATTTTTGCCGGTTTCCGCTTCGAGGGCCGCCCCGGCCCCGCGGCCCCCTCAGGCTGCCGCCGCTTCCCGCCGGGAGGGGGCGCTGCGCCGCTGAGGCGGTGGGGGGGCGCGGCGGGAGGGGCGGGGCGGCGCCGGGCGCGCGCGGCCGCCTCCAGGGGGCGCCGCGGGGCGGGCGCGGGGGCGCGCAGCGGCGGGGGCGCGCGCACAGGTGCGCACACACCCCCAGGTGCGCGGGCACGGGAACATCCCCCAGTTCCGCGCACCCCCCGCGCCCCCTCTGCCACCGCATCGCACACGGGAATGGGGAGCAGCGAGGAGGGCAGGGGCACAGGGATGAGCCCATCTCAACAACTCGTCCGAGGAAGTTGTTGGGTGTTACCATCCCGACCCTCCGATCTGTATTTTGCAACCGTCCAGGAACGCAACTGGGATTATTTATTATTGTTCCCTCTTATTAATTTAATTAAGTCTTGTTGGTGTAGCATTTTTTCGCCCCGTATTAAAGGAAATGAAGTCAACATCATTAAAAGGAGTGGAATTGGCGTATGCCAAAGTATTTGTAAGAGCACATTAAAAATATTCTAATATGAATTCCAGCTGTCTCTCAGGCCTCTGGTAACTTTTCCTAAGAAATCCAGCGACGCCTCAGCCCCGCTGCTGTCGTCTGTGTGTTGAATGCAAATTTGTGGCAACAGGGGGAAGCAACCTTCATTATTTCCTACAGTCACACTTTTTAAATCAAATTAACTAGGAATTTTTAAAAGCCTTTGGCATTGCCTTTGGAGTAAGGCTGGTGATGTTTGGGATTAAAGGGAAATTGTACCAACCTCACCTGCTCCAGGGAACAGCAAAGACCCCAGTGAACCCACACCGGTGCCACACAGGGCATGTGGCATTGCAGGGAGCTGATGGGGTACCTGAGTTCCAGGGATGTGTTTTGGGTATCCCTGTGCAGGTGCAGCCATGTGCTGGGTTCTGGTGTGCAGAGTGGTGTACTTGTGTGTCAGGGTACCTGTGGGCAGGTGTAGCAGTTCATTGGGGTAAACTCCCTACTGGGGTACCCGTGTGAAGGTGCAGTGCTGTGTTGGGATCCCTGTGTCTGAGTGCTGGGGTACCTGTGTGATGGGCACCTGGGAGGGGTATCCCACCCCCTCCCTCACCTGCCTTCCTCAAGATGTCATAAAACCATCCCAAGCGATGAGCTGAAGGATGGGGTCTCAGCAGAAACAAAGAGCCCCCCCTGCAAAAGGGGGTGTATGGATGCTTCCTGTGCAGTCCCCTGGATGGAGGGCACTGGAAGCACCAGCACTGGTCCATTCTCTGTTTAGAAACACCAGGAGACATTCCTGGTGTCTCAAAGTGTTGGGAACAGCAGCACTACCATGAGGAGGGAAAAGCAGCTTCCCTGGAGTCTGCACTGGACATGGACTGCATTTGACCATGGTCACTCCCTCCTTCCACTCAGGTGTCCGGTGTTTTCCTCTGCTCTATACATTTCCCCCTGGCCTTCTGATTTTCTAAACCATGGGGAAGGATTTTCCATGAAGATTCAGTGCTCTGCCTGTGCTGCACATGCAAGGCCGGCCCACAGGTTCCCTTTGCCAAGCAGGGCAGAAGTCACTTGCACCAAAGTTTGGAGCTCAGCAGTATTGAAAATCTGGAGATATTTCTTGAATTTAAGGAGGAGGGCTGTGTGTAAGTCAGAGTTTGATGCTGCAGTGCAGTGGCAGAGAAGAGTTTCAGCCTCCTGCCCTGTGTGCTGCATTACTGCTGGGGGCTCATCCTGGATTTTATTAGCCGTGTAAGCATCTCCAGCAGCATGCGACCGTCCTGCTCTCAGGAGTGACTCCTCCCTCGCTCAGCAGTGCAAGTCTCAGGGACTTGCCAGCGCAGCTGCTGGGATTCAGGCATTCCTGAAACTTCTCTCTCCTGAAATCCTGCCCTGACCCTGGGCATGGCCAAAGGGACCCCGCTTTGGGACAAAATTCCCAGGGATATTGTCAACCCCCGAATTATAGTGATACCACCAACAGTTTTCATAGGGATTTTCCTTTTTTCTTTACTGTTAAAGGATATGATGGGAATAACAGTCCAGCCACTGCAGGGCCTAACAGAGAGGTGGGGGGAGGCCAAGCTGCGGTCCCAAGCCATGATACCCTAATTTCTCAGGACCAGGGGATCCTTGGTTTTATGGATTTAATTCATGGGCAGTAGGAGCAGTGCTGGGACACCGGGGTACCGCAGCCGCTGCCCTCGGCTGGCACAGAGCCCCTCTGCCTGCCGCAGGGCTGGGAGAGCCGTAGGCTGCCCGGGGCTCTGCATCCCGCTGCCGCCGGGGCGGATGCGGCAGCTCCAGCCCGGGAGCTGCTGTAACCCTCCCACAGCCGCATCCATATGGGATGGGGATGTATGTGGATACGCACATGTACAGCGGCTCGCAGCGCTGGCAGGCAGCACCTCGCTGGGCGGGAGCGCTCGGGGGTCCCCCCGCAGAGCCGGAGGGGAGCCGGAGCCGGGCCCGGGAGGCGCCGCGGGTAGCGGCGGGGGGGGGCGCGGCGCTGCCAGGTGCCCCCCTCCCTCCCTCCATCCCTCCCTGCATCCCTCCCGCCCTCCGCACCGCCCCCGCCACTTTTATTGAGACTTTATTTTGCAGCGGGGGTCGGGGGGCGCCGGCTCTTCCCTGGATTTCTCCCCCCCCCACCTTTTTTTTTTTTTTTGATTATTTATATTTTTGAAATTTTTAAATAATTTTTTTTCGGGGGGTGGGGGGGGGAATGGGGAGCTGGCCAAAACCTTCCCGCTCTCCGCATGTGCGTGATTTAGAGTGACAGAATTGCGAGCCGGGGCTGGAGCAGCGATAAATCAGCTCCTCGCCGGCGCGGGTTGCCGGGACTCGCCCAGCGCCGGACGGAGACTGCGGCAAAAGAGAGGGGGAAAGGGGGAAAAAAAAGAAAAAAAAAAAAAAAAAAGAAAGAAAAGAAAAGAAAAAAAGGGGGTGTGCGGGAAGGAAAAAACCAAAAGGGGGGGGGGAAATACAGGAGAAGAAAAAAAACTGGGCATCCCGCCGGCCGGCGGAGCGAGCGGCGGGGCTTGCGCGGGCGCGGAGCGGCTGCATCGGCCCCGCTCTGCGCTGCTCCGCGGGATTTTCCTGTCTTGGTTCCTTTTTATCGGGTCCTTTTTTCTTAAAGATTTTTCGGCTTTCTTTTTTCTTTCCTCCTGCTGTACCTTAGATGAAAATGGCTACCAGTGACTTGGCGAGCGTTGGGAAGGCAGAGCTGGCAGGTTGCGAGATTTATTTATTTACTCTCCCCCCCCTACCCCTTTCCTCCAAATAATCCAGAGGCAGAGCAAATTCAAACAGCGAACTTTAAAGGCTTCGCTGTAATTCTTTCCGCGCCGCACCTCCGTTTTCGCTGCCCCCGGCCGCGGTGCGGTGCCAGGGCTGTGCCGGAGGGGGGCCCGCAGCACGGCGAGATGCGACGCCCATCACGGTCGCCCACGCCGGGCAGCGGCTGCTCGGGGAGCGGGCAGGAATCGGGCAAAACCGGGCAGAAATCGGGCAAAACCAGGCAGGATCCGCCGCGCTGCGAACTCCCTCGGCGAGTAAAAATGGTGCCGCGGATGTTGCGGCGGACACTGCGCTCCCGCCTAGGGATTATCCACTTTTTTCTTTTTGCTTATTTTTTCTTTTTTTTTTTTTTTTTTTTTCAATTATTATGATTTATTTTTGTGTCATGCCACAGATCTACAGCTGTACGTGCAAATAAAAGCGAGAGCTCACGGATACCGCTTTCCTTCCAGCGAGGACTGAGTAGTTAATCCAATAAGTATCTGTATTGTTTGGGGCGATGTGTGTGTGGTAGGGGGGAGGCAGTTAATCATGTATCGCAATGTATGGATAAAATAGATTAATATTAAAGTGACGTGGGGAAAGAGTGACGGCGCGGGGGCTCCTTTCGGGGGAGAGGACAAAGAAGAAAGTGGAAACAATCTTTTAAAATATTTTCCATTCATAAAAATGGCAGAGGGCTTATCCACCAGTCTATTTCTGCGTCTGACTGAACAGCTAATGCGTTATTGCCAGCTTCAAAAGATAATTGTAGTGTCGGTAGAGACCTAATAATACAGTAGCACATGTAATTTTAAACAACACCTCATTGTTTATTGGGATGTAACTTTCCCAAAGTTTATTTGTAGCATTAAGAGATTTTTAAGTGCAGGAACAAATTGCAAATGAGCAGCTGTGGGGCGATGCACGGTTTGTGTGGCTACAAGAGTTTCTATATTTAGTGACAATCTGAATCTGAAGAGGATAAAAAAAATAGAATATTTTTAAGGAAATGTTTATTTCCTCCTGGAGGAGGGGGGAGCTGGGCTGGGGGATCTCCTGGCTCGGGTTTTCAGTTTTCTGAGGGAGAAATAATGCAGTGAGTGTGTCTTTGCCCACGAGCTTCACCACCGTACGTACACCTGCTCCACAGGCTCAGAAATAACCTTTTCATGCAAGAAGTTAAGGAAGGGGTCGGGCATACGTACGTGGGGCGGTGTTGTGATTTATGTGCTTTTCCAGGAATCCAAATAAAACCATAGCAGAGCGTATCCCTTTGTGAGGGCCACCTGTGCATCGCGCCTGCTTCTTCCGGGGGTTACCCTATGGAAATCTTCCCAGCCCAGGATAGAAGTTAACACAACAGTCGGGTGAGCAGAGGATGCTCTCACCTTCTCCCTGCTGTTAGGAGAGGAAAGCAGTGATTGTGACAGGCAGCCCACACGGATTACACTTCCTTTTTTTTTTTTCTTTTTTTTAAAGAAAAACTCCCTTTCTTAAAAAAAAAAAAAAAGGCAAACCAACAAAGCAGCTTCTCCAGAGAGATCCAGTACCAGCACAGGGTGCCCAGTGCAGGATCTATATTGCCAGGGCTTACAATGCGGCAGGTCAGTGAATTACAGTAATAAAGACTTAAAAAAAAAAAAATTCAGGTGCTGAGACTTACACATTTCCTTCACTACTCCAAAGGACCCATGGGCTCTGGGAAAAGGCAGAGCAAGCAAAAGGGACTGGGTGCACTTCACTCTGTGGGGTTTTTTTACAAAAATCTTTTAGGCATTGGGTCTCATGCAGGTTTTTGAGTTGTTACAACCAACTTTTGCATGTGAGCTAGGCACAGATAGCTTTGGTGGCTCAGTGCTTGCACGTTATGAAGCTGTCTATAAAATTAGAGGAGGTAGAGAAGTAAAAAGTTACTAATCTCGGAGAAAGAGTATTGCTTTCAATTCTTTATAATTTCATTTAGTTTGAAGTTTATGGGCTAGAAGTGGGGGGCTCTAAACTATCTTGTGTCAGTGCCTGTCTTTCCTATGAAGAATAATGCATCACCTTTTAAAGAATACATAATTTAGAGGTGAAAGAGGTATTTTTAATAGTAGAAAAGAGACAGAGTTAGAAAAACTTGTGATGGAAAACTTTCCTGCTCTGTACCCACGAGGAAAGTGATCAGACCTCATGTGCTGTCTGGGTTAGCAGGCTAAAACTATTCCATAAAAAATAACTGCAGAAGAGAACTGCAGATAAATTTTGTGCTAGAAAAACAGTAATAAACCTGCACCTGTTACTGTGCCCTTCTACCCAGCCTGTCTCCAACCTAGGCACAAAGTTGTCCGAGTTTGTGTCTGAACAGGCCACTCATATTATTATTCTTTTCTTTCTTCCCAAAACTTTAGCATAGATAAGAAACATGAAAAAAATTACTTATCAGTGAAGCAGATTGCTGCTTTGGATTTTATTTATTTATTTATTTGGGGAAATAATGCCCATCTCATTGTGAAAGTTACAGACTCCAGAGAAAAGCCTGCAGCGAAGGGCAGCAGGGAATGCATGTTAATGAGGGTAAAAGACCACCACTGCTTCTAAGCAGTGTAGGCTGATGTTTAATATTAGTATTAATATCCCTTTTTTCTCTTAGACATAACTTTTCTTTGTCACATAACTGTTTGTGCTATCTGAAACTTTACAAAGTCCAGTCAGCAATTCCTCAGGTTCATTTTTCACACCCTGTATTGAATCTCAGCTTTTATATTCTGAGCGAACCCTGAATGTAAAATGTTCTCATGTAAAAGGAGGGACAAAAGACTTACATTCCTTTTGAGAAATATATTGCATAAATAGATATGACAACGCACGGATATATAATATACTAAAATAAATAGTGTGTGGATGGGTGTGGATGGGTTTATAAATAATATTTGCCACACCGTGTTTATACCACTCTTGCGCAAACTTTATCAAGTGAAATTT